>NC_042969.1:11401924-11712424 GCF_901001165.1 Salmo trutta
CACGGTGGTCCTCTGGGCCTTAGTGGTGCAGGCTGGGGTTGAGGTGACCCTTAGTATAGGAGGAGCTGGTGTAGTCCTGGAGCACCACCTGGCTCTCCACCACGTTCTGGTCCACAGGGCCATGGCGCGGGAAACAATGCATCTCTGGACTGGTACTGGAGAACGCCAACTTAGAACACACAGAGAGGGAAAACTGAGATTAAACCCAGCACAGAGAAAGATGCTTCAACCTACATTTGTACTTTTTAACAGTGTAATAACATTCTATCACTGGTGATTACTCTGAGCTGTTGGGTATACGAATATAATTTAGAGAAATAAGAACAAACACAGGCCTCAGCTTCAATTATGATCCAGTCTTTTTATTCCTGGAAATCACTAGGTAGTGGTTTGAGTTTAAAGTGGAACTGGCAGCATTTAACTACTTTGCAGATATGAAACAAACAGGAAATCATAATATTAGTCAAAAACAAAATTCACAGTTTATCCTTAAAAAACTTTATAGGAGGCTTTAAAAATGGGTTCTGTTTGATTCAAAATTCCATTATGTAAAGTGAGGCATTGTTAGCAGAATAGATGAATGCATGACTAATATAATTCACCAATACATTTCTTGGTACTTATTGCTATCAGGTTGTAAATCACACAGTGGCAATCTGTCATTCAGGGCAGTTGGGGCACCTGTTTTGAGCCCCCACATTTTTGCCTGTTTCACATGTTATTTTGGCATTAATACATGTCACATATCAGTTTGCAAACAATGTTAAAATAATAATATATCATTGAGTTATTAAAGCCGCATACAAACATTGTTTTCTTGAGTAAGGCATCTCCAAAATGCAGGTGTTTCAGCCTAGCTCAGTGCTTTCTGTAGTGGTGGGGCAAGCCAGCAGAAAATACGGAGTGTTGCGCTGTGATTGGCTCAGTGTTCTGTCACTCACGGGGACACTACGTCACCGCCAAGTCTAAGGGTAGAGCTAGAAAATTCAATCCCCTTGGGTGCTGCCATAGAGTTACATTAGAAGTGCACGAAAAAACAAGCTACGAGTGGGAAAATATGTTTTGAACTCCGGAACTCAGGCCTCTTTCTAGAGTACGACCTGAAGATCACTGACATCATCATGATTCAACCCCCCCACCCCACCCCCGAGTTCCCTGTTGTCTTGAAAGCACCATAAACCCAAAGAATGCCAGACTTTGATGACAACATTTGCCCACAAAGGACCGCAGCGCCACCTTCCTGTTCAAGGGAGCACTGCACAACAAGGGGAGTCCAAAAATATATTGTATGCTGCTCTATAAATTATGTAATATGCCAGGGAGATATGTATACTGTAGCTAATAAAGTAATACTAAGTGTATGTTGTGCAGTAAGCTGTTAGTAGCCCATGTGCCTCAACCTAATAATTTGGTCTATTTTCACCTCTGAATTTCACTACTGTTCTGACTTGGTGGTGCACATGTAGCCTATAACCTGTTTTTGAGAAATGTAATCATTGAATATTGCAAGAACTTTCATTGTTTGCTTATATGCCCCTTTATTTATCCTACGGTTCTGACTTGATGTACAGGGAGAACACTGTATGAACGGCCATGTTCTGAATTATGTCGCTGTGCATTTCAAAAGTGCTGAACAAAGAGTTATATTGACTGCGTCCATCCTAGCTCGCTCATTAATGTCTTAATCGAAATTACGGATTGCCTCTTATCCGCTTGTCGTCCCCTTATGCCATAGTTTATACATCTCAATTGTCAGTAGAAACTACATTTGTTTAAGCAAGTCAGCCATATCAGCTTTGTTTTTTTAAAGGCAGTAAATGAGGCTGAATGAACTGTTTCACTGCCAAGCAAGGCTCCGCTGCCAGTTGTAGTAGAGGTAAGGTGTTGGGACTGCTGTTGGCCCTAACAGTTTGTAGGCACCGTTTGTCACTGTTATAGTGCAATGAATGTATTGTTTAGTGTTCTGTTGTGGCTTTGTTGGCATGCGTCCCACATTTTGTTTGCCACACCAGGATTTACATGCTAAAATCGCCACTGAAATCACAGCTGGCCTTTAGGGATGCACTGTTTCAGTTTCAATGACTCAATATTTTTAACAAAAATGGCCGACTTTAACTAAGGCTGGGAATGTCAATACAATCAAACTAACAATAGCAATGATCACAAGTCAGTTGTAACATGGCTAATAGGTTAGCACACGTGTCAAATACAAGGCACGCGGGCCAAATAGGACACACAAGCGAGTATAAATTTGTCAACCTGTTGAGTCATCTACTGCGCTCGCATCAGTGAACTCAACTTCAATTGCGCTGCTTTCGTGTGTCTGGTTTACAGCGAGCAGCAGAGGGATAGTGTACAGACACATGCCACAAATGTGCCTAATTGGTTTATTAATACATTTTCAAGTTCATAACTGTGCACTCTCCTCAAACAATAACATGGTATTCTTTCACTGTAATAGCTACTGTAAATTGGACAGTGCAGTTAGATTAACAAGAATTTAAGCTTTCTGCCAATATCACATATGTCTATGTCCTGGGAAATGTTCTTGTTACTTACAACCTCATGCTAATCAAATTAGCCTACGTTAGCTCAACCGTGCCGCAGGGGACACACCGATCGTGTAGAGGCTAATTCCCAAACATTCTATTCTGGGAGTGTATATGAACAGATTTTAATAAAATGTCATCTTGCTAAAACGCTGTCATTTCCACTTTAAAAAGGGAAACAGAAACATAATATTTCCCAGATTACATAATAATGACATTACTTTGTTTGAATTGCTTTGGGTGAGAGAAGTCACACTGCTTAAGCACTTTTCTAAGAACTGCTGGCTTCACGCAAACACACCATAAATAAAGTATTTTTCTTGAATTGAGTAGAATAAAATGGAATTGACATTGAATGTAATACACAGTTACACACACAAACATACTGTATACTCACCTGTGGTTCATACATCCACTTGTTTCTGGGCCGTTTGCCTCCGCCAGGGGTAAGTATGTAGGAAGAGTAGAGAGGAGCACTGCTCTGGCATTGGTACAGGCTGGCAAAATGGTACTGGTTCCTATAGCGCTGGCAGATGGGCTGGTACCCCTCTCCCCCTACGGCTGTTGGGGGAGTCTTCATGTAGAAGAACCAGAGGCAGGGGGTGAAGTCACCCACCTCCCCCCAGAGCAGACCTCCAAGACTGGCTAGAAGCAAGAGCAGAGCCCCCCTACATGAGACAGGCATCCTCCTGTTGAGCACTGGGCTGTGTGTGTTATAGAGAAAAGCCTGTGTATCTGTCAGCCGAAACTGGTCACAGACCCTTGTCACTCAGTCAGTCGTTCTTCAGCTCAGTCCACTCCTACCCAAGTCAGTCCAGCTCTCTACAGAGAGCCCTACTCTTTTGTTCACTGTGTGTTGAGGCACCTGTGCAATCGATGGAGAGTGGTCTTTTTATGATGTGACACAGGACTGGTGCACAAGATCAGTCTTTTATACCCAGTGAGCAGAAATTCTCCGGGTGACACGTTCATCTGACACCTCTCATCCCCTTCTGTTTCCTTGAGATGCAACTGAACTTCCCCCTCCTGACCATAGTGTCTTCTGGGAAATATACAGTCCTTCTGGGACACACATGGTCACTACCCTTGACTATTAAGGGCATTTCCATGTAAAGGACCCATGAGCACCAACATGTAAAGTTCATAGGAGCTTATCAAATTGGGTGTCAAATGAAAGCTAAGAGTCTATATTTTTGAGAAATTACGGCACATATTTCAACCATTTTTTATTCGAAAATTTGAAATAAGCAAAGGCTTTGATATCTGGTCAAATAGATGGAAACGGGGTCTTAGACAACATCTACCAGAAAGTCTTAAAAGGTATTAGAAATATATTAAAACACAATAATGTTGAAGTAAAGACCTCTGCCAACTAATATCAACACTTATATTTACTTTTGGAGAAACTATTTGCCTTCTGTAAGATTAAGAAACATTGACTTGAGCCTTGAAATTCCATTACCAAAAACCCACATATCTTGGAGATATTTTATAATGTCTCTCCCTCATGAGGAGGGAGGATAATAAAAGTTCACAGAAGTAACAAGTAATGGTAGACCTATCAATTAGTTATAGTGATTTTACTGATTTTTTAAAATTATTAAGTGATTAAAACTCGTAATTCTGTTACCAAATCCGTAACGTAATTACTGAAAAATCTTTAACGGAATTACTGCAATTGAATTGACTACAATGGGAAATACTGGCATACTGTTATGTTCAGCTCATAACTGTTTTCTTTGTCTTTCCATCATCTGGTGGTCAAAGCAAGACTTTGAAAACAGTCTGGACAACACCTCCCTCTCTCTCTCTCTCTGCCTCTCTCTCTTCTCTCTCTCTCCAGTTAATGCCACGTGTCCTGGCTCTTAATGACTCCTACCATGACACCTACCCCCTACCCTCTTTCCATTTCCTGTAACAAGTTTCCTCGCCCACTGAGCACCGACCGACACCCGACGTCCATGGACGTTGAAAAGTAGTTGAAATTTGGTCAGTCCGTCCTGGTAGGACCAAATCTGAACCAATCATAGACGTCTATGTTTCACAAGACTGGACAGCACAGTACAGAACAGTACAGTCCTGTAAACTAGAGTTCAGTAAAGCACACGAGTGCAGTATAATTAAGCAATACGGCCCGACGGGGTATGGTATACAGTGCATTTAGAAAGTATTCAGACCCCTTGACTTTTTCCACATTTTGTTACGTCACAGCCTTATTCTAAAATGTATGAAATCATTTTTTCCTCCTCAATCTATACACAATACCCCATAATGACAAAGCAAAAACAGTTTTTTAGAAATTTTTGCAAATTTATAAAAAAAATGTAAAACACATTTACGTAAGTATTCAGACACTTTACCCAGCACTTTGTTGAAGCACCTTTGGAAGCGATTACAGCCTTGAGTCTTCTTGGTTATGACGCTACAAGCTCGGCACACCTGTATTTGGGGAGTTTCTCCCATTCTTCTCTGCAGATCCTCTCAAGCTCTGTCAGGTTGGATGGGGAGCGTTGCTGCACAGCTATTTTCAGGTCTCTCCAGAGATGGTCGATCGGGTTTAAGTCCGGCTCTGGCTGGGCCACTTAAGGACATTCAAAGACTTGTCCCAAAGCCAGTCCTTTGTTGTCTTGGCTGTGTGCTTAGGGTTGTTGTCCTGTTGGAAGGTCAACCTTCGCCCCAGTCTGAGGTCCTGAGTGCTCTGGAGCAGGTTCTCATCAAGGATCTCTCTGTACTTTGCTCCCTTCATCTTTCCCTTGATCCTGACTAGTCTCCCAGTCCCTGCCGCTGAAAAACATCCCCACAGCATGATGCTGCCACCACCATGCTTCACCATAAGGATGGTGCCAGGTTTCCTCCAGATGTGACACTTGGCATTCAGGCCAAAGAGTTCAATCTTGAGAGTTGGTTGTCCTTGTGGAAGGTTCTCCCATCGCCACAGAGGAACTCTGGACCTCTGACAGAGTGACCATCGAGTTCTTGGTCACCGCCTGCTCCCCTGATTGCTCAGTTTGGCCACGCGGCCAGCTCTTGGAAGAGTCTTAGTGGTTCCAAACTTCTTCCATTTAAGAATGATGGAGGCCACTGTGTTCTTGGGGACCTTCAATGCTGCAGACATTATTTGGTACCCTTCCCCAGATCTGTACCTCGACACAACCCTGTCTCGGAGCTCTACGAACAATTATTTCGACTGTGGACTGTGGGACCTTACATAGTCAGGTGTGTGCCTTTCCAAATCATGTCCAATCAATTGAATTTACCACAGGTGGACTCCAATCAAGTTGTAGAAACATCTCAAGGATGGTCAATGGAAACAGGATGCACCTGAGCTCAATTTCGAGTCTCATAGCAAAGGGTGTGAATACTTACGTAAATAAGGTATTTCTGTTTTTCATTTTTAATACATTTGCAAACATTTCTAAAAACCTGTTTTCGCTTAGTCATTATGGGGCATTGTGTGTAGATTGATGAGTACATTTTATTTAATCCATTTTAGAATAAGCCTGTAACTTAACGAAAAGGGGAAGGGGTCTGAATACTTTTGAATGCACTGTATGGCCAATGGGTAAGGGCTGTCCTTAGGCACGATGCAACGCTGCCCATACAGTGGGGGAAAAAAGTATTTGATCCCCTGCTGATTTTGTACGTTTGCCCACTTACAAAGAAATGATCAGTCTATAATTGTAATGGTAGGTTTATTTGAACAGTGAGAGAAAGAATAACAACAAAAAATCCAGAAAAACGCATGTCAAAAATGTTATAAAATGATTTGCATTTTAATGAGGGAAATAAGTATTTGACCCCTCTGCAAAACATGACTTAGTACTTGGTGGCAAAACCCTTGTTGGCAATCACAGAGGTCAGATGTTTCTTGTAGTTGGCCACCAGGTTTGCACACATCTCAGGAGGGATTTTGTCCCACTCCTCTTTGCAGATCTTCTCCAAGTCATTAAGGTTTCGAGGCTGACGTTTGGCAACTCGAACCTTCAGCTCCCTCCACAGATTTTCTATGGGATTAAGGTCTGGAGACTGGCTAGGCCACTCCAGGACCTTAATGTGCTTCTTCTTGAGCCACTCCTTTGTTGCCTTGGCCGTGTGTTTTGGGTCATTGTCACGCTGGAATCCCATCCACGACCCATTTTCAATGCCCTGGCTGAGGGAAGGAGGTTCTCACCCAAGATTTGACAGTACATGGCCCCGTCAAATGATGCGGTAAAGTTGTCCTGTCCCCTTAGCAGAAAAACACCCCCAAAGCATAATGTTTCCACCTCCATGTTTGACGGTGGAGATGGTGTTCTTGGGGTCATAGGCAGCATTCCTCCTCCTCCAAACACGGCGAGTTGAGTTGATGCCAAAGAGCTCCATTTTGGTCTCATCTGACCACAACACTTTCACCAGTTGTCCTCTGAATCATTCAGATGTTCATTGGCAAACTTCAGACGGGCATGTATATGTATTCTTGAGCAGGGGGACCTTGCGGGTGCTGCAGGATTTCAGTCCTTCACGGCGTAGTGTGTTACCAATTGTTTTCTTGGTGACTATGGTCCCAGCTGCCTTGAGATCATTGACAAGATCCTCCCGTGTAGTTCTGGACTGATTCCTCACCGTTCTCATGATCATTGCAACCCCACAAGGTGAGATCTTGCATGGAGCCCCAGGCCGAGGGAGATTGACAGTTCTTTTGTGTTTCTTCCATTTGCGAATAATCGCACCAAATGTTGTCACCTTCTCACCAAGCTGCTTGGCGATGGTCTTGTAGCCCATTCCAGCCTTGTGTAGGTCTACAATCTTGTCCCTGACATCCTTGGAGAGCTCTTTGGTCTTGGCCATGGTGGAGAGTTTGGAATCTGATTGATTGATTGCTTCTGTGGACAGGTGTCTTTTTTACAGGTAACAAGCTGCGGTTAGGAGCACTCCCTGTGCTCCTAATCTCAGCTCGTTACCTGTATAAAAGACACCTGGGAGCCAGAAATATTTCTGATTGAGAGGGGGTCAAATACTTATTTCCCTCATTAAAATGCAAATCAATTTATAACATTTTTGATGTGTTTTTCTCAATATTTTTGTTGTTATTCTGTCTCTCACTGTTCAAATAAACCTACCATTAAAATTATAGACGGATCCTTTCTTTATCAGTGGGCAAACGTACAAAATCAGCAGGGGATGAAATACTTTTTTCCCCCACTGTATACCACAAATCCCCCGAGGTGCCTTGTTGCTATTATAAACTGGTTACCAATGTAATTAGAACAGTAAAAATAAATGTTTTGTCATACCGGTGGTGTACCACGACTGTCAGCCAATCAACATTCAGGGCTCAAACCACCCAGTTTATAATGTACTGGATTGTACTATACTGTACTGAACATATCTACTTTACTATACTGAACTTTACTCTACTGTGCTGTGATGACCAAACTCGTGAAACATAGATGCCTATGATTGGTTCAGATTGGGTCTGGTCCGGACCAACCAAAGTGGTCTTGTTTGTGGACGGAGCTCATTCAAATAATAGCCAGTGTGTAGAATAATACCCAAATATGCAAAATAACGATATTGCATATTTCTACCTTTTTGTAGTTATTCAGGATACATCACCATGAACAGAATGATATTCTTATCCATAATTATGCATTTCTAGTGTAGTATAGATCAGGGACCAATGATGTTATTCCGTTTCCATAATTCCGTTACCGGATGTAAATCCATTTCACCTACTGTAGTTCAATAACCCCAAGTAATTTTTTTCAAACTCAAGGTGTCATATCATAGCTGACACTGAGGACTGACTGGGGGACAAGCACTGCCCAGAAGCTGACCATAGAATAACCCAAAATGTGACAGATAACAGGTTTAATTTGTAGACCCATAGGTATTTCCCCGTTCCCCCTTGGTGGGATGGAAGCTGCTGACGTTCAACTGATGGATTTGTTAAAGGTCCAATGCAGCCATTTTATCTCAATATCAAATCATTTCTGGGTAACAATTAAGTACCTTAATGTGATTGTTTTAAATGAAAATGGTCAAAAATGAACAAAAATAGCTTCTTAGTTAAGAGCGATTACTCAAGCAAGAATTCAGCTAGGACTATCTGGGAGTGGTCTGAGTGGGGAGGGGAAAACTGAAAACCAGCTGGTATTGGCAGAGAGGTTTGGAACTCTCTTTCTTATAGGTCTATTAACTAATTTACCACCTGGTGATGTCACCAGGCAGGTCAAAACTCCCACCAAAACAGGCTGAAATTTAAGGTGCTTTTACTCTAAAAGGGCATTATCATCATTTTAACAATTTCACAGTAATATTCCAACCTCATAGTGTGAAAATATACACTGAGTATACAAAACATTAAGAATACCTGTACTTTCCATGACATAGACTGTCCAGGGGAATCCAGGTGAAAGTTATGATCCGTATTTATGTCACTTGTTAAATCCACAGTTTCCTGTGTGTATCAAGAATGGTCCACCACCCAAAGGACATCCAGCCAACTTGACACAACGGTGGGAAGCACTGCAACATGGGCCAGCGTCCCTGTGGAACGCTTTCGACACCTTCCAGAGTCCACGCCTCAACGAATTGAGGCTGTTCTGATGGCAAAATGGGGAGGGGGATGCAGCTCAATATTAGGAAGGTGTTCCTAATGTTTGGTATACTCAGTGTATATAAAACACAGGACAGTCCCGTTTTTGAATGCACTGGGCCTTTAAGTTTCAAGCCTTTAATCAGAGTGCTGACTCATGTACGAGCCTCACATTTTCAAGGCAGTGTTCTGGAACGTTTCAAACCCTCTGGACAACACCTGGTTTAAAGCCTCGTCACAGACCCCTCTGATACACTTACATAACATTATTACAGTTAGGCCTACACTACATTTATGCAGCTCCTATAACACTCTGGCGCCTCCCTCAAATACAACTTCATTAATATTCAAGCATACATTTGATTTCACCTATCTAGTCCTTTTAGATTTCAAACCAAATCAAATGTTATTTGTCACGCGCGCCGAATACAACCGGTGTCGACCTTACAGTGAAATGCTGACTTACAAGCCCTTAACCAACAATGCAGTTTTAAGAAAAATAAGTGTTAAGAACCTATCTACTCAAATAAACTGTAAAAAATAAATAATAATTAAAGAGCAACAATAAAATAACAGTAGTGAGGCTATATACAGGGGGTACCAGTACAGAGTCAATGTGCGGGGGCACCAGTTAGTCGAGGTAATATGTACATGTAGGTAGAGGTAAAGTGACTATGCATAGATAATAAACAGTGCTTCAGGGGGTGCATAAAAGTAGGAGCCAGGAACCTAAATGGAACTGGGCCAGAGCAATACCTGGTTCTCTACGCCTCTGCCCACGGGGCTCTGTGGACATGTAGATGCACTGTTCCCAGAACACTGCCTTGAAAAGGTGAGGCTCGTGCATACCGCCCCAACAGATCCAGGTCAATGCAATCACCATCGCACTGCACACGGCCCTATCCCACCTGGACAAGAGGAATACCTATGTAATAATGCTTTTCATCGACTACAGCTCAGCATTCAACACCATAGTGGCCTCCAATCTCATCACTAAGCCCTGGGTCTGAACCCCTCCCTGTGCAACTGGGTCTTAGACTTCCCCTTCCTGTGCTCCCTGTTTACCCATGACTGCATGGCCATGCACATCTCCAACTCAATCATCATGTTTGCTGACAAAGTGGTAGACCTGATTACCAACAATGACAAGACCGCCTACAGAAAGGAGGTGACAGACCTGGTGGAGTGGTACCAGGAGAATAACCTCTCCTTCAACGTCAACAAAACAAAGGAGCTGATCGTGGACTACAGGAGACAGCAGAGAGAGCACGCCCCCGTCTCCCGTCCACACCGACGGAGCCGCAGTGGAGAGGGTCAAAAGCTTCAAGTTCCTCGGCGTACACATCACGAGGACCTGAAATGGTCCCTTCACACTGACAGTGTGGTGAAGAAGGCGCAGCAGCACCTCTTCAACCTCAGGAGGCTGAAGAAATTAGGCTTGGCCCCTAAGACCCTCACAAACTTCAACAGATGCAGCATCGAGAGCATTCTGTCGGGCTGTATCACCGCCTGGTACTGCAACTGCACTGCCCGCAACTGCAGGGCTCTCCAGAGGGTGGTGTGGTCTGCACAACGCGTTATCGGGGGCACAATCCCTGCCCTCCAAGACACCTACACCACCCGATGTCCCAGGAAGGCCAAGAAGATCATCAAGGACCTCGTATATATGAACATTGTTGTTGACCGGGTGCATCCCTTCATGGCTACAGGGGGGTGTACCTAATAAACTGAGTATGTATGTATTTATATTCGGGACTCTGACGTTGCTCATTCTGATATATCTTCATTTATTTTGGATTATGTGTGTATTGTTATTGTATTGCTCGATATTTCTGCATTGTTGGATCTCGAAACAAGCATTTCGCTGCACACGCAAAACTGTGTACGCGACCAATAAACGTTTTTGATTTGATTTGCACTCTACTGTCTCAGACAGACCGCACCCTTGTCGCCCTCTCACATACGGAAGAGTGAACTTTTTCCTGTGCAGCAGTCAGCTACTTTCTGAGCGCAACCCCCTATCCTTTCGGTATGCAGACGGCTCGGAATGGCTACTGACGCCAGCACGCTTGAGGAGCTCCATAGCGAGCTCACCTGTCCAGTGTGCCTCGAGCTCTTCCGTGAGCCGGTGATCCTCGAGTGCGGACACCACTTCTGTCGCGTGTGCATTACGCAGTGCTGGGAGGCCAAGTGCGATGAACACCCGACCTGCCCGAAGTGCCGAAAGTCATGCGCTCCGAAGCTGCGCCCCAACTCGCTTCTGTGTAACGTCGTGGACAGCGTGAGGAGAGCTCGAGCCATGGATGGGAAACCCGGGGACCAGGAGAGCTCACAGGAGGATACTGAAGAACGGCAACAGGGGGGCATTATGCCCTGCTCCGGGTTTAGTTTCACCGATTTTTCTCAGCGCCTCGAGTCAGACCTGTGCGAGGAGCACGAGGAGAAGTTGAAGCTATTCTGTGAGGATGATCAGCTTGCGATCTGCCTGGTGTGCGGGATGTCCCGAGACCACAAGACGCACAATGTCATCCCCATCAACGAGGCGTTCGAGAACTACAAGGTAACACTTTCAGAACACTATTCTGTATTTATGTATCTACCTATGTAGGTGTTTGGAATACATATAAGTTAGCCGGGTTCCTACATCAATGTCACAGGGACCTGACGTATTGGAATGGATAAATTGTGGCAGAACCTGTCCACAAATCTCAAACTGAGCAAAGTTCACAAAGTTACTATTCAGTAAGATATTTGAATAAGTCTTGTAAGATAAATGTGGACCCAAGATAATTGAGTCTTTATTATTAATGCTGGAGTGCGAGACATAAGCAGACACTCAAGTCAGTGTTGATGTAGCCTATACTTGGAGCTCGAGAGGAATTCGGCTTGCTGGTGTCAGGCCTTCCTTCCCAGACATATTTAACCTTTTATATTTGCTTTGGATATTTGGTGGCATACCTCAGTCACCACACTGTTTTCACAAATCTTACCCATCTACATTGTAACTTTCGGGGGGTTCATTTGGGTAACTTGTTAAAATGAAGCCAGTTGGTTGGAAAGGCCCTCTGGTCATATGAGTCACATTAAGCTTGTTGTCAGACTACAAAGGATCCAAAACAGTACATCTTAAATTGACATGGGTGTAATTCAATGAATCTCTGTATAACGGAAAAAACTTTATCAGTTCAACTCACATAACTTCAAGCTGTGTGTGTGTGTGTGTGTGTGTGTGTGTGTGTGTGTGTGTGTGTGTGTGTGTGTGTGTGTGTGTGCGGGTGTGTGTGTGTGTGTGTGTGTGTGCGGGTGTGTGTGTGTGTGTGTGTGTGTGTGTGTGTGTGTGTGTGTGTGTGTGTGTGTGTGTGTGTGTGCGGGTGTGTGTGTGTGTGTGTGTGTGTGCGGGTGTGTGTGTGTGTGTGTGTGTGCGGGTGTGTGTGCGTGTGTGTGTGTGTGTGTGTGTGTGTGGTGTGTGTGTGTGTGTGTGTGTGTGTGTGTGTGTGCGGGTGTGTGTGTGTGTGTGTGTGTGTGTGTGTGTGTGTGTGTGTGTGTGTGTGTGTGTGTGTGTGTGTGTGACCTGTTTTTCTTCTTCCTCTTCTGCAGGACAAGCTGTCCATAGCCCTGGAGAGAGTAATGATCCAGACTGAACAGGCTTCTCTCTATCAGGTCCAGACCAACAACAAGATCATGCTCATCAAGGTATACTGACAGACTGTGTGTGTGTGTGTGTGTGTGCGGGTTTGTGTGCGGGTGTGTGTGTGTGTGTGTGTGTGTGTGCGGGTGTGTGTGTGTGTGTGCGTGTGCGTGTGTGTGTGCATGCTGTCAGCGAGAGGCTTCTCGTTTACAGTGCCCATCATCCCTGAAACATTTCTAGTGGCCAGTCAACAGTCCAGTGCATTGTCTCACCCAGGCACATTCAAATGAGTTTAATTATACAGGGTTTGTCAATGTGATTATGTTGTTACAGGTGTAACGTCATTGGACTGTTGTGAGTGTTTTTAATGCACAATGACACTGAGATTAGGACTCTGATTTCGGGATTACCCATTCTTTCTCTCAGGCACAGTGCACACACACACACACACACATTATCACACCCCTAATGTAAACACACACAGAATTACGTAAAATACATGCCTTAGTTAGTACTGATAAGATCAATGATAAAAGGTAGGATTGTCCCAGGCCTCTCCCCCTCTGTTCTGACACAGGCTTCACCTCACAAGGCTTTGTGAGGTGAATATGAAATGTTCGGGCTCTACAGTGTGTGCGTGCGAGGTAGATACCGAATGTGTACGATGTCGGTGGAGGCCTGCGTTTAAGATGAGCACAGCACAGACACCGGGACCCCATTAAGGAGGCATGCCCTGTGTGTCTGTGCCTGTCACACGCTGAAACACTTTCTCTCCTCCAATCACTTGTTCTTTCACTTCCCTCTGTCTCTCTGTGGGGAACAGGAAGTGGGTATGAGCAAGGATGTGTGTCAACGATCTAGCGACCACGTGACCGATGTGGCAAATGTTTGTGTGCGTTACTGTGTGTCTGCATGTTGCTGTGTGTGTGTGTGTGTCTTCTATTCAACGGAGATGGTTAGGTGTTCATGTGACAAGTGACCGTTTCTGAGAACTTGAGATTTGAATCATGAGATTTGAATCATGAGATTTGAATCATGAGATTTGAATCAATGTGTTTATCTCCTGCCTCCATTATCACTGAATGTGCTGTTGCCGTGTGTCTGTCTCATTGTGTCTCGTGATGTCTTTGTTTTTTGCATTGTTTTATATCACTGCTGTCGCCGTCTTTTGACAGCCTGTCATTGTAAATAAGAATTTCTTCTTAATTGACTTATTTGTATCCTTTAAAGTTGAAATAAAATAAAAACAAGCTTGTGTTCGCTCCCAGAGCTAACCCCTTGACTAAAGCTCAGTGGGCTAACACAGTCTCTAAAGATGGATTCCGACCCAGTCTGTAAAGTTTCTATTTTTCTCTGTCCTTCCCTACGTTAGGAGCATGCTGGGGACATAGAGGAGCAGGTGAGTGCAGAGTTTGGACGCCTGAGGGAGTTCCTTCTCCAGGAGGAGGAGAGAGTGAAGGAGAGACTGCAGCGGGAGAAGGAAAAGAGGCTCAACCAATTGGAGGAGGTCGTCAAACACACAACAGAGCAAATTGGCCAGTTAGAGCAAACTGCCGACCAGCTCCGCGTCAAACTCCGAGAGAATGAGAACCCAGCACAACTCCGGGTGAGATGAGAGAGGAGAGGAGGGAGGGAGGGAGGGGAAAGGAGTGGAGAGAGGGGGAAAGAGAAAGGGACTGTAATGGATAGAGGGAAAAAAGGGAGAAAATATAGATTGTAGAGGAGGAAGGGAGAGGGTTTAAGGGTGGGGGGGGGGTAAAGAAATAGAGGGAGAGTGAAAACAAAAACAGAAAGGGTTGAAGAAAAATTCATAATAAAGTAGAGGGTTTTTGAGGAGATGAGTGTGTGGATTTCTCAGCAGGGCCTCATCGTTGTTATTCTTTCTTTCAGGGAATCAAGGATTTTATCGGAGGGTAAGTAAAAGAATCCATGGTTCTTATCTGATGCTACAGTTCATAGAGCTGTGCAATATCCACATGACTTCACATGATTAAAAAAATCATGTGAAAAAAGTCCCTCGCACTTTTTCAATATTATTTATTCATACTGTAAGGCAGTGGTCGCCAACCGGACGATCTTCAAGGCATTCCTAGTCGATCACCAAACATTTTTAAGGAAAAGCCAATGATAAAGGCTTGCGATCCTTTTTTAAAATATTTGTGTTGCGCTGTTGGCAGTAGGTGCACTTGATTCAGAAGCCCTGCGCACCGGGTAGGCAAAGTGTTCCCATTCTGAACCATTTAATTTGTCTGAAAAGACAAACTTGCCAGACCGGGAGATCTGTGGCTAAATTGAGTACGGCTACTGCGTTGGCCAATCGGATAGCGAGAACGTCCATGACCCCGTCCACAGCAAAGTTTGATACTAGCCTACATAAGATTCAATAACTTTTAAAACCATGACCAGAGAGAGACTGTCAAAGAATACAGCAAATTAATGAGTGAGTTCATGTAAACAACAATATTCAGCACTGTCAACACTGGTTTTATTCAACACTATTACAAAACATAAAACACGCTTTTCCGTACTTCCTCTTGCGCTGCAGCTGCAATGAATGAGTAGCCAAGTGAAGACCTATTGATAGCCCTGCATTTTTATTATTATTAGCAGCTCGTCTGTCTATTTTAACATCTAGGAATATTTCACATTCTCTGTTGTTAGGAACAACATGAATTTGTGCATGATTGAGGCAGATGCGGTGCGACTCGAGTTTCACCATCAGGTGGATGACGGTGTCCCCTCTCTGGTCAGTCGCACCGGTGGAAAGGAAGGAGAGAGCAGGGACCGGGAGAGGCGGACTCTCTGCTGCTCTCTCCCTCCCTCCGCTGGGACTAAGGCTGTGTTCAAAACAATTGGGCGCTCGAAAATCTCAGACTTCAGTGCGTTCAAGACAACTGGGAACTCTGGAAAAAAAAACTCCCTCTCTCTTCCTCCGTCTCTCTCTCTCAGAGCGGAGGTTATGTTTGAGCGACCCCCGGAGGTGTGTGTGGATCTGCCGGAGGGGGAGTTCCTGGGACCACTGCAGTACCGCACCTGGAGGAGGATGAACGCTGTCCTTCAGCCAGGTACAACCACAGCAAAATTGAGTTAGACCACACCGGACCACGTATGGTCGACACTTGACTCCATTAGACCACAGCTCTCACATATCTGACAACATTCCACCACAGGATCCATCTGATTGCATTCTATCAAGCCTGACTGTCACCTGACAGTATCCAACCACACCAGTATGTTGACCGCATACAGCCTGTCCTTTCTATCGTATTTCAATTCCTCTGTCTCTTCCCCAGGTGTGACAGCGGTGACTCTAAACCCAGACACCGCCTACCCCAGGCTGTGGGTGTCCACGTGCTGCACCCAGGTCAGTGTCGGGGACATCCAGCCCAACCTGCCCAACAACCCTGAGCGCTTCACGCGCTACAACATTGTCCTAGGAAGCCAGGCCCTCACCTCAGGGCAACACTACTGGGTGGTTGAGGTGGGCACCAAGACGGCCTGGGGGCTGGGGGTGGCGGCCGCCTCGGTCAACAGGAAGGATGAGATTAGCCTGTGTCCCGACGACGGCTTCTGGACCCTGGTGTTAAGAGAGGGGCGGGGAGGGAGCGAGTACGAGGCCTGCACCAACCACGAGGAGAGCCTGTTGCACCCCCCTCGACCCCCCAGGAGGGTAGGGGTGTACCTTGACTACGGGAGGGGTGTGGTGGCGTTTTACGACGCAGGGGATATGAGTCACCTGTTCACGTTCTCCGACGCCACGTTCACAGAGCCGGTGTTCCCCTACTTCAACCCCTGGCCAATCATCAAAGGGAGAAACCGTGACCCTCTTATTATTATTAGCCCGGACCTGGAGGTATGAGAGACCTGTTAAGAACTGTCAGAGAACACTGAGAACCAAAGACAAGA
This sequence comes from Salmo trutta, assembly GCF_901001165.1. Taxonomy (NCBI): domain Eukaryota; kingdom Metazoa; phylum Chordata; class Actinopteri; order Salmoniformes; family Salmonidae; genus Salmo; species Salmo trutta. Next base: position 11,418,585 of record NC_042969.1, read on the forward strand.
AAGTAGAACAATGTAGAGAACCTGTGAGAGAAACTGCAATGTCATCATCCTATTCACTAATGTGCTAACACTTGACTATTGTTCACGGTTTTGTCATTTATGAACATTTCCTGTAAATATGTTTCCATGGAATATATGGGTGTTTTGTGTTTAAAGAGAGCACATGCCAGAGGACTCTGAAGGAAGCAACATGGAAAAACTAATTGAAAAGCACCTTAAACATGACATTCTTTTCCTTACAAATGGACATGGCCAAAGATTGAAATTACAATTTCGTACTATATTTATATAAAGTGTATATATAGTAAGATGACAGTGTTTTACAGTGTATTTTACATTTTAATAACGGGAGTATATACATCGGCAAATCAGATCACGCCTCCATTCTGCTCCTCCCCACCTATATGCAGAAACTTAAGCAAGAAGCACCTGTGGTAAGGTCTGTTGGTGTGACCAATCAGAATCTATGCTTCAAGATTGTTTTGATCACGCAGACTGGAAAATGTTCCCAGTCGCCTTTGAGAATAGTATCGACGTATACACTTCGGTGACTAGATTCATCAGGAAGTGCATTAAGGATGTTGTTCCCACTGTGACGACTAGAACTTATCCAAACCAAAACCGCAGATAGATGGCAGCATTCGCGCAAAACTGAAGGCGCGAACCACCGCATTTAACCACGACAAGGTGACTGGGTACATGGACGTCTATAAAGAGACCAGCTATGGTCGCAATTCAACAGCTCAAAGATGAGATGATAATCACAAATTATAAAGGGAAAGCCAGCCACGCCGCGGACACGACACCTCGCTTTCGGACTAGCTAAACACCTTCGCCCGCTTCCAGGAAAACAACATCGAGCCACCGACGCAGGCCCTTGACGCTCACGGGGACTGTGTGCTCTCGTTCTCCGTGGCCGATGTGTGTAAGACATTTAAGCGTTGCCGGCCAAGGTTGCCGGCCCAGACGGCATCCCAAGCCGTGTCCTCATAGCATGTGCAGACAAACTGGCTGGAGTGTTTACAGACATTACATCTCTCCATATTCCAGTCTGTTGTCCCCACTCTCTTCAAGATGTCCACCCTTGTTCCTGTACCCAAGAAAGCGAAGGTAACTGAACTAATTAAATGACTTGTCGCCCCGTAGCACTCACTTCTGTCATTGTGAAATGCTTTGAGAGGCTAGGTAAGGATCATATCACCTTACCCGGCACCCTAGATCCACTACAATTCGCATACCGCCCCAACAGATCGACGGACGACGCAATTGCCATTACACTGCATACAGCCCTGGACAAGAGAAATACCCATGTAAGAAGGCTGTTCATCGACTACAGCTCAGCCTTCAACACCATAATGCCCGCCAAGCTCATCACTAAGCTCAGAGACCTGGAGCAACTGGATCCTAGACTTCCTACAGCACCAGGTGTCACAGGAAGGCCAAGAAGATCATCAAGAACCTCAGCCACCTGAGCCACGGCCTGTTCACCCCGCTACCGTCTAGAAGGTGGAGACTGTACAGGCAGATTAAAGCTGGGACCGAGAGACTGATAAACAGCTTTTATCTCCAGGCCATCAGACTGTTAAACAGTCACCATTAGCCTTAGTCACTGTTCTTGCCAGGTACCACCCAGTACTCCACCCTGCACCTTAGAGACGGCTGCCCTATGTATATAGAGTCATTCAACACTGGTCACTTTAATGATGTTTACAAACTGTTTTACCCACTTTATATGTATATACTGTATTCTAGTCATGGCTCATCCAATATAAATACTGCTGTACACACCTTTTCTATTCATATACTGTCCATACTGTCTATACACACCATTATATACAGTATAATGGTGTGTATAGACACACCAGGCCCACCCATAGCTGCTCCCCTGCCCAGTCATGTGAAATCCATAGATTAGGGCCTAATGAATTTATTTTTAATTGACTGATTTCCTTATATGAACTGTAACTCAGCAAACATTTTGAAATTGTTGCATGTTGTGTTTTATATTTTTGTTCAGCATACATATAAAGTGGGTTAAACCGTTTGTAAACATTATTAAAGTGACCAGTGCTCAATGACTCTATGTACATAGGGCAGTAGTCTCTAAGGTGCAGGGTAGAGTACCGGGTGGTAGCCAGCTAGTAACAGTGTCTTAGGTTCATGGCAGGGCCCTGGGCCGGAGGCTGGCTAGTGATGACTGACAACGTCTAGGAGCGAGTAACAGGGTGACTGTGTCTGTCGGCGTCATCTTGTGTCATCGATAATAAAAATGCGTCGCATTACCTCCACAATGTAGTCGTTCTACAGATCGATCGCACAAATTGTTGTTCGGGAACATGCAGATATTGAACTGTCTGGCTGCCGTTGGAACTTGACTCTGGTGCATTAAGACTGTTGTTCTCTTTCAGTCCACTGGAGGGCGTTCAAACCGTGTCCACCCTATACTTCATTCTCACGCTGGTGACCACAAAGGAGAATGAGCTTTAAAAGGTTAAGAGCTGCACTTAAGAAATCATTGATTAAAATCCATAATCCCTGATCAATTATTTTGGGTAGAACTAACAGGTCAGAAAGGGGTTCAGATTAGTGCAGAGGGTCAAGGCGGGGCTGAGTTACTGAGAGAGGACCACCTGATCATGTGTGTCTCTGTGTGTACTGTGTGTGTGAGCAGGAACAGGTGAGTGTGGTGTGTATTAGCGGGAAGTGTGTGTTGTGTGTTAGGATTATAACCCAGACATTGTTTCAGCCTTCTATCTCTGACACTTTAAGCTTGATACGCGAGGAGCTACCAGCCTATACCACAGTACGATATGAAAAAAGAAGAAATCTGTTAAATACTTTCCATATTTGGTGCTGGACATGTATACGCTTGTGTATTACATCATTTATACATGTGGTATTACAAGTCTATTACAACATAACACAGGCTATATACCCCTGTCTGTGTTTTCAAACATTGCTGCACGAGGGCGATGTGCACAAGTTGGTATCAGAACAAGTGGAAGTTCTTATGGATTATAATAGAATTTTAAGGCTTATTTGAATGTCATGCTTAATGTTTGTGTCATCATTGTAAATCAACTGCATAATACTTAAAAACACTTCAAATCCAACCAGCCAAATGGCTCTTGGCTAGCTTTTGCTACAGCCTATATCAATTAGAGTTAGCATTCTAGCTAACAACTGTTGCATCCAAAAAAGTTATTTTGCAAAGATCACAACCGAATATAATCTTAGCGACCGTTCAAGCGAGAATCAAAACATAATTGTAAGCGTAAGAGAACCCTAAACATGTATTTTGTTTAGAAGTAATAAAAACATAAATCTAGACTGTTGAATGGGCGCAGATGGCGATGACTTTCTCTCTGTCGCCAAGAGTCGCGCACATAAACTCAGCAAAAAAATAAACGTCCTCTCACTGTCAACTGTGTTCATTTTCAGAAAACTTAACATGTGTAAATATTTGTGTGAACATAAGATTCAACAACTGAGACATAAACTGAACAAGTTCCACAGACATGTGACTAACAGAAATGGAATACTGTGTCCCTGAACAAAGGGGGGGTCAAAATCAAAAGTAACAGTCAGTATCTGGTGTGGCCACCAGCTGCAGTGCATCTCCTCCTCATGGACTGCACCAGATTTGCCAGTTCTTGCTGTGAGATGTTACCCCACTCTTCCACCAAGACACCTGCAAGTTCCCGGACATTTCTGGGGGGAATGGCCCTAGCCCTCACTCTCCGATCCAACAGGTCTCAGACGTGCTCAATGGGATTGAGATCCGGGCTCTTCGTTGGCCGTGGCAGAACACTGACATTCCTGTCTTGCAGGAAATCATGCACAGAACGAGCAGTATGGCTGGTGGCATTGTCATGCTGGAGGGTCATGTCAGGATGAACCTGTAGGAAGGGTACCACATGAGGGAGTAGGATGTCTTCACTGTAACCCACAGCGTTGAGATTGCCTGCAATGACAACAAGCTCAGTCCAATGATGCTGTGACACACTGCCCCAGACCGCGATGGACCCTCCACCTCCAAATTGATCCCACTCCAGAGTATAGGCCTCGGTGTAACGCTCATTCTTCGACGATAAACGCGAATCCGACCATCACCCCTGTTGAGACAAAACCGCGACTTGTCAGTGAAGAGCAGTTTTTGCCAGTCCTGTCTGGTCCAGAGACGGTGGGTTTGTGCCCATAGGTGACGTTATTGCCGGTGATGTCTGGTGAGGACCTGCCTTACAACAGGCCTACAAACCCTCAGTCCAGCCTCTCTCAGCCTATTGCGGACAGTCAGCACTGATGGAGGGATTGTGCGTTCCTGGTGTAACTCGGGCAGTTGTTGTTGCCATCCTGTACCTGTCCCGTAGGTGTGATGTTCGGATGTACTGATCCTGTGCAGGTGTTGTTACACGTGATCTGCCACTGCGAGGACAATCAGCTGTCCGTCCTGTCTCCCTGTAGCGCTGTCTTAGGCATCTCACAGTACGCACATTGCAATTTATTGCCCTGGCCACATCTGCAGTCCTCATGCCTCCTTTCAGCATGCCTAAGGCATGTTCATGCAGATGAGCAGGGACCCTGGGCATCTTTCTTTTGGTGTTTTTCAGAGTCAGTTGAAAGGCCTCTAAGTTTTCATAACTGTGACCTTAATTGTCTACCGTCTGTAAGCTGTTAGTGTCTTAACGACCGTTCCACAGGTGCATGTTCATAATTTTTTTATGGTTCATTGAACAAGCATGGGAAACAGTGTTTTAACCCTTTACAACGAAGATCTGTGAAGTTACTTAGTTTTTTATGAATTATCATTGAAAGACAGGGTCTTGAAAAAGGGCCATTTCCTTTTTTGTTGAGTTTATGTGCGTGATGTCAGTGTGTTGTGTACTGGAAAGACTATTGTATCCTCAGAAGGGGCACTAAACTATTATAAATTCCTATTCAGACTAGAAATAAGTTGACTTAACATGGACTTAAGTAAAAAAAAAAACTTAAGTCCTTGACTTAAGTCCATGTTAAGTCTACTTATCTGAGGTCTGAATCGGGCCCATCGTGAGTTCATTGTCTATCCCTTCTTTAATTAACAAACACATGAATTATGAAGGTTCATCTAGTTCCTCTGTCTGTAGTATCTGTAATGAGATATCACTCCGAGGCTAATCTACATGCAGTAACACGAGCCTTCCGTTTTGCATGACTGTTTATCCATCCATCCCTCACCTCCCTCTCTCCTTTCTTCCCTCCATCTCTCATTCTCTGTAAAATCTTGTCATAGGCTTACAGGTAGATCTCTGGGATCAATGAGAGGACTTTGTTTCATGATTGGAAGAATAAACAACCTTGGGTATCATTTCAGAGACATTTCCAGTGTTTAATAAATGTCATTCAGAGCCTCACACCACTAAACCTGGATCCCATAACCATCAGAGAGGCCCAAATCAGGCCCAAATCACCTCACCTCTGGATACTCCTGAACTTGGTCCTGCTACTTGGTCCCCCCCTCCCCCACCACCACCTTGAACTACCTGTCTAACTCTCATAATTATTTTCTCAGGGCCCCTGACACCTTAAACTACTTCCCTCTATTTTAAACCCCCAGTGTCTCTCTGGATGTTTTAACCATAATTGATCTCTTTTCTCCCCCAGTCTGAGTTTGTGCTCCCCCCATCAATAATGAATGACTGCACGAGGGAGAAAGATAGCCTTAAAGTGATTAATGGAAAACTCATTAGGAACTGGAGAAATGTTTGGCAACATACGCTTAGCCTTCGGCTTGCATACTATCACAGATAGTACATACTATCTCTTACAGCCGGAAAGGGGTTAATAATGGCTAAGAAAGGAGGGGTGAATGGAGGGGTCAGAGGTCAAGAAAGCAGTGGGGCCAATAAAATATAATACTTTACAATCTGTTAGGAAATGTTCCATGTGTGATTAAGCATACAGACATGGCAGACACGACTAACATAAAGACATTACATGACAAATAACAAGGCACAGAATTCAGCCCAAAGTACAGTTGAAGTCGGAAGTTTACATACACCTTAGCCAAATACATTTAAACTCCGTTTTTCACAATTCCTGACATTTAATCCTAGTAAAAATTCAGATCACCACACAAAGTTAGGATCACTACTTTATTTTAAGAATGTGAAATGTAGAGAATGATTTATTTCAGCTTTTATTTCTTTCATCACATTCCCAGTTGGTCAGAAGTTTACATACACTCAATTAGTATTTGGTAGCATTGCCTTTAAATTGTTTAACTTGGGTCAAACGTTTCCGGTAGCCATCCACAAGCTTCCCACAATAAGTTAGGTGAATTTTGGCCCATTCCTCCTGACAGAGCTGGTGTAACTGAGTCAGGTTTGTAGGCCTCCTTGCTCGCACACGCTTTTTCAGTTCTGCCCACAAATCTTCAATAGGATTGTGGTCAGCTTTGTGATGGCTACTCTAATACCTTGACTTTGTTGTCCTTAAGCCATTTTGCCACAACTTTGGAAGTATGTTTGGGGTCATTGTCCATTTGGAAGACCCATTTGTGACCAAGCTTTAACTTCCTGACTGATGTCTTGAGATGTTGCTTCAATATATCCACATAATTTTCCATCCTCATGATGTCATCTATATTGTGAAGTGCACCAGTCCCTCCTCCAGCAAAGCACCCACCACAACATGATGCTGCCACCCCCGTGCTTCACGGTTGGGATGGTGTTCTTCGGCTTGCAAGCGTTCCACTTTTTCCTCCAAACATAACGATGGTCATAATAGCCAAACAGTTCTATTTTTGTTTCATCAGACCAGAGAACATTTCTCCAAAAAGTACGATCTTTGTCCCCATGTGCAGTTGCAAACCATTGTCTGGCATTTTATGGCGGTTTTGGAGCAGTGGCTTCTTCCTTGCTGAGAGGCCTTTCAGGTTATGTCGATATAGGACTCGTTTTACTGTGGATATAGATACTTTTGTACCTGTTTCCTCCAGCATCTTCACAAGGTCCTTTGCTGTTGTTCTGGGATTGATTTGCACTTTTCGCACAAAAGTACGTTCATCTCCAGAGCGGTATGACGGCTGCGTGGTCCCAGGGTGTTTATACTTGCGTACTATTGCTTGTACAGATAAATGTGGTACCTTCAGGCGTTTGGAAATTGCTCCCAAGGATGAACCAGACTTGTGGAGGTCTACAATTCTTCTTCTGAGGTCTTGGCTGATTTCTTTTGATTTTCCCATGATGTCAAGCAAAGAGGCACTGAGTTTGAAGGTAGGTGTCACGTCCTGACCATAGTAAGTTGTTATTTTCTATGGTAGAGTAGGTCAGGATGTGATAGGGGGTGTTTGTTCTATGTTTTCTATTTCTATGTTTAGGTTCTAGTTTTTTAATTTCTATGTTGGAATTGTTTGGATTGATCTCTAATTGGAGGCAGCTGATCCTCGTTGCCTCTGATTAGAGATCAAATTTAAGTAGGGGTTTTTCTCTTCCTGTTTGTGGGTGATTATCTTTTGAGTAGTGTGTTTTCCTCTCTGCGTCACGGTTTATTGTTTTTGTATTTTCAAGTATTTGGTGTTTTGCAATGTTTCACAATAAATATAAGTATGTGGAACCACAACCATGCTGTGCGTTGGTCCGATCATTCGAACAGCCGTGACAGTAGGCCTTGAAATACATCCACAGGTACACCTCCAATTGACTCTAATGATGTCAATTAGCCTATCATAAGCTTCTATAGCCATGACATAATTTTCTGGAATTTTCCAAGCTGTTTAAAGGCACAGTCAACTTAGTGTATGTAAACTTCTGACCCACTGGAATTGTGATACAGTGAATTATAAGTGAAATAATCTGTCTGTAAACAATTGTTGGAAAAATTACTTGTGTCATGCACAAAGTAGATGTCCTAACCGACTTGCCAAAACTATAGTTTGTTAACAAGAAATTTGTGGAGTGGTTGAAAAACGAGTTTTAATGACTCCAACCTAAGTGTATGTAAACTTCCAACTTCAAATGTATGTACACTTAGATGTAGGAAATAGAACAAACCATATAAGGCTAGGTTGTATTTTATAGTCCTCATTTAGTGAACTGAAACTGATTGATAGAGAGAGAGAGTGATGCTCACCATTTATCCATTAACTATTTTAGTTGTGCACCTTCACAATCGATCGTATGAGGCTTAAGTCAGTGGAGGCTGGTGGGAGGAGCTAAAGGAGGACAGGCTCATTGTAATGGTTGGAATGGAATACATGGAACGGTATCAAACACTTCAAACACATGGAAACCACGTTTGACTCCGATCCATTCCTTCAAATTTCAGCCTTTACAATGAGCCCGTCCTCCTATAGCTCCTCCCACCAGCCTCCACTGGACTAAGTGCAGTTCTGGAATTGGAATGGGAAGAAGAGTTGGAGAGGAAGAGCAGAGAGGTTATTTATAGATGCTTTTAGCGGAATTACATATCTGTGGAGCCGTCACACATGTCCGTATAAGGACGAGCTTATAGTTACACTTTAGTGTCTACACATGAAACGGAGGCAAGCTGTGTGTGTGTGTGTTTTGAAACACTATACCCTCAGTAGGCAGGATGTGTGTGTGTGTGTGTGTGCGTGTGTGTGTGTGTTTAGTCATGCCTACATGATGTATTTATTCATGCATGCATGTTCATTTTGATGGTGATGTCACTAACTCCTATGCAGCAAATCATTCTTTGAATCTGTACGCAGCCCCCCTTTCCTCCTCCTCCCTTAGCAAATGAAAGGCTGACCTGAACACCTCACCGAGAATCCAATTTGCGTTCCAACAAAGGCCTGGAATATGACGGGGCAGAGGATTGGGGACAGATTGAGCGACAGAAAAAAGGGGGAGAGAGAGTAAGCGCAGAGGATTATTGTCAGGGCGAGACACAGAGGGTCACAACAGAGAGGGATGGAGGCAAGAAAAAGGACAGAGAGAGGATGGAGGAAGTGAGTAGGTTAAACACATGTCAACCTGGGTAGACAACATATCACTACACAAAACAGGAAACAGACAGGCAACATGATAGAGAGAATGTAAAAATGGGAAAGAGAGAGAGTGTGTGTGTGAGAGAGAGAGAGAGAGAGAGAGAGAGGTGAAAATAGGGACAGGTTGGGGGGAGTGATGGAGAGATTGGTAGGTAGAGAGACAGCGAGAGATACTGTGACACCTGAGGGACTCAGAGACAGCGAGAAGGGCAGAGGTGCAGGAACTCAATCCCTGAGCTACAGGACACCTGATGATAAAACCCACTCACCTGGACACAGGACAAGAGATGGAGAGAGCCACGCGCTAACATCCACTGAACAGGGGGATAGATGGAGACCGGGGGAAAAGGGGAAGAGAGTAGGAGAGGGAAATCGAAGTAAAATGGTGGGCGATTTTATTTAGAAAAAGTTAGCAATTTTTTCTGATTTTAAACTTTGGAGAGAGGTCTATAGCATTGGATGGATAAGAAAGCAAGTCAAGGCAGGAATTAAAACTAGTAAATATAGAACTAATCAAGTCAGTTTGAGGTATCTCTAAAATAAATCCACTAGGAAAACTAGAGAGGAGAGAGAGAGAGAAATAGATAGATAGATAGATAGATAGATAGATAGATAGATAGATAGATAGATAAAGGGAGGGAGGGAGGGGGAGCAAGAGAGTGAGCGCGTAAGCAAACGACAGCGAGATGTTCATGATCATTCAGAAGGATTCGTCCGCCGGAGGAGGCGTTACAGAAGGGATGAGCACACCGCAGGAGAAAACTGCAAAACAGGTGTGTGTAGTTTGTGTGTGTGTTTGTTTTCATGTGAATGCTTCATTTACAGTTAATTACACAATGTTTTTAGAATGTGGCTGATATTAATTATGCTGTGTCATTTCTCTCTACCTCTAATAAACAAACGTAGATGTTTTAACGTCTTTTTGTTTTAATGATTGTGTGTGTGTGTGTGTGTGTGTGTGTGTGTGTGTGTGTGTGTGTGTGTGTGTGTGTGTGTGTGTGTGTGTGGCTCACTGCTGTGTATTAGGGGGTGTTGAGGGTAAGAAGAGGGGAGGACTGATATATAATGGGGCGAGGGTAGGGACTTTGTTTCAGGAATATGAAACCAGGGAATCTTAAGGGTTTCGTCAGAGGTTATGGGACGAAATCATTTTGGGGAGAATTTAACCCGTGAATTTCACCTCAGACACGAATGTATTCATTATTCAATGTGAAATACCATCTGATCAGTTGAATAGTTTTTATGAAACTTTAGTATGGAATTTGACTCCGCTCCTGACTATCAGTATCAATGTGGCTCTAACGAATCTTTCACCCTGTACTTTCCCCACGCAGGTAAAAGCAGCGATCAGTAAGAAGGTCCAGAAACAGCAGAATAAGCAGAGGAGGCAGTCCAGTGAGCAGAGTGGAGTCTCCGAGGTCTCAGCGGCTGGAGTCAAGCCCCCTCATGGTAGGAGGTACAGCCAGAACCCCACCCCCTTCCCCGTGACAGCGAGAGACAAAGAGAGGGGTACAGGGGACGAAGAGGAGGATCTGGATGTGGAGGACAAGCTGGCAGATATGATGAAGACGGGTGGCCAGAAGCAGCAAGAGAAGGAGCCGATAGACCTGCTGCCTATAATGGACCCAGCTTTCGGACCGGTAAGAACCAGGATGACCTGGGATAGACCTGCTTTAGCCGTGAGTGTGTGATTGTGTGAGTGTGTGAGTGTGTGAGTGAGTGAGTGAGTGAGTGAGTGAGTGAGTGAGTGTGTGTGTGTGTGTGTCCATCCATGCCCATCCATCAAGGCATGATTGAAATCTACCCAGGTCCCAATTGAAATTCTAAGCCCCCCTGCTCCAAATATAAACGCTGACACTGCCCCAATACTCAACGGTAGCTGCTTATGCTATATCCTATGTCCCATGGTATTTTCTGACCTAAGCCACACTAACTGGACAGTTTATAGTGTGTATTTTGTTTAGCGCTCATGCTAATAGTCAGACTGGACCTTGATCTAATGTTAGCCTTAATGCTAACAGAGTTGTGTTGTTTACCTATGTGTTCAGGGTTCATGTGGTAGCAGCATGAGGATATAAGCTCCTTCGTTGCCATCCGCTACATTATGAAAGTGTAATCCGTAACAGATATCATGTTACGCCCCAGGACTTATGAACACCAAACAGTTCTCATCCCCACCCACTGTATCAGCGGCTAGCACCACCCACCCACACGATAAAAGCACGACACGACACACTGTACAACACAACATCCCAACATCTGCCCATGGCTTCAGAGTCTTGGGGGAAGGAGAACCGTAGGTTTGTCCTCAGGGCTCCAGTTCTTCCTCCCTGTCTGCCCTTCCCTGCCCCGCCGTGCCAGCCCTGCCCTTCCTGCCCTGCCCTGCCTGCCGTCCCTGCCTTGCCAGCCCTGCCCTTCCTGCCCTGCCCTGCCTGCCACATCCTGGCCTGCTCTCTCCTCGGCACTGGTTCTGACTTACTGAGTTACTGCAGACTTCCTGTAGTCTGAAACATCACAGACAATGACTCACACCTAAAAGTAAAGACTCATACACCATGATAGGTCAACTCATTGATTTTGTTGAAGAAAAGAGATTGATTCTGTTGGAAAGATAAAGAGAGTTAGGAAAGATAAAGAGAGCTAGGAAAGATAAAGAGAGTTAGGAAAGATAAAGAGAGCTAGGAAAGATAAAGAGAGTTAGGAAAGATAAAGAGAGTTAGGAAAGATAAAGAGAGCTAGGAAAGATAAAGAGAGTTAGGAAAGATAAAGAGACCTAGGAAAGATAAAGAGAGCTAGGAAAGATAAAGAGAGTTAGGAAAGATAAAGAGAGTTAGGAAAGATAAAGAGAGCTAGGAAAGATAAAGAGACCTAGGAAAGATAAAGAGAGCTAGGAAAGATAAAGAGAGCTAGGAAATCAATGGAAATGGAAAATGGTAAAGAGGTCAATGGTAGTAGCAGTGAAGCAATATGGTGAGAGTTTGAGAGAGGGAGAGAAGCCGAAGGGTGGAGGAGAGGAGAGGAGAGGAGAGGAGAGGAGAGGAGAGGAGAGGAGAGGAGAGGAGAGGAGAGGAGAGGCTCATGTGGTGCTCGAACGGACAAAATCTATAAATGTCCAGTATTCTGGGGATATTTGTGTGAGAGCCGTGTAGAGTGATCGCCCAGCCACAAATATAATCCATTTGTCATCCATTTACCGACAGCACACTAAGAATTGAGAACATGTGAGAACAGATTGGTGCTTGCATATTCTTCCACACCTACATACAGTGAGGGAAAAAAGTATTTGATCCCCTGCTGATTTTGTACGTTTGCCCACTGACAAAGAAATGATCAGTCTATAATTTTAATGGTAGGTTTATTTGAACAGTGAGAGACAGAATAACAACAAAAAATCCAGACAAACGCATGTCAAAAATGTTATAAATTAATTTGCATTTTAATGAGGGAAATAAGTATTTGACCCCCTCTCAATCAGAAAGATTTCTGGCTCCCAGGTATCTTTTATACAGGTAACGAGCTGAGATTAGGAGCACACTCTTAAAGGAAGTGCTCCTAATCTCCGCTTGTTACCTGTATAAAAGACACCTGTCCACAGAAGTGAATCAATCAATCAGATTCCAAACTCTCCACCATTGCCAAGACCAAAGAGCTCTCCAAGGATGTCAGGGACAAGATTGTAGACCTACACAAGGCTGGAATGGGCTACAAGACCATCGCCAAGCAGCTTGGTGAGAAGGTGACAACAGTTGGTGCGATTATTCGCAAATGGAAGAAACACAAAAGAACTGTCAATCTCCCTCGGCCTGGGGCTCCATGCAAGATCTCACCTCGTGGAGTTGCAATGATCATGAGAACGGTGAGGAATCAGCCCAGAACTACATGGGAGGATCTTGTCAATGATCTCAAGGCAGCTGGGACCATAGTCACCAAGAAAACCATTGGTAACACACTACGCCGTGAAGGACTGAAATCCTGCAGCGCCCGCAAGGTCCCCCTGCTCAAGAATACATATACATGCCCGTCTGAAGTTTGCCAATGAACATCTGAATGATTCAGGGGACAACTGGGTGAAAGTGTTGTGGTCAGATGAGACCAAAATGGAGCTCTTTGGCATCAACTCAACTCGCCGTGTTTGGAGGAGGAGGAATGCTGCCTATGACCCCAAGAACACCATCCCCACCGTCAAACATGGAGGTGGAAACATTATGCTTTGGGGGTGTTTTTCTGCTAAGGGGACAGGACAACTTCACCGCATCAAAGGGACGATGGACGGGGCCATGTACCGTCAAATCTTGGGTGAGAACCTCCTTCCCTCAGCCAGGGCATTGAAAATGGGTCGTGGATGGGTATTCCAGCGTGACAATGACCCAAAACACACGGCCAAGGCAACAAAGGAGTGACTCAAGAAGAAGCACATTAAGGTCCTGGAGTGGCCTAGCCTGTCTCCAGACCTTAATCCCATAGAAAATCTGTGGAGGGAGCTGAAGGTTCGAGTTGCCAAACGTCAGCCTCGAAACCTTAATGACTTGGAGAAGATCTGCAAAGAGGAGTGGGACAAAATCCCTCCTGAGATGTGTGCAAACCTGGTGGCCAACTACAAGAAACATCTGACCTCTGTGATTGCCAACAAGGGTTTTGCCACCAAGTACTAAGTCATGTTTTGCAGAGGGGTCAAATACTTATTTCCCTCATTAAAATGCAAATCAATTTATAACATTTTTGACATGCGTTTTTCTGGATTGTTTTGTTGTTATTCTGTCTCTCACTGTTCAAATAAACCTACCATTAAAATTATAGACCGATCATTACTTTGTCAGTGGGCAAACGTACAAAATCAGCAGGGGATCAAATAGGATGGGCTCGTTGTAATGGCTGGAATAGAATGAATGGAACGAAGTCAAACATGTGGTTTCCATTTGTTTGACGTGTTTGATACCGGTCCATTTATCCCATTACAGCCACAACGAGCCTGTCCTCTTATAGCTCCTCCCACCAGCCTCCACTGCTTTCTACTGTACCTTTCATTTTGTATCTTTCTCCGTCTTTCGCTCCCTCTCCATCCTCCCTCTCCGTCTTTCACTCCCTCTCCATCTTTCACTCCCTCTCCATCCTCCCTCTTCGTCTTTCACTCCCTCTCCATCCTCCCTCTCAGTCTTTCACTCCCTCTCCATCTTTCACTCCCTCTCCATCCTCCCTCTCCGTCTTTCACTCCCTCTCCATCCTCCCTCTCCATCTTTCAGTCCCTCTCTTCCTCCCTCAGTCTTTCACTCCCTCTCCATCTTTCACTCCCTCTCCATCCTCCCTCTCCATCATTCACTCCCTCTCCATCCTCCCTCTTTCACTCCCTCTCCATCCTCCCTCTCTGTCTTTCACTCCCTCTCCATCCTCCCTCTTCGTCTTTCACTCCCTCTCCATCCTTCTTCTGTCTTTCACTCCCTCTCCATCCTCCCTCTCCATCTTTCACTCCCTCTCCATCCTCCCTCTCCATCTTTCACTCCCTCTCCATCCTCCCTCTCTGTCTTTCACTCCCTCTCCATCCTCCCTCTTCGTCTTTCACTCCCTCTCCATCCTTCTTCTGTCTTTCACTCCCTCTCCATCCTCCCTCTCCATCTTTCACTCCCTCTCCATCCTCCCTCTCCATCTTTCACTCCCTCTCCATCCTCCCTCTTTCACTCCCTCTCCATCCTCCCTCTTCGTCTTTCACTCCCTCTCCATCCTCCCTCTCAGTCTTTCACTCCCTCTCCATCTTTCACTCCCTCTCCATCCTCCCTCTCCGTCTTTCACTCCCTCTCCATCCTCCCTCTCCGTCTTTCACTCCCTCTCCATCTTTCACTCCCTCTCCATCATTCACTCCCTCTTCTACTCTTTCTCTTTCTCCGTTTCTGATAGACAGGTTGAGTTACTGGATACTAGTATCAGTATCTAAGACCTGATCAGAACACAATAGCTCAACATAATTACCGGCTCCTACACGCATATCGCCATAGTGACCAGAGTCTTACTTCCAGTCAAGGATTAGAGTAATGTTGCATGACGCATGTCTACCTGAGTCTGTCACAATATGTGTGTGTGTGTGTGTGTGTGTGTGTGTGTGTGTGTGTGTGTGTGTGTGTGTGTGTGTGTGATACCTGATAGAGATCAGATCATGTTGAGAACACACAGAACCAGAAGCCCCAACAGTCACATGATTAATTGACATTATCAATACTTAAATAACTATTAGAAAGATAATCAGTCTTGGGCATTGGTTGTATCAGGGACTAGTCCCCAAATCCAATTTGATTTGTCACATGCTTTGTAAACAACAGGTGTAGACTAACAGTGAAATGGTTACTTACAGGTTCTTTCCCAACAATGCAGAGTGAAAGATCAAAAAATAGAATGAAAATAGAAATAGTGACACGAGGAATAATACACAGTGAATAATGAATAACAGTAATCCTGGGGTTAAGCCCTGGGTCTAGACCTGATTAACCCTCAGTACTAGACCCAACCTCTTAGGCAATAACTCTATCATGTCTAGGAGATAGATGCAGTTACTGGTCCTTCTGCCACCGCTGGCCTCTGTCCAATCAGAGAGACTCATCACTTGAACTGGGACCAAATGTTGTTTACTAACTAGGCCGGCTAAGAGTTTTAATGAAGCACCATATTGGCATAATCTTTGATGTGGTTTGTGTGTGTGTGTGTGTTATATAAATAGCATTCTTAGCAGGATATATTCCATGAACACTTAAAGATGAGGGGATTACCAGCTTTAATTTGGCTTTAAATTCTGCCAAATACTTAAGGGATAAGTACTCTACAATATTTTGGACAGAAGCTGCCCTCTAGTGGTAATACATTGACACTGCAGCGTAGAACTGACCTCAATATGCCCCTGACAAGGCACCCTATCACTGCTCACGTAGAAATACATTTGATTGATTGATTAATGTAATTGATTGATTGATTGGTACATTCAATTGTAATTAGAGTTAGCGTGGCAGCGAAAAAAGCAAAAACAAAAAAAATACTAGTCCTATACTTGTTAGAGTTAGACACTCGTACATGCTGAGGATTTATCCAAAATGTTCATTTGGTCTAAGCCCAAATCTGTCCCCAAAAGTATAGAGGAACAGTGGTCAGTTGATCTCGTAAAACAGACATCTGTCACTCAGTCAATCTTAGCTCTCTGACTTCTTATCTACTACTATCACCATACTTCCGGGTTTGTGTGGCCGTGGGAGAGTGAGAGAGAGGGGGGGGGGGTCATAGGGAGTAGAAAGGAACATTACCAATATTCAGTACTGTATAACCAAATATTGAATGAATATTTGGCAGAATTTGAAGCCAAGTTACAATCGGATAATCCTCGTCTTCGAGTGTTCACGGAATGTTGTAAAACACATGCACACATTACCAAATAGCCTGTAAATTGCCAAAGTATTTAGTTCACAGCTGTGTGTCATACCAAGTCCCAGCTGGAGGACCAGGCCTATCCTAGAGTTCACCCCTCTGTTACATTTACATTTTAGTCATTTAGCAGATGCTCTTATCCAGAGCGACTTACATTAGTGAATGCATACATTTCATACATTTTTTTTTCTCCCCATACTGGTCCCCCATGGAAATCGAACCCACAACCCTGGCGTTGCAAACACCATGCTCTACCAACTGAGCCACACGGGGGACCTGTTGACCTCTGAGGGTATGGAACTCTCTGGATAGTGGTTGGGTCCCGCTAAGCACCAATGGGCATAGATCTGGCTTACTTTTTGCCAGTCCTAAGCTTAACCATATGGGGGTGAAACACAAATCTGACCTTACACCAGCGTCTATGGACCCTTGCCTTAGCCTTCTACCCCAAACCTGAGGTTCATCAGAAGGACAATGGCATAGAACGGTATGCATTTGTTTTAAGATGTACAAAGTCAAGCTACAGTATGTTAACATCTGCCCTGGTTGACAACACAGAAATCCTATAGGTCTCTCTCTCTCTCTCTCTCTCTCTCTCTCTCTCTCTCTCATCATAGTATGTATTTAGTCATGTGAGTCAGTGTTGTGGCACAGAAACCCAGTTGAGGTCTTGTCCTGGAGTGTCTGATATTATGGCTGGTGTCCATGTTTAAGAGCATTAGAGCCTCGGTAATGTTGTTATCGTGCACCAATCAGAGAGAATATTACATTTGACATCCAATGATAGCCTCTGAAGCCTTTATCAATGCTAAAACAGACCAATCAGAACAGTCTACTGTGATGCGTGTACTTTGTTTGGATACGGTTAACACACACACACACACGCAGTTAAAGGTGTGTGTGTAATTCTAACACACGCACACACACATCCAATGGTATCCCAAGACCACAGCTTCCAGGCTGTTTGAACATCTGTTTCACTCTTGGCTCTTTTCTTCCTTGTTCATTTTCTCTTTCTTTTGCTTTCTCTCTGTTTTGTTCTCTTATGGCTTTCTCATTGCTTTTTATCCCTTGACCAGTTTCATTTCCTCTTTCCTTGTCACTTGGAGAAATGTCCGTCCTTGTCTCTCCATCACTCCTCCACTTTACCTTCTCAACATCTCCTTTCATCTTGCATCACCCCTCACGCCACCCCTGGACTCAATTTCTTCTTCCCCTCAATCTCCTTACTCTATCCGTTTCTCTTCTTACCCCTCCATCTCTCCCTTTAATCTGAAATGCAGGGAAAGGGATTAAATCCTTTGCGTTTGCCTCCTCTAATTCTCTCTCTCTCTCCCTCTCTCTCTCTCCGTCTGCCTCTCATCACCCTACGTATATGTAGTCATTTCAATGGTATAACAAGCCTTGCTCCAGGGAGAGAGAGGGGGAGAGATAGGGGGAAAGACAGAGGGGAGAGAGAGAGAGAGAGAGAGAGAGAGAGAGAGAGAGAGAGAGAGAGAGATAGATAAGGGATTAAAAGACGGGGTAAAATTGAGGGTAGGAGAGAGAGAGACAGAGTAATGCACACATGGACAAAATGTCATGCAGCTCTTTTCTGTACAGACATAGAAGTGGGCTAGGTTTATGTTTGTTTACAGGCAACCCTAGTAAAAAAAAAAACACATCAGGAGTTTCATCTCTGATATGAACATCACTCTTCAGACCACGATGGGTGATAGGATGTCCTGGACTCCACCTCAGAACTCCAACGTTGGGCGGGACCTTTAAAACTCCACAGACGGGGGTGGAGCGAGAGAGAAAGACAGAAAATAGAGTAAGAAGAAAAAGAGAAGCGAGAGGGAGGGACGAGAGAGGGACGAGAGAGGGACGAGAGAGGGACGAGAGAGTGTTACTTCACTTCGAGGATAGGGGATGGGGAATTGTACCAAGCCATCCATGAAAAACAAAATGAAAAAGGTAAGAGCAATTCCATTTGCTTTCGCTTTTCCAAAGATATGGGACGAGAGAAGCTTTTGCTCGCTTGCTTGCTATTTCCTTGCCTATGTGTTCATGCATGGAGTATCATGAAGATATTGACTAAATGTAGTTGCTCTGTATTTGTTCTCAATTTAGAACAGGTCCTGTGTGTTTCTAAACGACTTTGCTATTGATCTAAAGGATTGTCACAACATTGATCTGAAACAATATAACGTAATTCTTCTGAACAACTCCAGCAGAGACAACCTATGATGCTTCCTCTATCTGCATAATGTTTCTGCATTGGCGGTATTGTACAATGGAGACCTTTCTTTGATTGTCTCCAAGAATGAGGAGTTCTTTATACTTGTGTTTCCTGAAAGGGCAGGCCCCGGAACCAGATCAATGGTATCTGGTTTTATCAACTTAATACTCACGTTACGTGTAGAGTAATTGTTGACTAGACGTACTCTGTAAGTGTGTTATGTAACATTGTGCTAAGTCCCTGAGGTGACCTGAGTGTCTGTGGCCTGAACACTTAGCAGAATGAACACCCCAATCCAACACTGAGCCAAGACTGAGCCTCGAAAAACAGAGCGAGAGAGAGAGGAAGAGAGACAGGGACAGGGACAGGGACTGGGACAGAGAGCGAGAGAGAGAGAGAGGAAGAGAGACAGGGACAGGGACTGGGACAGAGAGCGAGAGAGAGAGAGGGGAAGCATGGCTTCTTGTAACCAATACACATACCGCCATGTAAACAGACAGAGAGTTCTACTTATTAGGCTTATGAGCCACTGGCTGACAGGGTTTACCATGTAGACAGGCAGAGTTAAACTTCCTAAAAGAGAAGAGATTGCCAATCCTTTCCTGTACTGTGTGCTGTTGCAACATCTGATCTCCCTGAGGACTAGTGCTGTGGACAGCTGGCTGTCAGACCCCAGCAGACAGAGAATGAAACAGAGTGTGAAACCAACGACTGTTGGGTTCACTAGTTCTGCATGATTCTGGTTCTAAGGGGGCCGTCGAGCCCCGGGGGGACAAGCGTGGAACAGGGGGCCAGGAGGGGCCACGGTCGGAGGGCGAGAAGGAATCGGGCGAGGACAAGGAGTTTAAGGCGCCCCTGTCTGCACTGGTCCAGAACTGCACCGTGTTACACAGCATCGTGGGCCCCGCCTGCATCTTCCTCAAACAGGGCTTTGCAAGCAGCCAGATCGTACGTACACGCACTAGTGAACACAGACACACTCATCACACGCACACGTACACACTTACAAATGCATACTAAATCATTCACGCACACAACGCCACTAACACACACACACACGTCATCATCGTTATGTCACTTCATTTTCACCACGTGATATTCTCTCCACAATTAAGTTGTCATTTCACTTTCATAGTCATCATGGGGCAACCAATCGAACCTGCTATATAAATGATATAGTGTAAAATAGTCTGAGAGGAGGCAAACCAAACCTTGATGTGTTGGCGCACTGTGTACACCGAGTGTACAAAACATTAGGAACACCTTCCTTCCCTTTTGCCCTCAGAACGGAGTCAATTTGTCAGGGCATGTACTCTACCAGGTGTCGAAAGCGTTCCACAGGGATGCTGGCCCATGTTGACTCCAATGCTTCCCACAGTTGTGTCAAGTTGGCTGGATGCCCTTTGAGTGGTGGACCATTTTTGATACACATTGTAAACTGTTGAGCGTGAAAAACCCAGCAGCATTGCAGTTCTTGACACACTCAACCGGCGAGCCTGGCACCTACTACCCTACCCTGTTCAAAGGCACTTAAATCTTTTGTCATGCCCATTCACCCTCTGAATGGCACACATACACAATCCATGTCTCAAGGCTTAAAAAATCATTCTTTACCCTGTCTCCTCCCCTTCATCTACACTAATTGAAGTGGATTTAACAAGTGACATCAATAAGGGATCATAGCTTTCACATGAATTCACCTGGTCAGTCTCTGTCATGGAAAGAGCTGGTGTTCCTAATGTTTTGTACACTCAGAGTAGATCATATACAGGGAGATTCCAAGAAGAACATCTGTAGTAAAGCCTATAAAGAAAAATACATCTACAGGGATTTTCTCTTCCTATATTTCTCTGCCATCAAAGCACTCAACATTACGACCTACCACACCGGAACAGGCATGACCTACAGTGTGTGTGTGGTTGCGGCGACAATGCACATTATGTGTACAAGGGTCTCACTCATACTAAACCTCCCAAATCTCCTAATCTCCAGCTGTTGCCAGGGGCAACCCTCCCTATGGTGATTCACGTTGACGTAAAAGTATTTCACCAGTTCCATAATACAAAAAAATGTCTCCTTCAACGTAATCTGTATATATTTAGATTCCGATATATTCCATCCTCTAGACGTAATGTACTAGATAGACATAGTATTTAGGTTGACTTTGCAGAGCATCCTGGTTTACTCTTTCTAATAATGTGTGTCTACTGGCCCGCTGCAAATCACATGTACTGCCCTGCCTGAAAAAGTATTCTCTTTTATCAAGGAACACCAAACCCGCAGACCTTCTGTCTTTCTATCCCTGCTTTCCTCTCATCCTCCTTCTTTCTTTGGCCAATTGGCTCCCATGGTCTTTGTGATCGAGGTTCATTGTGCATTTCAGAATATCAGTGGTTGTACGTTTGTGTTTGTCGATCTTTAGATTTTCATCTGTGCGTTTGACTGCGGTGTTTGTGTCAACGTAAAAGCATGCGGTGTACGTCTGTCCGGTCGTGGGTACGTGTGTAAACGGATTGTGCTGTTGTCATAAGTCTTGTGTGTTTGCGATGTACATGTGTGAGTGTGTGTGCGCGTACGTGTTTTTGGTTTTACTATTCTTGTGGGGAGCAGGAAAATTCAGACAGGTGGTGGGATTTCACCTCCTCACAAGGAAAAAGGCTATTTTAGGCTGAGGGGTTAAGTTTAGGGTTAGAGTTACATTAAAGATTAGAATTAGGGTTAAGTTTAGGGTTAGGAGTTAGGGTTTTGGGGTTAAGTTTAGGGTTAGGTTAAGGAAAATAGGATTTTGAATGGGAACACTTTGTTTGGTCCCCACAAGGATAGTAAAACAAATGTGTGTGTGTGTGTGTGTGTGTGTGTGTGTTCCTATGCAACTACCAGTCTGCTTATGTGTGTCCCTCTGCTACCTCCGACAGGACAGGGACCTACGACCTGAGGAGATTGAAGGTAGATGACACCCCTCTATCTGACATAGTCATAATCAGACCATTACACGTGTTTCAGTGTAGATTATCCACTTCTTACCCTGTGTGTGTGCGCTTGTATGTCTGTGCCTGTGTGCGCGCACAGAGCTCCGCGAGGCGTTTCTGGAGTTTGATAAGAAGAAGAATGGCTACATCAGCTACAAGGATCTGGGAGAGTGCATGAGGACCATGGGCTACATGCCCACAGAGATGGAGCTCATCGAGCTGGGCCAGTCCATCTGTGAGTCTGACGTCATCATCAACATGGGACGGGGGGGGGAAACGCCACAGAATCATAGAATATCTGAAACTCTAGAGTGAATGATGGACCCAGGAAGCGCGGAGTCACTAAAGAAAGACATTAGCCGTATCCATATTGTAACTGTGAGTAATAGTAGTCGTGTTCCCGAGGGCTCCCGAGTGGCGCAGCGGTCTAAGGCACTGCATCTCAGTGCAAGAGGTGTCACTACTGTACCTGGTTCGAATCCAGGCTGTATCACATCCGGCTGTGATTGGGAGTCCCATAGGGTGGCGCACAATTGGCCCAGCGTCGTCCAGGTTTGGCCCGGGTAGGCCATCATTGTAAATAAGAAATTGTTTTTAACTGACTTGCCTAGTTAAATAAAGGTTTAATAAATAAAATGAGAAAAAAAAAATATATATATATGTTTTTTCTGGTCTGTAGGTGGGGGCAAACTAGACTTTGAGGACTTTGTGGAGCTGATGGGCCCAAAGATGCTGGCAGAGACAGCAGATATGATCGGAGTGAAAGAACTGAGAGACGCATTCAAGGAGGTCAGTCTTTCTCTCTCAGATTGTGTGGGCTGAAAGCTGACAGAAATGGTTGCTGTCTCTCTCTCAATGTGAGTAAATGTCACTATATCCTCTCTCTGTCTCTCTGTCTCTCTCTCTTTGTCTTTGTCTCTTTCTCTCTCTTTCCCTCTCTCAGTTTGATACTAACGGTGATGGTCAGATCAGTGTAATGGAGCTGAGGGAGGCCATGAAGAAACTGATGGGAGAACAGCTGACAAACAGAGAGATTGATGAGATCCTCCGAGACGTGGACCTCAACAGGGATGGACGGGTCAACTTTGAGGGTGTGTGTGGGTTGATTCTTCTATCCTTGTGGGGACCTAAAACAACCATATTTCCCCACATGGATAGTAAAACAAGGAAAATCCTCCCTCGTGGGGACATTTCCCACTTCCCCGTGAGGACAAAACCTATTTTCAATTTAGGGACTAGGTTTAGGGTTACAATTAGAGTTAGGATTAGAATTAGGGTAACTGTTTAGGGGTTAGGTTTGTGTTTGGATTAGGGTTAAGGTTATGGTAAGAGTTAGGGCCAGGATTAGGTTTAGAGTTAGGGAAATGGAAATGAATTGTGTGTGTGTGTGTGTGTGTATGTGTGTGTGTGTGTGTGTGTGTGTGTGTGTGTGTGTAAGTTTCAGTACTGATTTATGTTTGTCAGAAACAGTGGCTTCAGCTTTTTTGTTGGTTTGTGTATACGATAATACTTTTTCCTTTTTCTCTTTCTGTCACTTTCTCCCTCTTTTCACAGAATTTGTTCGAATGATGTCACGCTGAGATAAACAGATGGAGTCACTGTGTAACAACTGGAAAAGGGACCACTACATTTGTAGTGATCATTCTTGCACCATGCTAATGACTGAGCATCGATTTTATAATGTTATTTTTGTTAAGCAGCACTTATAAAGTTATGTTTGTTAAGCAGCACTTATGACGTTATTTTTGTTAAGCAGCACTTACAGTAAATTGAGTGAACACCTAAGGTAGTTCTACAAATCTTATAACTCAAGATGTGACAAACATGCATAAAGGTGACAGAATTCAGATATTACGTAATTGTTTTAGCACTATCCACTCGGTAGTGGTGCGTGGGTAAAATCACCGGGGAAGCCAAGCCAGGGAAAACAAGCCGTAGTACAGCCTATGCTTTGTGATAATTGCGTCGGTTGCTCTATAACCTGTTAGTTATATGCCTTCCCACCATGATATATAGGCCGAGATAATATAAGCCTAAGGCCGAGACAATATAAGCCTAAGGCCGAGACAATATAGGCCTAAGGCCGAGACAATATAGGCCTAAGGCCGAGACAATATAGGCCTAAGGCCGAGATAATATAGGCCTAAGGCCGAGATAATATAGGCCTAAGGCCGAGATAATATAGCCTAAGGCCGAGATAATATAGGCCTAAGGCCGAGATAATATAGGCCTAAGGCCGAGACAATATAGGCCTAAGGCCGAGACAATATAGGCCTAAGGCCGAGACAATATAGGCCTAAGGCCGAGACAATATAGGCCTAAGGCCGAGACAATATAGGCCTAAGCCCGAGACAATATAGGCCTAAGGCAGAGACAATATAGGCCTAAGGCCGAGACAATATAGGCCTAAGGCCGAGACAATATAGGCCTAAGGCCGAGACAATATAGGCCTAAGGCCGAGACAATATAGGCCTAAGGCCGAGACAATATAGGCCTAAGGCCGAGACAATATAGGCCTAAGGCCGAGACAATATAAGCCTAAGGCCGAGACAATATAAGCCTAAGGCCGAGACAATATAAGCCTAAGGCCGAGACAATATAGGCCTAAGGCCGAGACAATATAGGCCTAAGGCCGAGACAATATAGGCCTAAGGCCGAGACAATATAGGCCTAAGGCCGAGACAATATAGGCCTAAGGCCGAGACAATATAGGCCTAAGGCCGAGACAATATAAGCCTAAAGCCGAGACAATATAAGCCTAAGGCCGAGACAATATAAGCCTAAGGCCGAGACAATATAGGCCTAAGGCCGAGACAATATAGGCCTAAGGCCGAGACAATATAAGCCTAAGGCCGAGACAATATAAGCCTAAGGCCGAGACAATATAGGCCTAAGGCCGAGACAATATAGGCCTAAGGCCGAGATAATATAGGCCTAAGGCCGAGATAATATAGGCCTAAGGCCGAGACAATATAGGCCTAAGGCCGGTGAAGTCCACAAAGCATTTTGCATGAAACAAACAGTTACATGACCTACAGCAAGGTCAAGCAAGTTAATGTTTCCCACATTTACGGACTACTAAACAACTATTAATTTAGAACCACAGTTGAAAAGAAAACAGGAGCTGCCTCCACTATTCCAGCACCATTTACACTTCAACATCATCAAATCACCTCTGCTTAGTTTAATACAGTGACAACTAAAAGATACCAAAAACAATTTAGTCCAATCAACGTAACCTAAATATAATGTGGCTCTGATTTGTGTGTGTGTGTGTGTGTGTGTGTGTGTGTGTGTGTGTGTGTGTGTGTGTGTGTGTGTGTGTGTGTGTGTGTGTGTGTGTGTGTGTGTGTGTGTGTGTGTGTGTGTGTGTGTGTGTGTGTGTGTGTGTGTGTGTGTGTGTGTGTGTGTGTGTGTGTGTGTAAGTAGAAAAACCATGTAGACTCACCCTACTTGTAGAGAAACGCCAATGACATCCTCCTCTCTTTCATGTTGCCTAAACGGTCTATCACTCTGTCATACAGTACACGCTTTTAGTTTTTGTTGTCCTAGGCTACCTGGCTAAAATTCTTGCTCGCTAGCCTAACTTCCTTTCATAGGCAACGATGCGCCAGGCCAGCTAGTTAACATTAGCCTACTACATCTAGCTACATGTTGAACTTCCTATCAGGCCAGGGGCACAATGTAGGAATTTATGGTTGGATCAGAATCACTGTTATAATCATTTTTTGGTACACCAGGACCATTCACAGTTGAGCTCGTTTATCTTAATGCTGATTGGTTATAATTTATTTTAAAACATGTATCAAGGGAGGCCAAATGCTTGCTGGCTTCCCTTTGGCGTTCAATGCTACAGGCGGCAACAATGTCATACTCTTTTTGACCAGACCGCATCAGCTGGGCAACACCTACTGAGAAAGAGGGGTGCTGTTTCACTCTTTCGGATGCTTTTGTGAGATACATTCAGCCTCTTGCGAATTGAAGGAAAATTATGAGAAACAGAGAGAAAAAATATGTTAAAAAAATATATATTGGTAAATGTTTTGGGGAAGCCTGGATTTCCTTGGCATCCATGAGTACACGTCACTTTATCAACTGAGTTTTTTAACTACTGCGCGTGATATGGTTCAATTAATCAATAAATCAGCACAATTGTTCTTTTTTTCAAATTGCCCATGTCTTGATGCGACAATTGAGATCATGTATATTATACTCTGCTCATAACCATACAACACAAATTACAGAGAGCAACGTAAAATAGGGCAAATGTAGCAAAATGAGGAACGTGTGGTACTGTAAGTGCATGGGGGCCGCCATCTTTATACACCTCCGCTATAGGAATGAACAGTGTTCGGTTGTAACATATCAAAATCCTAACGCATGGCTGTCATTATTATATCTTATCTTTTTAAAGTTGATTTTTTTTTAGAAGTGAAAGTTTTTACTCTGTTTGTATGTGTGTTCAAGGGTTTAACCTTGTTTGTAAAATGTGATGGGGGTTTTTTTCAAATAAAAAAATACTCTGTGTTGTTTCTATTGCTGTTTATATGTTATCTCAAATGTAATTATTTATATGACAGTTTTTGACTAATTCATTTATTGATGATAATTTGATCAAATGAGACACAATGTAAGACTAGGGGCGGCAGGTAGCCTAGTGGTTAGCGCATTGGACTAGAAACTGAAAGGTTGCAAGATCGAATCCCCGAGCTGTTCTGCCCCTGAATAAGGCAGTTAACCCACTGTTCCTAGGAAGTCATTGAAAATAAGAATTTGTTATTAACTGACTTGCCTGGTTAAAAAAAAGATCCAAGGGGGACAGGATTCTATTTAATGATCCTTCATGTCTATGATAGATTCACTTTCTATAGCACCTCTTCTGTTCAATGCAAATGAGCACATAGTGGGTGGGAAAAGATTAGTTTCAACCAACTCGACTAAGCAATTTTATGAACTTCTAAACATGACAATCAGAAAGTATTCACACCCCTCGACTTTTTCCACATTTTGTTGTGTTACAAAGTGGGATTCAAATTGATTTAATTGTCATTTTTTGTCAACGATCTACACAAAATAGGCAAAGCGTCAATACAGGACTAAGATTGAATCGTACTACACCGGCTCCGACGTTCGTTGGATGAGGCAGGGCTTGCAAACTATAACAGACTACAAAGGGAAGCACAGCCGAGAGCTGCCCAGTGACACAAGCCTACCAGATGAGCTAAATAACTTCTATGCTCGCTTCGAGGCAAGTAACACTGAAACATGCATGAGAGCATCAGCTGTTCCGGACGACTGTGTGATCACGCTCTCTACAGCTGATGTGAGTCAGACCTTTTAACAGGTCAACATTCACAAGGCCTCAGGGCCAGACAGATTACCAGGACGTGTACTCCGAGCATGCGCTGACCAACTGGCAAGTGTCTTCACTGACATTTTCAACCTCTCCCTGTCTGAGTCTGTAATACCAACATGTTTCAAGCAGACCACCATAGTCCCTCTGCCCAAGAACACTAAGGTAACCTGCCTAAATGACTACCGACCCGTAGTACTCACGTCTGTAGCCATGAAATGCTTTGAAAGGCTGGTCATGGCTCACATCAACACCATTATCCTAGAAACCCTAGACCCACTCCAATTTGCATAACGCCCCAACAGATCCACAGATGATGCAATCTCTATTGTACTCCACACTGCCCTTTCACACCTGGATAAAAGGAACACCAAAGTGAGAATGCTATTAATTGACTACAGTTCAGTGTTCAACACCATAGTGCCCTCAAAGCTCATCATTAAGCTAAGGACTCTGGGACTAAACACCTCCCTCTGCTACTGGATACTGGACTTTCTGAGGGACCTCCCCCAGGTGGTAAGGGTAGGTAACAACACATTTGCCATGCTATTTGCATTGCCCCCCCCCCCCCCCCCCCTTTACACTGCTGCTACTCTCTGTTATTATCTATGCATTGTCACTTTAATAACCCTACCTACACTACCTTTCAAAAGTTTGGGGTCACTTAGAAATGTCCTTGTTTTTGAAGGAAAAGCAATTTTTTTGTCCATTCAAATAACATAAAATTGATCAGAAATACAGTGTAGACATTGTTAACGTTGTAAATGACTAGCTGGAAATAGATGATTTTTTATGGAATATCTACATAGGCATACAGAGGTCCATTATCAGCAACCATCACTCCTGTGTTCCAGTGGCACGTTGTGTTAGCTAATCCAAGTTTATAATTTTAAAAGGATAATTGATCATTAAAAAATCCTTTTGCAATTATGTTAGCACAGCTGAAAACGCTTGTCCTGATTAAAGAAGCAATGAAACTGGCCTTCTTTAGACTAGTTGAGTATCTGGAGCGTCAGCATTTGTGGGTTCGATTACAGGCTCGAAATGGCCAGAAACATATAACTTTCTTCTGAAACTCATCAGTCTATTCTTGTTCCAAGAAATGAAGGCTATTCCATGCGAGAAATTGACAAGAAACTGAAGATCTTGTACAATGCTGTGTACTACTCCCTTCACAGAACAGCACAAACTTACTGTACAAGTACATTAGAGTGCCTAGTTTGAGAAACAGACGCCTCACAAGTCCTCAACTGGCAGCTTCTTTAAATAGTACCCGCAAAACACCAGTCTCAACGTCAACAGTTGAGAGGCAACTCCGGGATGCTGGCCTTCTAGACAGAGTTGCAAAGAAAAAGCCATATCTCAGACTGGCCTATAAAAAGAAAAGATTAAGATGGGCAAAAGAACACAGACACTGGACAGAGGAACTCTAAACGCTAAGTGTTTGACTCATTTTTAGGAGTAACTACCTAAAATATAGTTCAGAGCTCAAGCGGAAAGGAAAATGAAGTCAAATCGAAAGGAAGCTTATCAGAAAAAGTACAGCATTTATTTAGAAATGGAGGGAAATGCACATATTTTGACTTCTCTCAACTGTTTCATGGACTCTGCTTCAAAATGATTGATGGATGAGTAGCATAATAAACTCTACACCACAATTTCTGATGGAGTTGTGCAGCGACTAGTGTGGGCGGACTGGAGCTCCAACATCACATAAAATTACGTTTTTGTCAAAAACGACTAATTTCAGCACCCAAGAATAGCCCATCCGAAGAATAGCACACAATCACACAGAACAATGTTGTGTGTAATCGTGGGCTGGTAAAATTAGTCGTTTTTGATATGTGACGTCGGAGCTCTAGTCCTCCCACACTAGTCGCCGCTCAACTCCATCATAAATCGTGGAGTTGACTTTAATCGGCTAATGGGTGAGTTAACTTTATTGCTAAATCATACCTTACCTACTTTTCCCGACAACGCTGCTAACAAAGACACTGGAAGCACAGCTGTCAAAGCTATCACATTCAGGCCTTGATAACATGCAAGAACTTAACTGAAAGATTGCATAGAACCCAACTGGGAACATGTCACAGCCAAAATCCTGTCGAAGGACAGTGTGGCTCAAGTTGTCCGAGTGATGAGAAGGACTGAGAGGCAGCAACTGGAGGTGAGACTGGCAAACCGAGAGACCAGCGTGGAGAATAAACCGGAAAGCCGCCTCAGCTCATGCACAGACCAGCTCAATGACCTAAACACTGCAGCTGCCTTACCACATACTGACCATGGTCCAGGTGATGCTATGCATGGTACATTTGTCATTTCATTTCTCTGAAGCGTCATGTTTATTTTCTGCTTGCTTTTACAGAATACTGAATCATACAACATTACATGTTACTGAATTACTCGGCAAAGGAAGCTACTGTAATTGTATCGCTCCACTGTAGGGCGAGGAGGTTGGGGACGTGGTCCAAGAGAACGAGCAGAGTGATGAGGAGGACGTGGAGGAAGAGGAGGACACTACAGCTTGATGAAGAGGTGACAGCTGTATCCCGTTTCATGGAAGCTGCGCACGACTTGGAGTATGAACTCACTATGTTAACCGACAATCATCTCCAGGGAGATGTGGATTAGGGAGAGGTGTAGGCCACAGAGGAGGTGGAGGCCAGCCAGTGACCCTCTAGCCGGGGCACCCTGAAGCCGACTAATCCCAGGGAGGGCCTGGGTGAAGATCAGGAGGAGCTGGGGAGGAGGATCTGTAGACCCAGGCAGAAGGGACAATCTAATCCCATAACTGTTCACAGTACAGCAAAACCTTTAGTAAGGCGTGGAACCTGTGCCACCATCTTAGTTAGAAGACAAAGTGTGAGGACAGAGGAGGAAGTTGAATTGTCGCTGGGTCATGGTTGCCCTCACTGTGGCCGAGGCATCTGAAAACGGAAAGGTCTGGCATCCCACCTGCTGACTGACTGGGGCCAAAGCTTACACCTGAGATTTGTGACCAGCACTTCACACGCCCTGAGTCTGTCAGCAAGCACTGCTGCCAACACAGCAGAGTCAAGCCCCACGGCTGCCCTCACTGCACCCAAAGGCTTCTACCTGGTAAGAGCCAACAATGCACCCCAGCCCAACCCAAGCCTAAACTGTTCATGTGTACTGACTGTGGTAAGGCTTTTTCCAGGCCGGTGCAGATGGCTGTCAATGAGAGCACCCACCGGGGAGTGAGCCTTTGAGTGTTCTATCACTGCTCTAAGGGGTTCCGCTCCACCAATCACCTGGTCACCCACTCCGTGTAGCACCATTATGCACACCTGTCACCATCATTACGCGCATCTGCTAAATATTGGACTCAACTGGATTTTGTTGATTGCCCCTCTATATCT
Source organism: Salmo trutta (assembly GCF_901001165.1). Classification (NCBI taxonomy): domain Eukaryota; kingdom Metazoa; phylum Chordata; class Actinopteri; order Salmoniformes; family Salmonidae; genus Salmo; species Salmo trutta. The sequence continues at coordinate 11,448,898 of NC_042969.1, forward strand.
GTCTGCTCTTCAGTTTGTTCCCCGTGTCAGCATTATTGTCATTATGTTTTCCCTGTCCAGACGCTGTCCTTGTTTGTTTCTTGGCGGTTTTATAAATGTTCACTCCCTGTACTTGCTTCTCGTCTCCTAGCGTCTGTCCTTACAGTGTGTATCAAGAATGTTCCACCACCCAAAGGACATCTAGCCAATTTGACACAACTGTGGGAAGCATTGGAGTCAACATGGGCCATCATCCTTGTGGAATTCTTTCAATACCTTGTAGTCCATGCCCTGATGAATTGAGGCTGTTATGAGGGCAAAAGGTGGAGGTACAACTCAATATTAGGAAGGTGTTCTTAATGTTTGGTATACTCATTGTATATAGGCTTGTGCGTATGGATGTTTTGAATTATTCACCACTTTAGAAAGCCCTGTCCATTTCGATGTGTTTGTCTTTGAAACAACATCCATAAAAAACATGTTTTCCACTCAGTTTCAACCTGTTGTCCCCCGTCATTAGCAACCTGACAGTCGTTAGCGAGTTGGGTACTGAACACATGTCCAACGTGGAATTTGACTGCGGTCGTAACTCATGACTACCGGTGTAGCGGTAATATGATCACCGCAACAGCCCTACTCCAGACTATAGCTCCAAAACCAGTTGTAGTTGTACAGGCTAAATCATCCTCTAAATCCTCCTGGCATCTGGGAAACTAAGCCAGGGTGGGGTTAAGACAACAACCCCCATGTAGATAACAACAGGATGAACCCAGCGTGGCTTATGATGCCCCTTGGTCTGCATCGGAGTGGTGGAACCAGCCATGAGTTCAGTTAATAAGAGTGTTCTTAAGTGAGGTATCCTTGGGCATGATTGTTAATTAGCCAGTTGCGGGTAACCAAAAGTCCAGCCCCTAGTACTGAATTGATCACAGTAGGACTGGTAACCTGCGGGGGCACTAGTCCTGGAGAAGTTCTATTCGATGAGGGACCTGCACCTGTAATTATAATGTGTTGTGTTAGTTATCTGTTTTTTTGTGTGTTAACAGACATGCCCTGGGTTACTATTGTTAGGTGTTATTGTGAGTGTTTTGACATTTCTGGTACTTAGAAAATACGAGGTAAGATTGTATTTTTGGGACCGTGTTACATAGATAGGAGACATGGGTACTCTGCTGGTAGTATAGATGTGAGAGAATCTATACCATAGTAATCGCAGTAGGAGTTGTCCCAGTGTGGATACAACACCCCGTTGTGGGACCACTAATTAGGCAATATTTTGATAATGGTATGGGTTTCCCTGTTCATATAGACAGGGTTTGAAAGCTAAAAACAGCGCTAACCGGTTTTTCCTTCTCTGTCTCATTTCCCCCGTGTGTCTTGTGAATGTGATATGAGAGTTGTGTGAGTGTGGAAATAAGTGTTCATCTGAAGTTTGGATAATAAGATATAGAAATGTGTATAATAGGCTGATTTAAATTTGAATCATAGGTTTCCATATAGCTGCTTCGTAGGGATGGAGAGTCGTTGGAAACGCGCATGGAGTGGTGAATTAATGTGAGTACCTAAGACTTCCTACGTTATACATGGATTCTGTGAATATATGAAGAAAAAGAGAAATTGTATGTGTATAATAGTTTATTAGAAATTTGATAGCGATAATAACATATAACCTTGCGCACCCATCCGTAGACGTACAGTATTCTGGTTGGTTCAGAGTGGACTCTTTATGGATCATTTGTTAGAGATAAGGTTAAAGCATTATATGACTGTCTAAACGGATTTATCCCGGACGGGTAATACATTTAGAGAAAACTGCCCATATGGCCTGAAAGTGTTTTTTTTTCAGTAAGAGATCAGTTGCTATATTTATTGAATAAATCCTTTTTCCATGAAGTTAGAGCGAATTAAGGTGGAATTTCGACGTAACTTCGGGTTTTTCATCAAGATAATAATCATTACAGAGCAGATGTGATGTAATGAAGGAATTTCATTATGTCGCAAGAGAAAATGATCATCCGTTTTTATTGACCTAACCAGATCTGTTTCCAAATCAGTGTATGTCGATTCAACTGGTGGAACACTGACGATCTTGTAATTGTATTGTTATTATTTGCCAGATGTTAAGACCACAGACCATTATAATTGGATCATTTGGGGGATTTATTTGTCATTTCAATAGCATTGGGTCTATGTTACTGACTGAAATCTGAGTTTCTGATTGTAATTTCAACTATTACCATGTTTTTCTTAGATAGATATAGCAGCCAGTGTTTGTTTTAAGATGTAAACTGAACGTTTTAATAGCTTGCTTAGTTCAAATCGAAAGGCAAATGTATTTAACATAAATAGCGAGGCGATTTCGAGGTAGTACGTTTTGTGTGGCCTAAATGGTGTGCTGGAATAATCTACTGAGAATGGAGTCGTATTTGAATCACTGAATCATGAACTGAATATATGCTTGTCAAAGAATTGCAAATACCTGTAGCCTGATCAGAAGAGACAGTTACCTAAATCTAATTCATATTAATAATAGCTGATTGGCAATATCGATAGAGCTGTGGCTATGATCATAATTGATAACTAAACATGGGTATTATTTGTTGCATGATAAAACTAGGCTACAACAGTAATGGATCGAAGTTGGGGGCAGTAAGAGGCTGTAGTATTGTGCCCACCGGAATGTGTTTTTTCCTTAAGAATTGGCTGGTGTATTTTATACATTTGGCGCATTACATTACATCTGATAATAATAGACGTTTAACAAGTGTGAAGCAGAAAGGGAATATCCAGCAGAGGTCTAAGGCACTGCATCTCAGTGCAAGAGGCGTCACTACAGTCCCCGGTTCGAATCCAGGCTGTATCACATGATTGGGAGTCCGATAGGGCGGCGCACAATGGGCCCAGCGTCGTCCGGGTACGGCCGGTGTAGGCCGTCATTGTAAATAAGAATGTGTTCTTAACTGACTTAAATAACGGTTAAACGTAAACAACAACAACAAAAACAGTTTAAATATAGAGTAATATTGTTAGGGTAGACTACAATGAAAACATTGCCTTCTAGTAAGGAGAGAATAATCATGTTTGGTTTCTTTTCTAAACCTTACGATGGGTGACAGTAACGAAGACAGGAGGGTTGATGTAAACTTAATGAGTGTTGAAAGTATATGAATGGTAATATGTTAATAGTGTTTTCTTTTTTGGATAGCACTCTAATGATGCAACATTTTAGTCATTTGAAAAGCCGAAGTTTCAATACAAATGTTAAATGATGAGTAGAGGGATTGAGCCTGGAGATTGTATAATAGATTAGGTGCTGTTGAAAGCAGGCAGGCAGTAGGACATTTGAAGCAGAGGTATGAGAAACGTTCTTTGACAGTTTCTGATGATTGTTGCTTGGTTTTGTAGTTTAGGTAACACCAGTAAATTGGAGCAGGAAGGTTATGCCATTTAAAACGATCATCTGTTTCCATTACGTGGAATAGTGTCAAGTATTTCAAGTGAACGTTTTAATATTGAATATTGAGGTCCTAGATATGTTACAACGGGGTTTATACTTTAACTAAATTAACGCAACAGGTTAAATTGATAAGATTAGAGGCGAAATAAACGCACACCTATTCAGGCGAGATGTTGACTAGCGGAATGTAACTCTTAAAGGAGAGACGCGCACTCTAGGAGCTCAGATGCAATAATTTAATAACCTAATATCCAACGTTTCAGGGTATAATGACAAACCTGCGGGTTGGTTGGTTTATATGGTGTCAAAGGACACACACAGGTGTCTGTAATCATGGCCGGGTGTGGCCTGATATCATTGGTTATTTCTCATATATTAAAATAGCATACAAAAAAACCCATAAATGGATAGCATACGATCATAGATACAATTTGGCTACATAAGCCTACAAACATTTACAATAGCAAACTCACAAGAATGGCTTCAGATCAAAGTCTACGTTGAGACCGAAGGGAGCAAGGGTCTTTAAATAAAAGATCCAGGCAGCCTCTCGTTTTAACAATAAATTGTCGAGGTCACCCCCCTCTCCTAGGGAGGGTGACAAAGTCTACTTCTGGAGAAACTGGCAAAAGAGGTCCTGCTCCTCCTCTCCATGACAGACGCAGGAGGGAAGCCGCTTACTTCTATCCACCCCAATCTGACCAACGCTCTACACAACCAGCGCCTCATCCGCTTCCAGTGGCAGTTTTTTATCCGACAAGGGAGTGGGCGGGCGGGCGGAAGGGCGGAGGTGGCCGCGGGCACGCGCACCAACGAGATGCCGCACCAGGACGGGGTAAGAAGAAACGACTATCATAGGGGACGTTCACACGGTCCCAGAACCAGTGTCTTTAATTTATCAAGCAAGATATTGAGCTCTGCCCATGTCTCCTTGCTTAATAAAGGGTTATCTTTTGTGTCTGCAACTCAGTGCAACGATTTTGATGTTAAGGTAGACATGTTTAATTTTTTTTTGAAACATCCGTTTAAGGGAATACTTTAGCTCCCCTAATCGTGATGTTTCTACTAAACATGTAGGTTGCACATACTCGGACTCCTTTTAGAAGTAAGAATTATTTTGTACCTCCAGCCAATCGCAATCACTCTATTGAGACAAATTGCAGACTCGTTGAAAAATATGTTGTTCATCTCCTTAAGAACAAACAGGAGTACACATCTTTCCATAATGTACCTAAAGGTGAAAAAACAAGCTTTGCTTGATTTACAATCCGATACGTCAGTCTCGGGTTGTACTCATGGATAGGACAGTTCATGTAAATGAGTGTCATAGACAACTGCTTGACAACACCTTTTACAAGAAACTCAGAAGTGACCGCACTGCCCAAGTTCAGAACACGATCTTTACTGTCCCAGATGGGGATTTAAGTTCTGGTCAGAAAACCAAAAAAGAACACGACTTTTTGGCTATTCAACACCCTAAAATTGCCACTTTGCCGAAATTACACAAGAATGTTACAAAACCTCCAGGGCGCCCTATTGTAGCGGGCATTGATGCAGTAACGGCCCCTTTATCGAATTTTGTTTACTTTTTTATTAGACCACTCGCAGAACAGCTCCCCTCCTTTGTAAAGGACACCAGCAGTATGATCTCAGAACAGCTCCCCTCCTTTGTAAAGGACACCAGCAGTATGATCTCAGAACAGCTCCCCTCCTTTGTAAAGGACACCAGCAGTATGATCTCTATTACTGAATCTCTTGATCCTCTCTCTTATAATACTTTGTTAGTTACTTTTGATTTTGAGTCCTTATACACAACTCTTCCACACGAGGGAGGTATTGAAGCTATGGAACATTTTCTTCTGCAACGTGACACCAATGAACTACCTTCCAGTGCATGCATTATAACATTGGCTGAAATAAACTCAGCAATAAAAGAAACGTCCTCTCACTGTCAACTGCGTTTATTTTCAGCAAACTTAACATGTGTAAATATTTGTATGAACATAACAAGACTCAACAACTGAGACATAAACTGAACAAGTTCCACAGACATGTGACTAACAGAAATTGAATAATGTGTCACTGAACAAAGGGGGGATATAAAATCAAAAGTAACAGTCAGTATCTGGTGTGCCCATCAGCTGCATTAAGTACTGCAGTGCATCTCCTCCTCATGGACTGCACCAGATTTGCCAGTTCTTGCTGTGAGATGTTACCCCACTCTTCCACCAAGGCACCTGCAAGTTCCCAGACATTTCTGGGGGGAATAGCCCTAGCCCTCACCCTCCGATCCAACAGGTCCCAGACGTGCTCAATGGGATTGAGATACTGGCTCTTCACTGGCCATGGCAGAACACTGACATTCCTGTCTTGCAGGAAATTACGCACAGAACGAGCAGTATGGCTGGTGGCATTGTCATGCTGGAGGGTCATGTCAGGATGAGCCTGCAGGAAGGGTACCACATGAGGGAGGAGGATGTCTTCCCTGTAATGCACAGCGTTGAGATTGCCTGCAATGACAACAAGCTCAATCCGATGATGCTGTGACACACCGCCCCAGACCATGACGGACCCTCCACCTCCAAATCGATCCCGCTCCAGAGTACAGGCCTCGGTGTAACGCTCATTCCTTCGACGATAAACGTAAATCCGACCATCACCCCTGGTGAGACAAAACCGTGACTCGTCAGTGAAGAGCACTTTTTGCCAGTCCTGTCTGGTCCAGCGACGGTGGGTTTGTGCCCATAGGTGACGTTGTTGCCGGTGATGTCTGGTGAGGACCTGCCTTACAACAGGCCTACAAGCCCTCAGTCCAGCCTCTCTCAGCCTATTGCGCACAGTCTGAGCACTGATGGAGGGATTGTGCATTCCTGGTGTAACTCGGGCAGTTGTTGTTGCCATCCTGTACCTGTCCCTCAGGTGTAATGTTCAGATGTACCGATCCTGTGCAGGTGTTGTTACAGGTGGTCTGCCACTGCGAGGACGATCAACTGTCCGTCCTGTCTCCCTGTAGCGCTGTCTTAGGCGTCTCACAGTACGGTCATTGCAATTTATTGCCCTGGCCACATCTGCAGTCCTCATGTCTCCTTGCACTGTGCCTAAGGCACGTTCACGCAGATGAGCAGGGACCCTGGGCATCTTTCTTTAGGTGTTTTTCAGAGTCAGTAGAAAGGCCTCTTTAGTGTCCTAAGTTTTCATAACTGTGACCTTAATTGCCTACCGCCTGTAAGCTGTTAGTGTCTTAACGACCGTTCCACAGGTGCATGTTCATTAATTGTTTATGGTTCATTGAACAAGCATGGGAAACAATGTTTAATCCCTTCACAATGAAGATCTATGAAGTTATTTGGATTTTTACGAATTATCTTTGAAAGACAGGGTCCTGAAAAAGGGCCATTTCCTTTTTTGTTGAGTTTATGTGCGTGATGTCAGTGTGTTGTGTACTGGAAAGACTATTGTATCCTCAGAAGGGGCACTACTTAATGTTTCTAAATGATTTCTTTATTCAGACGAAGGGTACTGCTATGGGATCCCTCATGACTCCTAAATATGCTAATTTGTATGTGGGTTACATGGAGAAACAGACAATTTTCAATCCTCTCAAAAATGTTTTCTTGCATAACATTATTATTTGGAAACGGTATATTGATGGTATTTTTGTTCTATGGAGGGGTGATGCAAAACAGCTCCAGGCGTTCCATGCTTTTCTTAACTCCTGTTCTGAATATCTGAGATTTACTATGCAATCTGGCACACGTCAAATCAGTTTCCTTGATCTTCTGATCTTGTTTGAAGATAATGTTCTATATACTGATCTTTACAGGAAACCTACTGATCGTAAGTTTGTTGAGGGCTGATAGTTGTCACCAACTTCCTTTAAAAAACAGTTTGCCCTACAGCCAATTCTGTTGAATCAAAAGAATTTGCAAAAAACAATCAGATTTCAACAGAAATATGTCTGAGACGCAAAGAAAATTCAAGGAGAGGGGGTACAAAAATGGTCAGATTAATACCGCCATTGAGAAAATTCAAAACATAACAAGACATGACCTTTTTCAAGGTCAGTCTCGCAAAAAGAAGCATTCTTGCGTATTAACTACCCGCTATTCAAAGTGCTCTGAACAAATAACAAATTAAGGGAATCGTTCACAAACATTGGCACATTCTAAGATCCGATGATAGTATCGGTAATGTGTTTTCGGACCTTCCCTTGGTCGTATTCTCACGGGGCAGAAATCTCAGAGATCAATTGGTAAACTCTGATTTACCACCCCAAGATATCCCTGCACAACGTCTATTTGCGCCCCTACTGGATGGAAACTACAAGTGTAATGGCTGTGCTCAATGCAATGGCACTTATAAATGTAGATCCTTCAAACACCCCCAAACAGGGAAACAGATCCCAATCCAAGGTGTTATCACGTGCTCCACTAAGGCAGTTATTTATCTTATAACTTGTCCTTGTGGTAAAAATTATGTGGGTAAAACAAAGCGCAAATTAAAAGTACGAATCTCGGAGTATCGTAGCATCATTAGGTGCAAAAACTCTTTACCCAGTTGCGGCCCACTTTTTGGAAACAAACCACTTGATTTCGTCCCTACGTTATATTGGCATCGAACATGTCACCCTCCCTAGGAGAGGAGGTGACCTCGACAATTTGTTGTTAAAACGAGAGGCTGCCTGGATCTTTCATTTAAAGACCATTGCTCCGTTCGGTCTCAACGTAGACTTTGATCTGAAGCCATTCTTGTGATTATTGTGAGTTTGCTATTGTAAATGTTTGTAGGCTTATGTAGCCAAATTGTATCTATGATCGTATGCTATCCATTTATGTTTTTTGTCTGCTAGTTTAATATATGAGAATTAACCAATGATATCAGGCCACACCCGGCCATGATTACAGACACATGTGTGTGTCCTTTGACACCATATAAACTAATCACCCCGCAGTGTTTGTCATTATACCCTGATGAAGACAGCTTGTCTGTCAAAATGTAGGATATTAGGTTATTAAATTATTGCATCTGAGCTCCTAGAGTGTGCGGCTCTCCTTTCATTTTTCAACTGATAAGATTACTGGAAAGGGGCTCTGGGATTGTTTACTTTAGAAGGTGTCTATTCCACTTAATGGAACATTGTATTTTCAGTTCTTCCAGGACTGATGGAAGTCCACTACAGTATGTATGTTAAGGGAAACCTTAAATAGGGCCTGGCAAATGTAGTTTATTTTTACCGTGCATTATGAAGATTTGTTAGTGTTTTTAATGCTATGTCTGATTTATTATGATTGGTCTTTTTAATGAGCTTTTATTGGGTTTTTCACGAGTTTGAGGATATGTATTTTAAAGGGGCACACACATGGAATTTTCTGACATTTTTATTTTCTGAGTTTTAATTGATAATTTGATAAGAAATGTACTGAAGAAGCTTACTGTAACCTTTAGACATGGAATGCATGAAATGTTTCATTGTTTTTAAATACTTAGCCAAATAGAGAAAGAAACTGTCACACCCTGATCTGTTAAACCTGTCCTTGTGATTGTCTCCACCCCCCTCCAGGTGTTGCCCATCTTCCCCACTTATCCCCTGGGTATTTATACCTGTGTTTTCTGTCTGTCTGTGCCAGTTTGTCTTGTTCGTCAAGTCAACCAGCATTTTTCTCTCAGCTCCTGGTTTCCCCAGTCTCTCTTTTCCTCGTCCTCCTGTTCTTTTTATTTCTTTTTATTTTACCTTTATTTAACTAGGCAACTCAGTTAAAAACAAAATCTTATTTTCAATGACAGCCTAGGAACAGTGGGTTAACTGCCTTGTTCAGGGGCAGAACGACAGCTTTGTACCTTGTCAGCCCAGGGATTCAATCTTGCACCCTTTCAGTTACTAGTCCAACGCTCTAACCACTAGGCTACGCTGCCGTCCTGACTCTGAGTCCGCCTGCCTGACCACTCTGCCTGCCCCTAACCTCGAGCCTGTTTGCCACTCTGTTCCGTTTTGGACTCTGCCCTGGCTATGAATGCTTGCCTGTCCCTGACCTGCCTTTTGTCTATCCCTTGGATTATAATAAATACCAGAGCTCAAACCATCTGCCTCTTGTGTCTGCATCTGGGTCTCGCCTTCTGTCGTGATAGAAACACTTATTTGAAAGGTTTGAATGACCTTGTCCTGACTTTCTAGTGTGTTTTGAGCTGTGTGGTAATTGGATGATGATTTAAAGGTGATATTTAAAACTGATTTTAAGGTAATTTGTAATACTCATAATTACAGAGAAGTTTATAATTAATAGTCATATGTGGGATTCGGACCACGAGAAGGATAGACCTGTCTGTAGTCTATTTTTACTATGAAGTAAAAAAAATAATAATGGTGTTATTAAGGGTAGTAATTCTAATTTGATTCACAGTGTTTTTTACACATTACTCAGGTGGTGAGTTGTGTCAACATGGGGGAATTGCCAGTCCTCTGAGGTTTTTGGATTGAAGTTTACACACCTTGAGTGATATGTAGAAGTATATTGAGTGGTGTATTGTTGGTTGTTTTGTTTCTGTACAAATCTCACCAGATTGGGTCTGCTGGATTGTTGGGATTTCTCCCGATGGGTTAGAGGTCTAACTTCCTGACCCTGTTACTCTGCGATGAGGTTGCCAGTACGATAAGGGAGTATAAACCAAGTTGGAAAATTGTTTTAACAGAATGTGTTATTCTCTTTGACATGTGTTTTAGAGATTTGGATTGAGAATATTGGTAGTAGTAATAATTTGTCATATAGTAAATCATTTGTTTGGATTTCTTGAATTGCTTGTCTGGATTTCCTGAATCAGAAATTAACTGAACTATACTGTTGTTCTGATCTGTCCTTTTTCGAGATTATGGCGAAGATGGTAGAGTATCTAGATGCACGGAAGGGACAATTTGACCAAACAGTGTGGACCTCAAAACCCCCTCTAACCGACTGAAGAAGAGCGACAAAGGCGTTCAATATGGCCCTGTCCTGCACCACTTCTACCGAGAGTCTGAGCCAGCAACCTGTACCACGTGGAGTGAGCATGAAGAGAGATCCATTCCAAAACCTCTCTTATATTGCTGGTATACTGGTTGGCAAATGGACAAGACATAATAGGAGTTTGTGGTGGGGCTCTAGTGAGACATTAGTCTGTTTGGGAAAATCTGATTATTCCTTAGACATTGAAATTGGGACATATGGTAGCAAAATTACAAGATTATGCAATAGAGTGGGGTTCTTAGAACTCTCTTTTTCTGAGAGAACTGAGAGGAGTCTTTTGAAGCTTGGGATGGCAACTGATTAAGTGATGGCTAAGTAATAAAACCAACAGCCACATTCCATTCTATGATTAGTGGTGCATGTGAGACATATGTCTCTGGCCTGACTGAGCCTGCATTCATAGATATGATGTGATGTGTTTGTCTTGAGATAAAGAGATCCCGGGGGAGTAGGACATAATCCTTATTGTGTATAATCATCCTTGCATCTGGGAAACGGCACCGGATGCAGATTATGACAGGATAAACCCAAAGTGGCTTATGGTGCCCCCAATCTGCATGGGAGGGGTTCAACCAGCCATGACTAAGCATTCTTAGTGTCAGCTATATAAGAAACAGCATTGTCTGTAAAGGTTAGACTCTCGGTCCAACACTCAAGGGTGCTTGGTCGACCAGCCAAATTATTGCAGTAATGAATCAATATTGAATAAAGATGATTGTTTGAAGAAATGACAAAGTTTCTCTCACTTCATTAGAATATTCCACCACAGACATTATCATGGGTAATCCACTTTGAGCTGTGAAACTATTTGAAGAAGAAAATGAAGACATGCCAGAATATTAAATGCCGGGAAAAGGGGTGGGGGGGGGGGGTTAGGTCAACTGTGCCGTAATTGATTTAGACTTGTCTGAAATTGTTTATTTTGGGGTATCAGGTTGATTGAGGAGGTCTACACACTGCTAAATGTATAGTAATTTAGGCTAAGAATGCATTGAGATACTGTAATTATAATTGTGATGAGAAAGTTAATACTACAATTATAGGATGCATATATTGTATGTTAATATAAATGTACATTCTGCCAGTGTTGATGTGTGTTGAGTGTTTTAACTTTGAGTGATAGAACCAATGTGAATCATTGAGCAATATCATTCTGAATTGAGTTTTAATTATAATTTGGAAACTGAATGATTTTTAAAACTGAGTAATTGATTTGAGTAAGTTTTTAGTATGTTAATAACTATATGAGTGGAGCAATTCATGTATTATGGGTTGATTGTTTTGATTGATTTATGCTGATTGTGACATGTGTAAAGAAGTTGTGTACCAAAGAGATTGATACTATTCTCAGCGTGGTGGATGGAGAGGGTGAACTCTGATCCTGAGAGTGAAAATGATCCTAATCAATTTTATTATATCCATTAGCAAATTACATTTTGATGATAATGATAAATACTCAGGAACTATAGCAGGTTTGTGCTAATGGCACATAGCCATAGGCGTTGCCTTATAGATAATGGGATCATGATGCTTGTCCTGCTTTATGTTCATTACGCACTAAACTGAATACATTTTACTTAAACCGGGAGTCACTACCTGGATTTGTCCAACAACACATGCTAATTATAGTTTCTACCATGCTGACCAATGGGAGTATGCTCAGTATCAACATGATGATTTGTTTCGTACTGATTAAAGATATACTCTGACTTAGATTGCTGAGAAATTCTTAGCGATAACGTAATTGTCACGACTGTGACGGATGGTGGCGCCCCTCCTCGGCCGGGCGGGGCTCGGCGGTCGTCGTCGCCAAACTACTAGCTGCCATCGATCCCTGTTTTGTTTCACTTTCGTTTGGTTAGGTCTAGGTAGGCACGCACCTGTTTTGGGTTAGTCATTAGAAAGGGGGGGTTATTTAGGTTAGCGTAGGATGTATGGTTTTTGTACGTGATTGTGTTTCTCTGTTTGCTTTGCTTGGTGACACTCTGATTTTGTATTTTGCAGTAGTGCGTGTGTTTGCACCAACAGTGTTTTGTCCCCTGTGTTTGGGGCACCTTGTTTTGTTGTGCGCTTTGATCGCTGTTTTTGGAAGGCTTGTGTTTTTGCCGTTGTGCTTATTAAAGCCACTACCCTGTATCGCAGCTTCCTGCATTTGATTCCTCACCCACTACACCCAAGCTTGACAGTAATGTCTTTTTAAACCTTGTAATGGAGCAATGTTATAAAACAATTACGTATTTACCTGATTTATTTGATATTAATGTTTAACAATTAATATTTAACTAATAGTAAGACATTTATGTTCTACTAATGCTGTGTCTTTGTGGTCTCCACTCCCTGCAGCTAATCTGGGTTTATGGGTCACTAGAGATGGCTTGAGCTGACAAATTAATTGAAGACTGAATTCCATAGACAATATGTGGTGAGTGCAATTGAGATAGAGATAGCCTGGAAGAGTTTAGAACAATCCTTCATTGTCTCTAAATCATCCTGGCATCTGGGAAACTAAGCCAGGGTGGGGTTAAGACAACAACCCTCGTGCTCCTTGGTCTGCATGGGAGGGATGGAACCAGCCATGACTAAGCATTCTTAGTGTCAGCTATATAAAGAACTCTGCATTTCTGTAAAGGTTAGGCTGCTCGGCCCAACAGTCAAGAGTGTTGGGTTGACTAGTCTCATTATTGCAATAATGAATCAATATTAAATAAAGATGATGGTTTGAAGATGGTTGTCCAGGTCTCTCTGAATTTCCACGACACTAGACAGCCGACAATGTGCATGTATAGCAAACGCTGTGCGTGTCGCCTCAAGGGTAAACTACCCTTAAAAGTAGCGTTATGCATTATGACGTGCCTTGCATTGAATCCAGGCCTTAAGATGTATGGAACACAACCACACAGTATTTTGACCCATGATTGTTTACTTTAACAGTGAAGTACAGATCCCCACATTCATAAAGCATTTCTCTCTGTCTCAACTCAGAAAGGCACGCACGGCGAAAGCTCTCTCTTCGGGAGGACAAACATTAACATGCATTCAGGCCTTCATGTCCAGTTGTCATCAAATAAAATCTTGAGAAAATAAAATGCCTGAAAATATTTTTCAGAAGCATGAAAAATTATTGATACGGGGTACTGTATAATAAAATATAGGCTGGATATAATCTCTTCATCTATCATATAGATTTTTTTACTAATTTTCTCTGTTCACATGCACTGTTTTTCATAATCAATGTCATTATGTTCTCACGATTCATGAAACTTCCCATCCCTCAATCCTCCCACCCCCTGCTGCAAGAAATACCTTGCCATAAGGAATCACCGAACTCTCCCAGCGAGCTCTCTAGTCACCGGCCGGCAGTTAAGTTGCTGAATGTCTCCTCCCCCCATTAGAAATTACTGATCACTAGAGGTAGTGCTTGGTGAAACTTGGCCGTAATTGTAGGCCCCTAGAATTACTGGGCCAGCCCAGAGCAGGCTCCAGATCTGATGTGGCAGTCCAGACCTCCTTTTCTATGTAGGTCTTCCCACAGTCCTCACATTGGGACTTGGGCATACTGCCATGGATGTGGGCCCTGTACCTGCTGAGATTCCCCCTCTCTGAGATCCCAGTGCCGCATTCTAACCAGAGGTGGTGGATCAGCATTGTGTTTATGCATGTTCCCCCTGTCGTTGAAGCGTCTGTCGCAGCAGGGGCAGGGGAACGGCCTCTCCCTGCTATGAGTGCGAATGTGCCTTTCCCGGTCATGCTGGGATTGAAGACCTTTCTGCACTCCTGGCAGGCACAGTCTTTGGGTTTCTTTTTGGGTTCCAGAGACAAGGAGTAGGACACCATCACCTCTATCTCTTCCTCTTTAACCTCGACATTATGATGTTTTTTTTTCCTGTGCCGCAGCGGGGACACCCTCGAAGAGCAAGGATGTCGGCGTCTGGGTCGTCCTGGAGGATCTGGGGGTCGGCAGGCGCCCAGGTGGGGTCCTTTTCCCTCTCCTTGTCATCTGACTCAGAGTCTGAGCCCAGCATGTCAGAACGGGAGTGGCTGACGGACTCAAAGCCCTGTCGATGCTGGGACTCACCCAGGGTCTCGTCGTCCTCAATGGGGGCTAGCCAGTCCTCAATGCCCTGGTTCTCCTATACCTCTGATTCTGTCTCAAACTTCTCCCTACTCACAACATTGGAGCCTGGAGCCTGCAGCCTGTGAGGGCTGAGAAGAAGCCTGAGGCTTAGGGAGAGTGGAATACTTTGGATGTGGCACTCCTCCAGACTTCTTCAGCTCTGATTTCTCCTCCTCTGTCTTTGCATGATTGGCTGGATGTATGGGCATTATCACTTTTATACAACGGATTACAAACATTTTCAAGTAATGATTGACATTATTTTGATTAATTTATTCATACTATTTCATCCTTCCACAAGACATAGTCCCGACACAAATTTAGGGTTGCTACCCAAACCGGCTGGTTGTTCGGTTCGGTTGCCAGAGACACGACCCAGTCGTTCAGTCTTTTTGTTCTGTATCTATCGACGCGACCCAGTCGTTCGTTCTACATGTTCCATTGCCATACTGGCAGGCAGTGTTCTTATCCATTGCTTGCTAGCTAGCCAACTACGGCTAACTTACAGTCATGTCAAATAGCGCAGCTAGAATAACAACAGTAGCAGCATTTGCATTTGTTTAAGCTGTTTTCTAGTGACATTTATTTGGATACATCCATAACAATGAGCTAATGAGGCGCGATTTCGCCTGGCATAGAAAATGTGCTTTCTCATCAGAACACTGTTGTTCAAAGGAGCTAGCCAACAACACAGCTAACACAATCACTTCAAACTGAAGCTGGAAAGACTGCAAACTAGCTGCACTTCGTTTCATTTGACCTTTTTTTCAATTAATATTTCTTTGTATATAATGTATCCATAAAAATTATGTCAGGTGATTCATGATTTTGACTGGCTGAGAAATGCTGCCTGCCTGTCTGTCTCGTCCCGACACGTTCATTACTATGGGACAGCTGGAGATTAAATTTGAATATTGAAACAATGTCGCAAATGTCAGAGACAGACAGCAAGGTTTATACAAATCTCCACTGTTGGAAACTAAATGTTAGTCTAAAATAGGGTGACCATACATCTTCTTTTTCCCAGACATGTCCTCTTTTTGGACCTAAAAAAATGCATCCGGACGGGATTTCTAAATCGCCCAAAATGTCCAGGATTCGGCTTTTGCTTTCTACAGTCGCCATTCATTGTGTGCGTTTTTGGGGTTTTGCATTGCTTTGACCTTTCTCTTTAGGTCCCGCCTTCTCACACGCCACCATTGGTGGGTCATGTAGGCCTACGCAAACATTGGTCAAACTGCATCTCAATCATTACCCTCACCATGGCAACAGCCAAGAGACAGAGCAACAGCTTGCTTGTCAACAGTGGCACATGGCTCCAGAACAGAGTAAAAATGCCCAAACGCAAATGTAAATTCACAGACGATTTACAGAGAAAATTCCCGTGTTTTCGTCTTGGTCGGGATCCGTGTGAAGCAGAATGCATGACCTGCAAAGCTGGCACGTACGTGTCAGTGTCAAATAAAGGTGCTAGCGACCTAGAAGCCCTCATAAGCTCCGCAAAACACAAAATTGCAGCTAAAGGACAGAGTTCGTCAGGTAAATTTAACTGACTATTTTGTGAGAGCAGGTAAAACAGAAGATGCTGTTACTGCTGCGGAGGGAGTTTTTGCATTCCACAACACTAGGGTGACCATACGTCCTCTTTTTCCAGGACATGTCCGCTTTTTTGAAAAGTAAAATATGGTCACCCTATCTAAAAGAAATGTGAGATAATGTCTTGATGATTTTTATAGTGGAGATCAAGTTTATAAATTGCCTGGCTGGGCTGATGAGACAGTAGATTGCGCAGTCAGATGGAGCAGAGTTTTAAACCGCATTCCAGACGGTGTCTATTCCACAAGTTTCCACCGGGCTAAATCTAGGACATTAAAATGCCTATACTGTTCCGTTGGTGGACAGTTGATTTATGAGCACCACCTAATGCACAGGAGTGGAGAGGACTGAGGAGTTGGAAATGACCTGCAGTGCTCAGCTCTGACTTCATCTCAAAACGTCTCATTTATATATATATATATATATATATATATATATATATATATATATATATATATATATATATTTCACGTTTTTTTATTGTTGTTGCATATTCTCTTATCGGTCTGTGTATTTTGATGACCTTTTGACCTTTGACCTACTGATATAATTTTCATGTTATGACCTGTTAGCACTTTTATTCACACGGTGTCATCTTGGCCATGAGAGTCATCGGTCACAATATAAAAGACAACGTTTTGAAATCAAGATTTTCCATTTTATTGAAAAGTTGGCCAGGATTCTGTACAGCAGAGAGGGTGTGCGATACACAGGGTTAGGAAGTGGGGGGAGGATATAGAAGATCCTTTTCCCATGGTACATCATACCCTGAGACGAGAATCATCATCGTTCCCTCTTTGGTGCTGCAATGGAAAGGAATGCGGGATGGGGGGCCAAGGTCGGACCACAGGAGAGAAAGAGAAGAGTAGAGAGAGAGAGAGTGATGGAGGGGTTGTCTGGTTTTCAGGTGTTTTCAAGCCAGGCGGTTCCCCTCCCTTGCTGTTTCAGATGGTTGGCTTCAGCCAGGGCTTCGGCAAGGCCTCGGACATCTCTCCCCCTCTCTCTCTCTTCCTCCGCCCCTCTCCCTCTCTTCCGCTCTTTCTCTTTCTCTCCTTCCCTGAGCCTCACTTGCTGGCCATGGTGTAGCATCCCTGCTGGTGCCACTGCATGTCGCGGATACGCCTCACGGACTGGAACTGGGGGTGGCGGGCGCCGTACTCGTTGAAGTGTTTGAAGTCGCCCTTCTCCAGAAGGTACTGGGAGCCACGGTATCCAGGAAACTGGTAGCCCACCCAGCTGGGGGTTGGGGAGAAAAACCAATGATGTCACTACGTAGGTCACTGATATAACAGCTGTTCTCCCACAGACTTTTCTTTCTAGTTCCATGTGTTCTTAACTGTGAGATTAAACTGATTGCTTTCGCTGAATTGCTTTTGCCATCTCCGTGGCAACACTTACGTTCCGCAGCTGACCATGATGCTGCCGACCCTGTCGGTGAAGCCGTAGGAGAACAGAGAGGGAACGTCATCGTCCATGATTTCCATCTTACGACCCTTGAACTCTCCAACCTCGTACAGGCAGATCTTGTGTTTCTCTGGGTCCTGGGAGAGAGGGGAAAGGATAGAGGTGTGTGATTGTGAGGGAGGTGTTCCAAAGGAGAGACATTTACAGGAGAGAGAGAGAAAAAAAGGGGGAGAGAGTTACAGAGCAAAGAGAGAGAATAGTCAGAGAGAGAAATTAGAGAACAGAATTGACAGATGACAAAGAGAGAGGAACGGTGGAAGGCGAGAGGAGTGTACCCACCATGCGGACGGGCCTGAAGGACAGCAGGTAGTCGTTTTTCTGGCAGTTGCTCCAAGAGTCCCAACGGGGGTACTCTCCCTTCTCTAGGATGTAGTGCTCACCACATAAGTTCATCTGCTCGAAGCCCACGAAGCTAAACAGAATAGAAAGACAGTGTCACATGATTGTACAGCCGCGGTGACATATCTAACTATGATTAAAAGACATGTAAATATACTGCTACTTCTACCATTATCCCACAAAGCCACAGAGATAGCAGGACATTATTACATTACAGGCAACTAACATATAGTTAAAGCAACTGAAGTGGTTGACTTACGGTCCACACTCAACGCGGAGGGAGCGGACGCGGTCCATGCCCATCTCGCACACGTTCATGCACTCGTTGCTGATCTCAACCATGCGACCCTGGAAGTTCTCCTGGTCGAACACAAACATCTGGGGAGAGACAGATGAGTACAAAGTAAACGCTGATGATGTCTTGACTGTACCAGTGATCCAATGGTATTCAATTAGATTGGGTCCAGGAGAAGTCCTGTCAGTTGGGGGCTACTTGCCTTGTAGGACATCATGCCCATCTCGGACTTCTTGCTCTGCGTAGCCTTCCCGTCGGTCTGGGAGGCAGCCTTGGACTTATCACTGGACATGTTGACTGGAGGGAGAGAGAGAGAGAGAGAGGGATGAGCATGGAGTGAATGGATGGAGGGTATCAGGGGAATAGAGGGATATTTGGGGAAAGGATGGGGTTGGGGACACAGTCTATGTGTTTTAATATAGTGATGTGTAATATCAATGTAACATGTATTATTATAACTAGCTACTTGTAATTACTGATTTGAAAATGAAACACTGTTTTGTCTACTCCCTTTACCTGTGTATGCAGCTACCAGCATGTGTATGATGTATGTCTGTCTGCTGCTCTTACCTGTGTGTGTGTGTGATCTGCCTCACTCAGAGAGTGTGTGTGGCTCGGAGCATGCCCCGCCCTTTTATACGCTGGCGCCCAGAGGAGGGGGATTATACGCAGAGAAACAAACCTGCTGAGGTCAGAACCACGGGACAATAGAACCACCGCATCATCAGAGAGGGACAGCCAGAGGGGAGGGGGCAGCCACAGGGACCAATGAGATCCATAGTTCATTGAGAAGGATTGGAGGGGGGGTTGATAGTGGAATACTGTACATGATGATAGAGTCTACCACAAACAGATAAAGTATCTGTGAGATTGAGACATAACAAAGTGAAAGTATTTGTGATAAGCAAGTACACAAACTGATGAAGTTTTTATAACCAGTTACAAAGACCTGTATGTACATTGCTAGTGTGGACATTGGTTTAATTAATTGTGCTCATGATATTTACTGAATAGGCTCACTATTTACACTATGAGAGGACATGTGCATTGTGCTATATCATCTGACCATGATCGTAATCAGTCATCGCAATTAGTTTTGAGACCGTTGAATAGGATCTCAGGCCTGAAGCCGTCATTAATACTACTGTTTAATTGATGCATTATTGGAACTCACGTTATCAGACTACGTGGTTTTGATTAAGATAGTATAATGTCTATAAGGTGTCAGTATGATTTAGGTGAGGTATGAGGAGTGACGTTGAGTGGTGCAGTGCCATATTTTTTTTAAATGTTGTCTTTATAAATTTCTGTGTTGGGGGGGCAGGATACCATGGACAG
This sequence comes from Salmo trutta, assembly GCF_901001165.1. Lineage (NCBI taxonomy): Eukaryota > Metazoa > Chordata > Actinopteri > Salmoniformes > Salmonidae > Salmo > Salmo trutta. The sequence continues at coordinate 11,468,478 of NC_042969.1, forward strand.
TATATAACTCAAGGATGGACGTTTGGCACGATTCGGGCGTGTTTGTTTGTGTGTTTGGAGACTGAAGCAACACTATTGAAGATATGTCAAAAACGTTCTCATACTTTAAACTTTTCCATCCTGTCCATATTATATTTTATGCATATGTGTATACTGACCTTTTTTTTCCCGCATTTAATCCCCACATTCTCCACCTCTATCCCGGTCTTTGTGACCGCCACACGCCAGACTGCTGACCAGCACGAACTGACCCGGTTACTATTGTTTCTTTCCCATTCTGGGCAAACCCCGATCGACGTGCACAGAAAGGACTGGCGTTCCATAACATGTGCTGAGCTGGCGTGTCGCGCGGTTTCGATGGAACGACCAACAAGAACGCCGTCGTCCAGTGTTCCAGGTGTGGAAAAAGTGATTGTGCGCGCACCAAAGCCCTGCACCATGGACGCGCTCCAAGAGGCGCGCTTCTCGTCAGTCCATATAAAACTGAAGCGCCAGATCTCTCAAAAGCTCTACGCGAGATAGCGTTAGGCGCGTGTCACTACCGAGCTCATCACGAATAAGTGCCAAACTAGGTAAGGTGCCAACTCCGTTACGCATTTAATTGAAAGTATAGGGACAGTCAGTAAGATATGTTATAATGTGTTTATTCAAGACGCATTTACACATTCACTTAAAACTCACAAAAAAGCGTTAAATAACACGTTAACCTGCATTGCACATTGCATAGATTGGCTACATAATGTATAAACTTGTTAAAGTGATGCTGGTTTCCATATTGCGCTGTTCTGTGCGGGTGTAGCCTACTGACCTGAATGGACAATAAACGATGGTCTTATCGCTAGGTCACAATAATATCGATCTGTTGTGTATTATTTGTCTTATACGACTGGCTATACTAGGGAGCAAGCTTGTTATATAAAACAAAATAATGTTGCTTTATCATAGATTCATTGATCGGCATTATTAGTGTACAATTTAGTTTAGCGGACAGGTGGCTCAGCCAAGACTGTTTAGTAACATTTGTGACATTTAAGTGTTAAAGGGATAAGTTTTGGTGTGAAATTGATACTTAGTCGTGTACACTTGAATACCAATGTGAAGCTTTGATTACAGAATAACATAGAATATAAGAAAATAAATAAATAATGTTTACTCTGTATGTGTGTACTGTTGGTGTTGAGGTGACCAGAGTGTTAGAGAGTTGGGGAGATTGTGTAACTGAAAGTTTGCCCCCTGTCTTTTAGGTGTAAAGATGCACAGAACAACTAGATCCCCAATGATGCAACCCCTGGTCAACTCGGGAATGGGCGTAGCTCCTTTCTTCAAGGTAACACACCTTTAAATTGAGACACATGCAGGAGCACACACCTTTGCATCAGTGGAATGGGCCCTGTCACCTAAAATGTCCCTTTCTCATCTTCCATTTCTTCCCCCTGTCCCTCTCTCCGTCTCTCTGTAGGTGACTGTGTTCGAGCAGGAGCACTTCCAGGGCAAGTGCCAGGAGTTTACCTCTGAGTGCTGTAACATCCAGGAGTGTGGTCTGGACGTCATCCGCTCCATCAGGGTGGAGAGTGGAGCGTGAGTCTCACACTGTTCCACCTGTTTACTGTGTATGATTGATTAGGGATAGAGGAATACAGGTGTGTACTGTGTGTGTGTGAGTGTGTGGGTAGATTCCAGTGTGTGGGTAGAGTCCAGTGAGTGGGTAGAGTCCAGTGAGTGGGTAGAGTCCAGTGAGTGGGTAGAGTCCAGTGAGTGGGTAGAGTCCAGTGAGTGAGTAGAGTCCAGTGAGTGGGTAGAGTCCAGTGAGTGGGTAGAGTCCAGTGTGTGGGTAGAGTCCAGTGTGTGGGTAGAGTCCAGTGAGTGGGTAGAGTCCAGTGAGTGGGTAGAGTCCAGTGTGTGGGTAGAGTCCAGTGAGTGTGCGTAGTCATTGTAAGAGGGCCAGTGTAAAAAAAGGGTCACTGCAGTAGCCATTTGATGAATTGTTCAGCAGTCTTATGGCTTGGGGGTAGAAGCTGTTACGGAGATTTTTGGTCCCAGACATGGCGCTCCAGTACCGCTTGCCGTGCGGTAGCAGAGAGAACAGTCTGTGGCTTGGGTGACTGGGGTCTTTGACAATTTTCCCGGGCCTTCCTCTGACACCGCCTGTTATAGAGGTCCTGGATGGCAAGGAGCTCGGGCCCCAGTGATGTACTGGGCCATCCGGACCACCACCCACTGTAGCGCTTGTGATCGAAGGCGATGCAACCAGGCAAGATGCTCTCAATGGTGCAGCTGTAGAAGTTTTGCAGGATCTGTGGGGCCATGCCAAATCTTTAACCTCCTCAGTGGCACGAGGCGCTGTCGCACCTTCTTTGCGACTGTGCTGGTGTGATAGGACCACATGAATGATGTGGACACAGATGAACTTGAAGCTCTCGACCTGATGAATGAGTGAATGTCTATACTCTGTGGACGTGTTGGTTTATAGTGGCTGGTTCAATGTGTGTATAAGATGCCAGTACAATGTGTTTAACTCTCTCCCCTGTAGCTGGGTGGGCTTTGAGCACCATGACTTCCAGGGCCAGCAGTTCATCCTGGAGAGAGGAGAGTACCCCCACTGGGACGCCTACAGCGGCTCCCTGTCCTACCACGTGGAGCGTCTCATGTCCCTGCGTCCCATCTACTGTGCTGTGAGTAAAGTGAGAGAGAGAGAGAGAGAGAGAAAGAGAGATGTGAAAGTATCAATGCATTTTTTTGGTCCAAACAGATACATTCTATTAGCGCCTTCTCCTTGAGAACCCCCCCCCCCAAAAAAAAATATTGGAATATGATCATCTTCGTGTGTGTATGTAACAGCCCTCTCTCTCTCTCTCAGTCCCACATGAGCAGTCGTATGATGATCTTTGAGAGAGAGAACTTCATGGGCCGCAGTGTTGAGCTGTGTGATGACTACCCCTCCCTGCAGGCCATGGGCTGGTCCATGCCCGAGGTCGGCTCCATGCACGTGCAGTGTGGCGCGTAAGTTAGCCTCTATTATTCACCGCAAACACACACACACGCAACGTGTGAGCAAACAGCTGTAGAAGCTGTGGTTTCATACTTTGCGCACACCATTGATACACATGCCAGAGACACCAAAACACGGTGTTACTTAATATCCTCTCTTTTCCCTCAGCTTTGTGTGCTACCAGTACCCCGGCTACAGGGGCCAGCAGTACATCATGGAGTGTGAGAGACACAGTGGAGACTACCAGCACTGGAAGAACTGGGGCTCCCACTGCCAGACCCCCCAGATCCAGTCTATCCGCCGTGTCCAGCATTAAGAGGGGCTAGTAGTGGCTGAGAGGCCCACGGACAGCAACCCCTAGCCCAGGCGCTGCTCTACCCCATATCCCCCCTGCCTTACCCTGACAGGAAGAGCAGTCGCCCCTAACTACCGACTCACCACGTACCACTGACACTCACAGCCGCGCCGAGGTACGATAGCAGACTATATCGCACTGTAAACGCACAGGAACACGCACACACACACACACACTGACATGACTGACACTCACAGACATACCTATACTGATATAACACACACCATGTCTTTTACCAGGTTAAAGCACCCGCACACAGACACACACACTTGCGCTGTTCTACCTGAACCCCCCCGACCCCTCTGTCCAGGTCACCTGGGCTGAGCGGGGAGCCAAGTCACACACCGTGCTCGAACCAGAGGAGAGGTCAACGTTTCCTCAGAAAACACTTTCAAGATGGCTGCCTCTGATGTGATGTTGTGTGTAGGAGGTTGAACCACAGGTTACCTAATAAACTCATGTTCACTTCAGTCGCTCAGGCCTGTCCTATCATTGTGTGTTGTGAGTGTAGGACAGGGGTCTCCAACCTTACCAAGCATGAGAGCTACTTTGAAAAAATTAAACATGTCGCAAGCTAGTCCCTTTTTTCTAGCTTTCGAATAGGCATATTCTTCTCTTCCCCGGGTCCTTGGTGTACAAGAGAAAGTAGTGCAGTTTTCTGTCAACATACCTGGTAAAAATAATGGTTCATAAACAACTCTGAGGGGGGCCCTATAAAATCTGTGATTTAAAAAAAATTCAGTTATATATTTTACCAAATTATATTCTCTGTTGTATTTTTCCTGGTTTTAGAATTTTTGGGGTTTTTCACTCACAGTTACAATTGTTCATGACAACAAAATTGGATGTTTTGAGTCCATGCTTCAATCACATCTGGAAGAAAACAAATGTAGATGTTTTTGTGTAATTCCCCTTTAACTGTGCATCTGGCCTTATAATTGCGAATTTAGCAAGTGAAGAATGTGCCATCTAATGTGCTGGTATATCCATGGTTCTGTACTGCTGCTGCTCATTTCATGGCAAAGTTTGCAAATAACAGATACAAATGACATACTTACATATGATATACTTTTGCCAGGTAAGCATACTTTGTAGTAAACATTTAATTGAGACGGTTTCGGGGAAAGTACTGAGTGATAGACAAACGCACGCACCTCACAGACAGACAGGGGTAATTTTGCTGGAAATTAACTGGCAGATAGTGTGTTAGGTTTGGCTTTTTAACCCAATAGTGGCTAACCAGGGCTGGAATATTGTCAATGCTATGTTGATTAGATGGGAGCTTGCGGTGTCTGATACTTATTCGATTTGTTTATGACAGTTTGCGGTGGAACACGTGTAAAGTGCATGTAGTTTCAGGTGGGCTGCGAGCTACTGGTAACTCGCGATCGACCTGTTGGGGACCTCTGCTGTAGGAAATCTATAATACATGCCATACGGGAGCCAACGTTGCAATGATCAGCATAATAAGCATCTTAAGATGTGATATTTGGTTGTAATATAATAAACCAAGGGCTTGCATACTGCATGTCAAACCCTCTAATAAACATGGGAATAACTGAAAAACGACTCCACAAATGAACCAGTTGCGTTTTACAAAAAATGAATACCCTTGTATCAGTCATAGAGATCAGTCACCACCTGCTGACCACTTAAAGACACTACAACGCCGTGAAAGACAACCGAGCTATTTAGGCTGCACTTACAATAGATTCACACAAGGACACACAGGTATTAAGAAAGTCTTTAATCTCGTAACCTGGTTCTAAAACTGAAAACAGTCAAACTGCTGGGGAGAACAGTAATAATGAGGAACAACAAGAAGAACCATGACGTGATGTGATTTCATTCTAGAACAGTCAGAAGCAGAACCGGATGATGGTAGGCCTGTGATGATTGACACTCAACCAACCAGAGCCCTCAATTCCTGTGAAACTAAACTAACAGCAGTGTAAAACCTGATTTGGTGGCAACTCACCATTTGCTATATGAACCCAAACTCGTCTCTACAAGAGGCAAGTAAAGCTTGTGTTTTTCGACACACATTGAAAACCTAAACACAATGATGTGTTAAAAGGTCTGGGCAGTGAGATGTAGACAAAGAAACAGAACAACTGACACACAGAGTATAAAACACACATTCAAAACTGATAATCTATGTGCTGAAAACTAGAACTCAAGCAGAGCCCTATAAGCGGGGTTGAGGTAGAAATAGGTACATCAACGCATCAAATACTTTCTCTTTTTTTCTCTACATCTATTCGTCCTCTTCTGTTTAACAATTGGTAACTTGGACGAACTCAAATCACCCAACTTTCACAAACCCCCAAATCCTCTTTTACATAAACATTCCTGCATCGCCATCGAGCAGAAATCTGTACATTCCTCGTTGTTTTGCGATGGCCGTCTATGTGGTAGCCCTCTGAGCTTGTACTTGGAGATTTGTCCATACCTCCTGTCTCCTAGCAGGGAGGGGGAGGCAGGTTGGTCACTCTAGGGAAGCAGGGAGGGGGAGGCAGGTTGGTCACTCTGTAGGGAAGCAGGGATAGGATGGCATGTTTATACTGTAGTTAGTGTAGAAGTAAAAAACAAAACTCTGATTAGAGTTGAGTGTGATAATCTGACTGCTCAGTCTTGATTATGAAGGCTACCGTGTGTATGCATTCCCCTCAGTCAGAGCAGAGACGACAGAGATCCGATAGCAGGGGTCCAACTCTCCTCCAATGACATTGATATCTTCCTCTGAACTAAGCCCCTCCCCCCAGTAGCCAGACAGTATGATAGGAGAGACAGGGGAGGGGCTAAAGTCCCCAAACACATCCACTTCCTCTTGCTCCCAGCTTCCTGTTGACCCTTCGACATCAAAGGACGGGAGACTGGAGGCTTTACTATCCCCGAATGCATCTGAACTGGGACCTTCCACTCTGCTATTTGGATTGCTGGGTTGTGGAGTTCTGTTGTCTGTTTTTCTGCTCTGTCTGTCATCCATTCTTCTAGATGCTCTTCAATCGCTCCGATGTCCTCCACATCCATTTCTTCTTCCCTTTTCTCCATCCATACGTATGTTTCTCCCTCTCTTCTGTCTGATCGGTCTTTCGTGGTTTGAGCTCAGTCCATCCTGTTTCCACTCCTTGTCCCTCTCCATCTTTCACTCAGCTCTGTGTCTGCAGGACCACCCTGTTTTTCTGTTAGGCTGAGGAGGCAGTTACCTGAGTGACATCGACATCCTCCTCCTCTGTGGTCACTTCCTTCCCAGACTCCTCTCTGTCCTCGGGGTGTACCTACTCAACAGGCTGGGGGTTCTGGACCTGTGAGCGTATGGGCCAGCGGGACTAGCTCTACTTCTGGACTTGTCCTCGCTGGCTCGGCTTCCCCTCCTCGCTGGCTCGGTTTCCCCTCGCTTGTCCTCGCTGGCTCGGCTTCCCCTCCTCGCTGGCTCGGCTTCCCCTCCTCACTGGCTCGGCTTCCCCCCCTCGCTTGTCCTCGCTGGCTCGGCTTCCCCCCTCGCTGTCCGCTGGCTCGGCTTCCCCCCTCGCTTGTCCTCGCTGGCTCGGCTTCCCCCCCTCGCTTGTCCTCGCTGGCTCGGCTTCCCCCCCTCGCTTGTCCTCGCTGGCTCGGCTTCCCCCCCTCGCTTGTCCTCGCTGGCTCGGCTTCCCCCCCTCGCTTGTCCTCGCTGGCTCGGCTTCCCCCCCTCGCTTGTCCTCGCTGGCTCGGCTTCCCCCCCTCGCTTGTCCTCGCTGGCTCGGCTTCCCCCCCTCGCTTGTCCTCGCTGGCTCGGCTTCCCCCCCTCGCTTGTCCTCGCTGGCTCGGCTTCCCCCCCTCGCTTGTCCTCGCTGGCTCGGCTTCCCCCCCTCGCTTGTCCTCGCTGGCTCGGCTTCCCCCCCTCGCTTGTCCTCGCTGGCTCGGTTTCCCCCCCCTCGCTTGTCCTCGCTGGCTCGGTTTCCCCCCCTCGCTTGTCCTCGCTGGCTCGGTTTCCCCCCCTCGCTTGTCCTCGCTGGCTCGGTTTCCCCCCCTCGCTTGTCCTCGCTGGCTCGGTTTCCCCCCCTCGCATGTCCTCGCTGGCTCGGTTTCCCCTCCTCGCATGTCCTCGCTGGCTCGGTTTCCCCTCCTCGCATGTCCTCGCTGGCTCGGTTTCCCCTCCTCGCATGTCCTCGCTGGCTCGGTTTCCCCTCCTCGCATGTCCTCGCTGGCTCGGTTTCCCCTCCTCGCATGTCCTCGCTGGCTCGGTTTCCCCTCCTCGCATGTCCTCGCTGGCTCGGTTTCCCCTCCTCGCATGTCCTCGCTGGCTCGGTTTCCCCTCCTCGCATGTCCTCGCAGGCTCGGTTTCCCCTCGCTTGTCCTCGCTGGCTCGGTTTCCCCTCGCTGGCTCGGTTTCCCCTCGCTTGTCCTCGCTGGCTCGGTTTCCCCTCGCTTGTCCTCGCTGGCTCGGTTTCCCCTCGCTTGTCCTCGCTGGCTCGGTTTCCCCTCGCTTGTCCTCGCTGGCTCGGTTTCCCCTCTGTGACACGCTCAATTTGGTGAGGTGATTGACTGGTTACTGAACACTAAATGGGTTGCCATGTGTGTGCACCTGTAATAAATTATGTGAAAATCCTGCAAAAAAGCTGCCTATTTGTGTAGTATGGACTGTAAAATGTACAGACAAGTAAATTTGTTCAAACCCAAACTTTATTCACCATCAATTTGCATTTTTCTCCCAAAATAAAAACGATTATTCCTCTCTTTCATTAATTGGATTCATCTTAAACAAACTGTGTAGATAAAGGCCTACCGGAATTTAAATCACAGTCACACAGACAGTTATACAGGGCTAATAAATCTAGTTTAAGACAGAGCATTGTAGTCTAATTATTGCTTAGCTATGGTCCAGACTCCTAATCTGCACATTACACATAGCCCAAGGGGCTGTTGAACAGACGTAGGGACACAATTGAGGCAATCAAAGACAGAAAGAACCCTCAGGGAGTCGGCGTGCTGAACTAATCATGATCTGATTAGGAATTTCAGCGTAAATTCCACAGGGAGATTCTAAAAACCTTTGATCCACCTTCAAATGGAATCTAATGGCACAGGTAGAAGCATCCGAATTCCACGACTCAAGTTCAAAGGGTTCCATTCCCTGTGTGTTCAAAAGGATCAGGGTAAAGGACTGGGTTTGAGGGTGCCGCATCCTTGTGCGGTTTGGGTCTTGGCCAACGTTCCTCGAATTTCTCAAAGAAGAGTGGATCGGTGAATGGCCCGGAGTAGATAATGTGCTGGATCAGGTACATGATCGCCACGACCATTGCACTGATCAGAAAGAATGGTACGAGCGGTCGCAGGTAAGCCCACACGACCCCCACCTCATATGACAGCGATCCAAAACCACCTTGGTTACCAGTGTGAGAAGTGTGGCGAGACGAGCCTGGGAACATGGTGGGAGACGCACCCCGCGTGGTGGAAGGCGGGGGAGAGAGGTAATCCATACTGGAGTAGTAGAATGAACAGTACTGCAAAACTGTCTGAATAGTTCAGTTATTTTACAGCTGGATGTCTTCAAATTAGGCTAACAATCCACGGGGGAAAAAATACGCAAAGAACATTCTCTAATTCTGTAGTTCCAGTGTCTTGGCGCTCTAATCGCGTGGACCAGACAATTCCTGTGCGCAATAGCCTGGGTACGATGTTGCTCTCGCTCACAGACAGTCACACACAAACACTAGTTACCCCCAGGGCTTGTGAATAGTCCATGGCTCTTAACGGTCAGAGTTTGACCTGAAGAGTTGAATCATCACGGGATTAAATCCTCACTAAAATGCCATTGTCTCGGTCTCAATCTGTTCTTTAAAAATTGTCCTTCTCCTGCCCTGCTGTGTTGATTCTGGAGGAACATGACACTGCGCATGATTGAGAGAGCAAATGAAGGAGAGTGGATTCTTTAAATAGATGTAGTACCAGTAACAAGGGAGCCAGGAGAAAGAATCTGCTGGGGAGAGGGACACAGGCCGCATGCATACCGTACACACTCTTGCATGCATTCTATTAAAACACCTATTCTCTCTGACACACACTATTCTCTCTCACACCCCCAAGAGTCGTCGTGATCCATCCAACAGCTGTAGTTTAATTGCATAGGCCAGTGTTTCCCCAACTCCGGTCCTCAAGTACCCCCAACAGTACATATTTTTGTTGTGGCCCCGGACCAGCACATTTTACGCGTCTCTAATCATCAAGCCCTTGACAAGTTGAATCACGACATTGAGAATGTGTGCTGTTGGGGGTACTGGAGTTAGGAAACACTGGCATAGTCTATAAGATGAAGAGATGCCTCAAATAAAGGGTTTACAAGCAGACATTGAGGCACTTTAAAAAAAGGTCCAATGGAGCCATTTTTTACAATCTGGATATCAAATCATTTCTGGGTAACAATTAAGTACATTAGTGATTTTGTTTCAAATTAAAAATAGCTTCTTAGCAAAGAACAATTTCAAGCAAGAATTTTGCTAGGGCTGTCTGGAAGTGGGTAGGTGAAAACTGAAAATGAGCTGTTATTGGCAGAGGGGTTTGGAACCCTTTCTTATTGGTCTATTAACTAATTTACCACCTGGTGCTGTCACCAGGCAGGCCAAAACTCCATCCTACCAAAACAGGCTGAAATTTCAGGCTCTTTTCAAACAGCTTTTACACTAAAAAGGCATTAACATTCACAATATTTTTCCAACCTCACATTTTTGACTACAGTGGGCCTTTAAAGCCCTTATATTCATCCGAATCACCAACATACAATACCTAATGTACCCCCACACACACACCCACCCTGGTAATCTTCTCACAGCGTGAGACATGAGACAAAAAGGCGGCTGAGCACATCAACACTAAACATTAATCTATGGTCAAACGTTCCCCAGGGTCATGTTAGCCTTTCAGAAAGCTTATCCTGGCTTTAGAGACAGCACAATAGCAATGGCTAATGGCTAACGGCTTGGCCTATAATATTGGCCAAGGTATAGACAAAAGCAAATTCGGAGGACTAAAGAAACAATTTTAGGCATCTCAAATGTAGTAGAAGCATACTTTGGGGAGGCACAAGACTGAGCAGACCACACAAAAGCTTAAAAGCTTTCATGAATATTAAGGTGTGAATGTGTGTTTGAAGAGAGGGAGTCTGTCTGGGTAACCAGACTAAGCTGTACCCCTTTAATTAGATGTGTTTATCCCCAAGTGCACATCTCCAGCTGTCGCACACGCACACAAAACATGTTACTTGATACTGGTAGACCTCGTCATTGTGCTAACGCTAGTTAGCATTGGCTCACGAAACTACCTCAAACTTCCTTCATACTGGACACAGAGTCATAAAAATGGTATCCACAAGTTCCTCTGACTCTGGGGAAATAGATTAAGGGCCATATTGCCAAAAATCCCGAAGTAGCCCTTTACCATCAAATCTGGTCTGAGAAAAGATCTTTATTTTATAAAAACAGCATTGTCAGTTACATACTCTTACTGAAGAAAATGAAACTTTTCAGAGCCAAGGCAAGTTCATCATAATTGTACATGAATAGGCAATGCTACAGAGAAATGAAACGTGGTAACAATATAAAAAAATACAAACAAAAAAGATGAGTAGTCTCCTTTGCCATTAAAGAAAAGTTGCAAAAGCAGAATAAAAAGTATAATAGAGATTGCATAATGCTTCACCCACCACTCCCAAATCAGAAAACAATATTAAAAACGCAAAACACGGACACAGAAATGATAAGTCAAAGTATAAAAAAACAAAAGCTCCCAAAATGTGCTTTTCATTTTCCCCCCTAGTCTATGCTCAAGTCTGGTCCTACCGTCTGTTTATACTTTAGTCACCTCTGAGGAATCCAATTCTCCCGAAACGTAAGTGTAATTTCTACAGAGAACCAGCCCCTTTCTCTTTCTCAACCAATGCCTTTTGGGTCCATACGTACAGCACATTGTTCTGGCTAGTGTAACAGCAAGTACTGACTGAACTAGTGTTATCATTAGTGGTGTAGGAGGTTCAGAGCATTGCTGATAGAACACACGATTAATGTTTAACATGCGGAATCAAGAATCTGCCAGCTCTATGCAAAAAAGATTGATAATGGAAGCATTCCAAAACAATCCATCCTAGGGAACAGGCCCCAGGTCTGTAGTGGGTTTCTGTATAATAGTGTGGGGAATGCATCCCTAGTGTTATAGTTTAGTGTTGGAATGTTACCGAGCGTATGAGCAAAATGTAGGACTAAGAGCTGTGGTGCTTGTTAACAGTGTGTGAACAGTAGTATTCCAGCTACCGGCACAGCAGCAGCAAAATCCACACTCCAATAGGTGTACGAGATCGCGCTCTCACAGCTATTGTTAACCACATACAGACTCAGGAGGGTTCCAAAAAAATATTAAATAAAAAGGTATCACAACAAAAGAAAGAGGCAGTTGGTACATCTGTAAAAGCCACAATTGAAAAGAACCGAGACAACAAAAATATATTTTCAAAAGGAGTAGAAAAAACATGAAAGCACACAATATGAAGTCCTTAAAAATAAAAACAGGCTCATATGGGTTGTTTGTTAAACAAAACCACTCATGCACACACACACACACACACACACACACACAGGTCTCCTGTATGACACTCACTTACACACCGGCCTCTCACGCTCTCCCAACTGCCCCAAAACCAACCAGCCTGTAATATACCTAGAAAAGGTGAAAATAACTCCTATACAAACATCCTGAACCTATGAGGACCGAGCCCCATTGGTCCAGCAGCCACACATGACCTTTCCACTCACCAATCCCAATCTGGGCACCACTTAAATTAAAATCAACCTTAAAAAAGGCATAGACACCTTCCTCCCCAATCAAAACATTCCCTCTTTTTATATACACATACCCTACAGATATTAAAAATACATTCATCTCAGGATGCAGATGGCAGTAATCTGATTCACGACGTTGAAAATAACAAAACACTTGGATGAGTATGAGGATTCTAACAAACGACTGGAAACACTCATTGAGCCAAATGTTGGATGTAAGTAACCATAGAACAGAAATAAACAATGATTGTCAAACAAAGACGATTGCCTTGAGAAAGGGAATATCAATATAATTTAAATAACAGGGAATATATTTCTGACGCTACTATGGTGTGTGTGTGTGTGTGTGTGTGTGTGTGTGTGTGTGTGTGTTCAGTTTGAGTGCTAAATATCACTCTGATTGCAACACAACTGCTTTCTTTGGATGCCAACCCTCATTCTTCATAACCACATAGCCTTGCGATGGAAGGAGAGAAGGAGGGGGATGAGAGAGAGCAAGTCTGTGGGTCTCTAGTGTTCTCTGCTCAGCAGTGGCAGGGCTGGGGCAGCTCACCCTGGGTAATGCACACCATCAGTTCTTCTGGAGGAAGAAGAAGATGATCAATTATATATTATCAGTGCATGTGGTAATATTTAAAAGAGTAAAACAAAACCGCACACAAGCCGATTTTGTGGTACAAGTATGTCAGTCTATACACAATATGCCAAAATGCAAGTGCCTAGGGAATACTGTTAGTTTTAGGGTTTATGATACACCCCAACGCACAAGTACAAGTCCACACAGCATACTATACCGGTGTGAACGCCTTCAATCACTTTCCACTGCACATTATACTGGGTACAAAACCAAGGTACTGGAATACTACAATATAGACAGAGTTACAAGAGAAAGGTTATAAGTTATAAGAGAAAGGATGGCGATTTAGAGTCCATGCAGGACAAGAGGTGAAACGTACCATGCTGTTACATGCAGGGGGGGGGGAGAGGGGAGGGGGGGCTAACCATCGTAGGAGTCCAACAGAGGCAGGGAACCCTTTCTGCCCCCATACACCCCACGCTGAGACGGCATGAGAGAGAGAGAGAGAAAGAGAGAGAAAGAGATGGTGGAAGAGATACCGTGAGTAGAGGTGACGGTCGTCAACCCAAAAGGCAAAATAGAGAGACGTTTTGAAAAAGGCGTGAAGGAGAAGGTTAATAAAGGTAAGTGTGTTTAAGTTAAGGGCGGGGGCGTTACCTGTAAAGTGTCTGTGGTGTCGAGGGAGTTGTCCAGAGAGTGTCTCCTCTCCCGCTGGTCCAGTGTAGAGTAGGCTTCTAAAGTGGAAGAGCATGAATTCAACATTGATAAACATTTTTCTTTATTACAAAAATCTAATCTTCGGGCTCAGCTTTGACAGTGTTTCCACAGATACTCACCAGGGCCTAAGTCATTCAGTGGAATCATGTCTCTCTTCGCCCCTGTGGAAATAACAAAAGCCATTACATTCCGCTTGCTTCCCTACATACTGTATATTTTATGTCTAACTTCAACTTACTGTCAAAGAAGCAAGTCTGACGCATTAAAAAATAAAATAAAACAATTCCCAGTCTCACCTTTGTCTAGCAGTGGCATGGTAGTTTTCTCATAGGTCCCGTTGGTGCGTGTGGCGGGGCCGTTGGCGGATGTGTTGAGGTTCACCGTGAAGTCAGTCTTCTTCCAGCCGTCCTTCTCCAGGGGGCGCCGCAGATCCTTGTGCCCCCACACCAGCTGTAACACCTGGCCTGCCCCGCGCACCTCCCGCTCGGATCGTTTACTGCAGGACCAATAGACATGCACTCGGTTAGACGTGCTGTATGGACACACTTTGACCTATCCGTCTCAAACAAACGTGTGTACACACACACACACACACACACACACAGAGCATGCTTGTTAATGAGCTTCAGTTCAACACACACACTCTTACCCGTCCTTATTGATGAGCACAAGTCTCTCGATGCCTTGGGAGGCTCTGAGGGTCTTGGCAGCCTCCAGGCTGTTGCCCAGCACCTCAGTGAGCGTGCTCAGTACAGACACCACCGTCTCCTCAGATAGAGGTCGTGCAGACTGGCTCTGGCCACCCGGCAGGTCTGCCACCAGGTGGGGCACAGCGTGCTTCCCTGAGGGAGGACAGGACGGCTCAGATGCGCAACAACACAGACGAAAGAGTGGCTCTGAAGCAATCCAGGAAGGACCTTTCTATATGCTAATGAAGCAGTCTTTCCTCATGTGAACTTGTGATAACTAACAGGCGACTTTGACGCACACGCCAACTTACCGAGCAGCTCGCGGTTGCGGTTGTCGATGGCCAGGTTCCTCAGGGCCCCAGACATGGCTCTGACCACACGGTCGTTCCCATGAGCCAGCAGCTCTGCCATCATAGGTAGGCCCTTCTCCAGACGTACCGTGGCCCGGATATACCGGCCATACTGATTGAGAGAGAGGTGGTTAGAACCATTACCATCCTGAACACAGAAGTCCTCCTGAGGAGAAAGCAGCAACCAAAACCATTGGATAATGCTATGAAATCAGACAATGAGACGCGAGAGGTGGTGGAGATTTCAGGGAAAGGTGAGAGAGAGAGATCAGAGGCTGTCCACTCACTGTCCAGCGTCCGGCACACAGGTTCTGTATGGCCCCGGCTGCTGCCTCCAGCACTGAGGGGTTCTTGCTCTCTCTCAGCAGGGAAGTGTAGACACGCACCACCTCAGGCTGGAACAGCAGCTCATAGCCTGGTAGGAAGAGGGATTTTAGAAACGGATTGTGTGTGTCGCACGTACGCTGTGCTTTCATATGGCGTTTTGACTCACCTTTGGCAGGCGTCGTCCTCTTTGGGATATCAACCTGGTCCGCACTCCCGTCATCCGCATCTTTCTTACCTGGAGAGAAAACCAACCATCTAGATCATTCTGATTGGAAAAATACATTTTAGGTGCATTTGAGCCAGTTCCACCTCAACCATTTTTAATAGATGCAAATTCCCCTCAATGACATCATGGTATCATGCAAACGTGGCCCCTAGTTGAACAGCATGCACTCAGTATGACAAGTCCCACCTACAAAACCTACTGACTAAAGGAAAGGCAATGTTAAGGCCAGCCAGCGTTAGGAAAAGCCCTTGTTCAGCCATAGCGCAATAGGACACTAAGATGAGAATCTTACCTGTGGAAAACCACTCATCTAAAACAGGACGGGAACAAAAAGGAGGAGGACAGAGGGAGAGGGAGGGACGGAGTGTGAAAAACAGAATCCCAGCCACCAACAAAGCAAACAAAAAAAAAAAACAGTCAGATCCACAAAAGCAAAAAATAAAATAACTCAGCCCAGGGCACCAAAAAAAAGCACACACACCGAGTAGGATTACGTAGCCACTAACCACAGATCTACAGATTCATCCCCTGTTAATGAGTCAGGACTGAGGAGAGGGTAATCTGATTCTAGATCTGGGGTTAAGGGAACGGTCTACCACTAACCACAGATTCATCCCCTGTTAATGAGTCAGGACTGAGGAGAGGGTAATCTGATTCTAGATCTGGGGTTAAGGGAAACGGTCTACCTCTAGCCACAGAACACACAGGGTGTATACTATGACCTTAAAAACAGGCCGGTTACTGACCTTTGCCCTTCCGTGAGCCGAAGCAGCTGGCCTTGTTGGATCCGGGGACAGGGCCCTGGTTTAGGGGCGCGGCCTCCAGGTAGCGCTCGCAGCCAGGAACCTCCCGGTGAACCTGATAGGACAGATTTCTCAGCAGACACACACTGTTCTCCACCAACTACACAGAGAGAGATGGAGAGTGGAGGTTTTAAAAAGGATCTTTATTGAAACCTGTAATTGCAAAAGAAATTAAGAAATGTTTTATACCCCCCCCCCAAAAAACATTTGCGTAATCAGATTTAAGCAATCAATTACCTTGTTGTCGACATCTTTGCGGTTGATCTGTGATTGGACAATGTACATGAGCGAGTCCACCAATCCCGTGCACTCTCTCAGCTTCCGCCTGGCCTCGCTACGTTCTGAGCTCACGTTCCTGAACAAGAAAAAAAAAAAAGACGTTAAAATGGTTTATATTTCCCTCAGATCCAATAGCTATGCCTTCATCTCCTCCACTGATCTCCAGCCCTCCAGTTCCTCTCCATTAACGTGCCTCAGACAGCCAGCTGTGTTGGTGAGGGCCGTCTCCCACTCCAGGTGGCGTGGTTTGAGGCTCTCCTCTCCTCCGTCACGCCCTCTCTCCCAGCCAGAGTGCGGCACCATCACCTCGTCAGAGAGGGCGTGTAACGCGTGGTCCACGATCTCCATCTTCACCGAGTCGTGAGACGATAGGTTCCACAATGTGCCTGAGGAAGAAGAGAACGCATTCTTCAGCATTTTTCATGACTCTCTGGTCTCGGAGTCCAATCACAAAGTACAGGTAACTGCCAAAACAATGTCAACAAGGCCAGCATGCTTAGGGTCATGAATAAAAATATTGGGCAGGCCATTATTTTGGCCACCATGGCAATGCCCCCATAGGATGATAATGCCCCCATCCACAGGGATGGTCACAATGGTTTGAGGAGCATGACAATGACGTAAACCATATGCCATGGTCGTCTCAGTCACCAGATCTCAACCCAATTCTGGAGCGGCGCCTGAAACAGAATATTCCACCATCAACAAAACACCAAATTAGGGAATTTCTCGTGGGAAAATGATGTCGTTCTGGCTCGTGGTGTTTCCATTATTTTGGCAGTTACTTGTATATAGAAAACATTATGAACACCTGATCTTTCCATGACATACACTGACCAGGTGAATCCAGGTGAAAGCTATGATCCCTTACTGATGTCACTTGTTAAATCCACTTCAAAATCAGGGTAGATTAAGGGGAGAAGACAAGTTAAAGAAGGATTCGTAAGCCTCAAGACAATTGAGACATGTATTGTGTATCTGTGCCATTCAGAGGGTGAATGGGCAAGACAAAAGATTTAAGTGCCTTTGAACGGGGTAGGGTAGTAGGACCCAGGAGCACCGGTTTGAAGGTGTCAAGAACTGCAACGCTGCTGTGTTTAAGCTCAACCGTTTCCTGCGTGTATCAAGAACGGTCCACCACCCATAGGGCATCCAGCCAACTTGACAACTGTGGGAAGCATTGGAGTCAACATAGGCCAGCATCCCTGTGGAACGCTTTCGACACCTGGTAGAGTCGATGCCCAGAGAAATTGAGGCTCAATATTAGGAATGTGTTGTTAATGTAGGTTATAGAGTTGAAGTATATTAGGAATGTGTTGTTAATGTAGGTTATAGAGTTGAAGTATATTAGGAATGTGTTGTTAATGTAGGTTATAGAGTTGAAGTATATTAGGAATGTGTTGTTAATGTAGGTTATAGAGTTGAAGTATATTAGGAATGTGTTGTTAATGTAGGTTATAGAGTTGAAGTATATTAGGAATGTGTTGTTAATGTAGGTTATAGAGTTGAAGTATATTAGGAATGTGTTGTTAATGTAGGTTATAGAGTTGAAGTATATTAGGAATGCTACACGGTCGTACTGCTGTCTCTCTGTCCCACAAGTAGTACAGTAATAGAAAGGCAAGATTCTCCCCGAAATGTAAGCTGGGTGCTGCGCCACCTTGTGGACAGGCTGCGCCACTATGTAAAAATAGATTTTTAAAAACACCATTTGTTTTCCTTTAAGGCTCTAGATTGCAGGAAATGGCAGTTACACATGTTCAAAAACGCAAGCCCCCCCCGGGCCTTCCCACCACCTTACTCATAAGCACCACCTTGTTAAAAAAAACTGTAGAGCAAGTGACAGAGAATAAACATAAACGGTAGAATTACCTGTAATGGTGTCTGTGAGGTCCTGCTCTCTGGCCTTCCTCAGTAGCCTGACTAGGGCTGGGATGCCGTCACAGTTCTTGATGGCGATCTTGTTGTCGTGGTCTCGTCCGTACGAGATGTTCTTGAGCGCCCCGCAGGCCGAGTGGTGCACGTCCTTCTTGGGGTTGTCCAGCAACGAGACCAGAGCGGGGATCCCCTTTAAACGACGCACCTCCGACTTCACCTACAGACACACGCCACCAGCACGGTCACACACCAAACCCATTTTAAAAACATGCTGACAGCAGTGCTTTAACACTCGTAACATTCGTCATTTCAAAACAAAATCGGTGTCCGCGGGTATACAAAGCATTGTGTTTCACCTTGTCGTTCTTGAAGGTGAGGTGCTGGAGGAAGGCAGCGGCGTTGGTTTTGACGGGGTCCAGTCGGTAGTTCAACATGGCGATGACCTCCGGAAGCTCCGGTTGTCTCCAGGAAGCGGGCGGGCCCTTCCTCAGGGTGCTGTCCAATGACGCCATGCTTCCCCTCTCCATCGCCATGTTGACACCCCAGGTGTAGGGGTCGACTCCTCCCATGTCCCCGTCCAAAGTGTCCTCGCAACTCCTAAGGGACCAATGGAAGATCAGACCGGAGCGTGCGCGTGTTGTCCGCGTGAATTGGTGTGTGTGTGTGTGCAGTGGTTTAGTAGGAGTGTGTGTGTCGGTATCCGAGTATTGCGTACATGCACACTGATATCGGAGTGATTTGGGTATGTGCGGTTACCCAGGGATCGTGTGTGTGTGTGTGTGTGTGTACCGGAGCCTGCGTCTGTCCAGTCCTCCAGGGCCTGGTCCTAGTCGTGGCATGGTGCCGTACCCTGGGTGCATGGGAGGAGCCATACTGTATTCCATGTCATCATATCCCAGACTCCTCTGGTCATCCTCCACACCAAAGTGGGCCTGGTGGGCGTAGCGCATGCCCCCCAGCTCCAGGGCACTGCCCACACCCCTCACCCCTCGCCCCACCTGGGGCTGGGCTGCGTAGGGGTCCAGCTGTTGTCTGCTGGGGGCGCGATAGCCAGAGTCCAGGGTCCTGTACCCATCCGCTGGTCTGGAGAAGACAGAGGGAGAAGATCAATTTATCCCAAAGATAAGGTCATCTTCACAAAGGAATACTTCTCGAGAAGCATTTCTTTACAGGTGCTCTTTAGCACTTCTACAAACGTTACAGTCTGTCTGACCTGTAGCGGTCGTCCATGCGTGTGCCTCTGCTCAGGCTGGCGTAGGCCTCGGAGGGCGGGGCGCTCCTGTAGTCGTCGTACCCCCCCGCGGGGCCGTAGTGGTAGTTCCTGGGGACCGTGGCTGTGGGGTAGTCCCCCCCTCCAGCCTGCCTGTAGGGACGGTCCAGAGTGGCACTGTAACCACCCATACCCGAGACGGACAGTCCTCCGTCGATGGACATCGACTCAGAGGGCAGGACGGTACGCGAGGTGATCACCTTCTTCATCTGAAGAAGAGGAAATACATCACGATGAGACAGGAAGTTGTGGATAATATTTTGTTCGCCATGGAGGAAGTTATTTTCAGTTACATATTAGTTACAGTACAAAGTGTGTGTGTGTGTCCGTACCGCGTTCCCTGCCCGCCGTCCATTGGTTCCATCGTCTGAGAAGACAGACTGTACTTCCTGTGAATCATCTTCTGGTGTGCCGCTCTCGTCTAGAACGCCATGCACTGGGTCCACCATCCTGTACTGTAACAAACACACACAATGTTACACACACACACACAATGTTACATACAGAACATCTCACACCCAACCAGCACACGCATACACTCACCTGTGTCCCGTTGATGTATCCCTCACTCAGTTTCAGTCGTTCGATGTCTGCCTCCCCCAGGCGCCCGTTCTAAGTAGGAGAGAGCAACCGTCAACCAAGAGAACACACTCATATTCACAGGCGTCTTTAGAGACGTTAGAGAGGATCCAACTGGGCTACAGCCTAGGCTACGTCGCCTTACAACCACCCAAACACTGCTGACATGACAACTGACCCCGTTCTCTCAGTACCTCAGCGTCATGGGCCACATCTGAATACTTTGACAATGCATCATTCCTTTCCTTCTCCCTTCTTTGAGGTAATCAATGACCCAACCATTGCCTTTCACCACTCATTTTATGTTAGATCACTTTAATGAAGGCAGGACGGAAGGAGGATGCAGGAAAAAATGCTGGGCATGCGCTGCACACTTTAGCTGGGTGTAATGCCTACTCTGTCCACAAGGGGTCAAGCCAGTTCCACCACAATATAGGAGACGGGGAGAAAAGGTATATTTCCCTTCACATTCTAAAGCCGTTACGGTAACAAGTTAACAGCAAATGTGTTAAGTGTCGAGATAGCTGTGTATGCGTGTGTTGGTGTCTAAACTTGGAATGATACATTGTTATAAACAAGGGACACCGAGAGACCCAACACCCACCCTGCGGTAGTCATGAGACATTGCTTAGCACGCTGCGAGACTAAACACAGGAGAGGAGACTGACAACCTAAAACAAGCCAATTAGCCCGGCTAGGATTATAAAAGCAAAAGGCAACCTCATTCATCTTCCCTATCAGCTGATGTGTACTCAGTAAAAAACAGAGGAATTCTCCATGTCTCTTCAGGGCTCTAATAGCGTGGTAAAGCATACAAACATATGTTAACATAGTCACCTATGAGAATCACATTAGGGAGGCACCACATCGAGTTGATACCGTGTACGGGCTTAAAATGACGGCATCTTCCACAACATTTCAGGTGGTAGAACGAGACTGCATGCATGACAACTGACAGCATCCTTCCGGGTACAGTTTGGACAACATGCTGGAGCGAAGATGAGATTAGCTTGAATTCTATGGTATGTAAGGATGGTATGAAGGTTTTGGGTTGCGGGTACGGTAAGTGATGTTGGAGTTAGGCAGAGGTGCGTGATGTATAACGCGTGGTAATGTTAAAGCTGTAGAGATAGTTAGACAGGGTAGTGTGTTGAAGGATAAGGGTTGAATTGCAACAGACAGTTAAACCAAACACAATCCAGAGTGCTGGTTGAGGTGGAGGAGCGGAGCGATGGATTAGGGGGTTGGATGCAATGGGGGGGGGGGGGGGGTCATAGCAGTAATCACTGGATGATGGAGGGATGGGATAGAAGGACAGATGAGGGATATGTGAACAGAAGGATGACTGGTCTTTCGCCTGAATCTAGAAAGAGGCTTAGGAAAGACCCAGGCCACTAACAAAGTGTAGTTGGGGGGGGGGGGGACACACACACGACGACTTCCCCTGGGGAGATGGGCTGGGGTGTTACCTGTGTGTGGGGGAGGTTGTGGGACGGAGGGCTGGTGAGGCGTACTCTCCTCCTCTCCTCCTCCAGGGCTCTGGTCAGCTGCTCAAACTGCACCTCCTGCTCCCTCACTGACTCCAGGAGAGCAGCAGCGCTCTCACACTGCTCCATACACTACAGAGAGAACGGCGTTACACAGACGCGCCCACTACAGGGATACGTCATACACTACAAAGACAAAACGACAGGCTCCTCCATAGCATACAGCTCTAAAGCAACGAGCAGGACGCCTCAAATCTCATCAAATCCCTGAGAGGTTTGGCAAGCTGTCAAAGATAGAAGAGCAGAGATACAGACCTTCACCAGGGGGGCGTGGCTTTGGAGAAGAGGTGAGAGGTCAGGCCAAGATCAAACAGTTGAGCCCTAGTTGCAGGGGCTCATGGGTAGAGTAGATGTAGGTCACCAAACCACAAGGCCCAGAAAGAAGAGGATGGACAGGGATAAATAAACTGCAGAGAGGGACAGAGATGGAGAGAAAGAGAGTGAAAATCTAATATTTACAGTTTAATATTGCAGTAAGAGGATCGCTAAACACTGGAGTATGGAGAGTTACACGCTGCGAAAAGAAAACACTCCTAAAAAAGCAGTTATGCGAATACTACGTATGGTGTGAATTGGCTATCCCTCCAGACACAAAGCAACGGACACACCTATATTGCACAGTAGCTGTGGCTCAGCTGAGACTGCAGCGCTTTTCTGGGCCAGACGAAACAGTCAGCAGAGAGGCGAGAACACCAACTCCCAGGAGCCTCCTCTCCTCTCCTTTGTTTGATGCCCTCCAGTACTGCTCGTCCGTCTCTCCCCCAACCTATTTCTCGCTCACTCTCCAAACCTCCCCATCAGCCTTTTTCTCTCTAATCTCTCAGCATCTATCTTTCTCCCCCCCCTCTCTGCAAATGTCCCCTCTCCGTGTCCATTTCGTTCTATTGCAAGCCTCTGTTCAGAGCATACAATAGAATGGACTAGATGTCATGAAGTATAATCAGAGGCAGACAGGCACAGGCTCAGACAGGCAGTAGTAATTCCTCTCATCTGCTGACAAAACAGCTCAAGCACCCCCAGGTTTGTGGTTTAAAAAGTGACTATTGGGCAAATCCATTTGAATTCAGTCACTTTTTGACAACACCCCATTTGATGTGAACAAAACCTTCCATTCATAATTCCTTTAAGTTGTCAGAAAGTGACTATCGGCCAAAACATGACACCCACGCTGCATTCAGGAGAATCTTGTCTCAACCGATGGCGGGCAAAACAAATAAAATCTCAGATTATGTCAAATAGGGTTTTAGATCAGAGGTTACAAAACGTAATTTAAAATAAAATTGTTTGACAACCCTGCTTGTAAACTTTGAAATGATAGCAAACTCCAGTGATGAAGACCTGGTAAGTTGGGGTATGCAAAATGGGCCAACTTAGAGCACCTTTATCTCACAAATGTTTTGGCATTCAGGTCCAGAAAGCCCCTTAACTTCTTCCATTGGCAAACATATATGGAAAATTTTGTTTAAATCAAAAGGGATGCCGTCAAAAAGTGATTGAATTCAAAAGGCGCCACACACAAACAAGCACAGACAGACACCTGTCAAACTGGTTCGGGTAAGGAGGGGCAAATTTCACCATCTTGACACACAGACAACTCTTGCCACATCACTGCTAGAGCTGGGAATTGCCAGGGACCTCACAATACAATATCATCACAATCCTTAAGTGCGAATACGATATGTATTGCGATTTGATAGTGTGATTTTATTGCGATGATGTTCCAAACATATTGCTCACTATAAGTTTGCTGCAGAGAGACAAGAGTATGTGATATGACTTTTGATCAGTCATGGAAATAAAAGTGCTGAAAACATGCTGGCTCTATTTAAAAAGATGGAGAACAAGATATAATCAAATCAAATGTTATTGGTCACATACACATATTTAGCAGATGTTATTGCAGGTGTAGCAAAATGCTTGTGTTCCTAGCTCCAACAGCGCAGTAACATCAATATATGAAAGATATCAGCGTTTTGGCGCAGGTAAAGCCACCTACCACTAGCTAATGCTACCTACCAACATATATTTGTATTTTTTTTTTGTACAAAATGTTACTTGGAGTCAAAGTGATATGTAACGGTCCACATATTCGTACCGGCCTTTGTTCGGTCCACACTATGAACCCAAATGAATACATAAAAATAATAAAGCAAATATAGGCTATGCCTATCCGCACATTGTAATAAAAATGTGAATCTTAACGGCCGCATTTCAAACGGTCCTTTTGTGAGGCGCAGCCGGGGCCTAGTTCAGTACGACGGCGAGTGGTGGGGGTCGATAACCCAGGAGGATCCTCAATCATCGTTTAAATCTCCAGTTTGGGAACATTCTGGCTTCCCAGTAGATTGCAATCGCGATGGACAGAGTTGTGGCTAGAACGTTACAACAGTACGTCGCCATTGCTCAACTGGAGTAGCCTACGCAGCTGCCAACACCTCAAATACGTTGACCCATTTACGCCGAAATCACCCCAGTATTGCTAACACAGGAGCAAGACGGAAGAGCGAAGAAACTTAGTCTCCTCAGACTTTCCTTCGCAGCCGATTCTGACCGCGCAAAGAAATTACGATAGGTGTTTATAGCCGCGGATATGCCCCATTCCCCCGTGGTTGAGTAAAAGCGCTTGAGCCACGTTACGAACTTCTCTCGCACCCATTCCACCCAACAGGTAGTGCCTGCTCTATACAAGCAAGCCAAAGCTGTCAACGAGTTGGCCAATACACCCTGCGTTGCGCTCAGTCCAGATGGATGGACCTCCAGGGCTACAGAGAGCTACTTAACAGTGACAGACCATCACATTACCCCGGAGTGGGAGATGAGATGTACCGCGCTACAGACATGCCCCGTTCATGAGAGTCACACGTGTGCATATTTTTCTCTTTGTAAAAAAACAAACATTATAGTATAGACCTAAACGATGTCTGAGCCGGGATTATATATCGATTTCACACGCATATTGCACTTTTAGTGTTGTTTTTGATGAGTAATCGTGTGTTTTCACAATGAGGAATACCTAAACAAAAATTAACTACAGTTACTGTTGCCATTTTATTTTCCAGCTGTACTGAAACCGAACCGCAAATAGTACCGAACCTTGGGTTTAGTGAACTGTTACACCCCTATACATAATAACTATTTCTCCCCCCATCACCTCTCTCAAGAGCAGCGGTTCAGGCAACAAGGACCCGCATATACACTTTGTGCAGCAGGTATGTGATAAAGATAAGATCTGTACCGCGATGGGGAGGTGTTGACTAGGGGTAATAAGGTGAAGGGAGGAACAGAGGTGTATTGTGACATGGGAAGCGTGGGGGAGGGGGCTGACTCACAGTTTCACCTGTGTGTGTGTGTGTGTGTGTGTGTGTGTGTGTGTGTGTGTGTGTGTGAATGAGTGAGAAAGAAAAAAGACAGAGCGAGGCAGAGATGAGGACAGACTGGAAGGTGATGAGTAGTAGAAATAGGACCTCTAGCTGCCTCATCTGCTCCCGTTTGTCTGGTGACTCACGCGCACCTCCTCCAACCACGTTCTGTCGTCTAGTACAAGTCGGTTTTCCCCCCTTCCGCTCCGCGATGGATGTGGGTGTGAGAAAAAATAAATAAAAAGGAGGTAGGAAAGATGACTGGATGAAAAATATTTCGGAATAGAAGTGGTCAGGAAACAGAGATGAACGTGAAGAGGAAGTGATGAGGACTGATGACATTTAAACACACACACACACACACACACACACACCCAAAGGCCACTGCCCACCTGCACAAACACCTGTCCAGTAACACATGCCCTTATATGGGCAGACTCAGGACAGCAGCACAGAACTGTTAACTGTCTTACGGTGGAATGAGAAGGAGGGTAAAAGAGGGGGGAGGAGTAGAGAGAAAGATGACTACAAGCATAGCTTACATTGCTCACATTGTGTTGGGTCAATTGGATATACCCTACACCAGCGGTATTCAACTCTTACCCTATGAAGTCTGGAGCCTGCTGGTTCTCTGAGCTACCTGATAAATTGAAAACACCTGGTGTCCCCCCCAACAAAAACATATGTATGCAGTGGAACTGGCTTCAAGGTCCAGAGCGAAGTTTGAGGGGACTAAACTCTCACTCTACAAAAGTAGAGACAACACATGGTGGTAGAGTGATATCACAGATAGAAAAATGAGACCGATTATTCACTGGATGTATAAATTATTAATTTGTTCCCGTTTGAAAACGACAGGCTGTGGTCTCTTGGTTTAGTTATAAAAATCTTGGGTCTATGGGTTCTGTATACAGACAGTAACATCTCAGGGCAAGCCTCTGGTTCACAGTGACCCATTCCACACACACACTACAAACAGTCACATTAATTTAGTGAAACCCATCACTACTACACAACTCCAAATCACTCACACGATTGTGTAATAATTTACAAAGAAATAAGGAATCCGCGTATGATTCCAAAAACATGAATGAGCACGTTTTTTGTTATTAGTTTGTGCGTTAACCACAAAGAATGTTAACCACAGAGTGTGTGTGGAATTCGCAGCCGTCAGTTTGGGGGGCCACCGGAACAATGAGAAGTTTGTGTGCGCAAAAGCAAGCGTGAAAGAGTTGGAGTGATTGAGGCGCTTTAAGCAGCTTCCTAGTCGACCTACTGTCAGAGCCGAAGCTACATATGGAGGACACAAAAGGTCCGGACCGCGGTAGTTTCTTCGGATTTGAAAAAACGAATTACACAAATTAAAACAAATATTTTAGGAGTAAGAGTAAGTCGGGGCCTCAACTTTAGAGTAAGTCGGGGCCTCAACTTACTGATGACAGAATAGTAGGATACACCAGGTGCAATTTCAGAACTTGGTTGTGCATCATAAGTTTTCCCTCTTGTTATATGTCACTCAGTAAACAGGTTTCCATCTTTCCTTTTATGCGAGTCAAATATGTCAG
This sequence comes from Salmo trutta, assembly GCF_901001165.1. Lineage (NCBI taxonomy): Eukaryota > Metazoa > Chordata > Actinopteri > Salmoniformes > Salmonidae > Salmo > Salmo trutta. Next base: position 11,494,798 of record NC_042969.1, read on the forward strand.
GAAAAAAAATGGCAAAAGAAAAAAAGTCACGACAGGCCTGACGGAAACAGCAAATGTCAGTAAACTTTAGAAATGTCCACAAAACTAAATTACATTAGACAGGGTGGGATCTTTTTGTGTCGGTACAATTACTTATGCGAGAAATTGTGGTGGAAATGCTTTTATGAGGAAATATTTATATAACCATCATATCAAAGTAAACTTGGGAGTTACGCAATGAGTAAGATGGCACCGACAGACATGGCAGCTCTGCTTCTAGCTTCTAAGCAACTTTGAAGTATTTTGTTTCTTTGTGTGTTATTTCTTACATTATTAGCCCATAATGTTTTTTGTGTTATTACATACAGCCAGAAATAACTTTTAGATATCAGAGCAGCGGTAACTCACCAGCATTACGAACAGGAATACAACTTTCCCCAAATCGGATCCTTTGTTCGTACCCCCAGGGCAATTTAACTTATCAGAAGCTGGTCCAAGTCGCCGCTGGCGGAGAAGAGGTATTCGGAGTGGACTTCTAGTGCAACTCAGGAGGCGTACACACCATCCACCGCTTCAGAGTATATTACTCGCTCATGTTCAGTCTCTGGACAATATAGTAGACGAGCTCAGGGCGAGGATCTCCTTCCAGATTGACATCAGGAACTGTAATACACTTTCACAAAATCATGGCTCTCTCGGGATATACTGTCCCCGTCCATACAACCAGCTGGGATCTCAGTACATCGCAAAGACAGGAATAAAGAACTCTCCGGGAAGAAGGTACAGGTGTATGCTTCATGATTAACTAATCAAGGTGTGAATGTAACATACAGAAACTTGTCCTTTTGGTCACCCGACCAAGAATACTTCAAAATCAAATGCCGACCGTATTACCTCCAAAGAGAATTCTCTTCGGTTATAATCACAGCCATGTATATTCCCCCTCAAGCCGATACCACGACAGCCCTCAAGGAACTACACTGGACTTTATGCAAACCACATATCCTGAGGCCGCATTTATTGTAGCTGGGAATTTTAAAGCAAATTAGGGAAACACTACCGAAGTTCTATCAACACACTGACTGTCGTTTAGGGAAAACACTAGATCACTGCTACTTGCCTTTGAGGTGCCTACAAGGCCCTCCCCTGCCAAATCAGATCACGACTCCATTTTGCTCCTCCCTTCCTATAGTCAGAAACTCAAAAGGAAGTACCCGTAATAAGGTCTATTCAATGCTGGTCTGACCAATCAGAATTCATGCTTCAATATTGTTTTGATCACACGGACTGGGATATGTTTTCCAGGTAGCCTCGGAGAATGACATTGGCGCTTACATAGACACCGTGACGGAGTTCATCAGGAAGTGTATAGGGGACGTTGTTCCCACAGTGACTTAAAACCTATCCAAACCAGAAACCGTGGATAGATGTCAGCATTCATGTAAAACTGAAAGAGCAAACCACTGTATTTAACCATGACAAGGTGACTGGGAATATGGTTGAATACAAACAGTGTAGTTATTCCCTCTAAGGCAATCAAACAGGCAAAACATCAGTATAGAGACAAAGTGGTAGCATGTCAAAGGCTCAGACAAGGCGTATGTTGCAGGGTCTACAGACAATCAGATTAAAGGGAAAACCAGCCACGTCGCGGATAACGACGTCTTGCTCCCAGGCAAGCTAAACACCTTCGCCTGCTTTGAGGATAACAGTGCCACCGACGCAGCCCACTCCCAAGGACTATAGCCCTCATTCTCCATGGCCGACGTGAGTAAAACAGTCGCAAGGCTGCGGCCCAGACAGCATCCCTGCGCAGAACAGCTGGCTGGAATGTTTACACAGAAATTCAATCTCACCCTAGCCCAGTCTGTTGTCCCCACTTGATTCAAGATGGCCACCATTGTTCCTGTACCCAAGAAAGCAAAAGGTCACTGAACTAAATGAGTATCACCCCTTGGCACTCACTTCTGTCATCATGAAGTGCTTTGAGGCGCTAGGCTTTGAGAGGCTAGTTAAGGATCATGTCACCTCTACTTTACACACAGACAATGCAATCGCCATTGCACTGCCCTATCCAACTGGTCAATAGGAATACCTACGTCAGAATGCTAGTCATTGACTATAGCTCAGCAATCAACACTATAGTGCCTTCCAAGCTTGGGGGCCTGGGTATGAACCCCGCCTTGTGCAACTGGGTCCAGGACTTCCTGACGGGCCACCCCCATGTGGTGAAGGTAGGAAACACCACTTCACTGATCCTCAACACAGGGGCCCCACAAGGGTGGGTGCTCAGCCCCCTACTGTACTCCCATGACTGCATGGCCACACCCACGACAACAGTAGTAGGCCTGATTACCAACAATGACAAGACAGCCTACAGGGAGGTGGTGAAGGGTGTGTCTCACTCTCTCTGAGGGAGCACGCCCCCAATCCACATCCACAGGACCGCAGTAGAGAAGGTGGAAAGCATCAACTGGAAATGGTCCACACAAATAGTGCGGTGAAGAAGGCGCAACAGCGTCTCTTCAACCTCAGGAGGCTGAAGAAATTTGGCTTGGCTGCTAAGACTAGAGGTCGACCGATTATGATTTTTCAACACCGATACCGATTATTGGAGGACCCAAAAAAGCCGATACCGATTAAAATCGACTGATTTAAAAAAAAAAAAAATTATTATTAGAACGACAATTACAACAATACTGAATGAACACTTATTTTCACTTAATGCATCAATAAAATCAATTTAGCCTCAAATAATGAAACATGTTCAATTTGGTTTAAATAATACAAAAACAAAGTGTTGGAGATGTAAAAGTGCAATATGTGCCATGTAAAAAAGCTAACGTTTAAGTTTCTTGCTCAGAACATATGAAAGCTGGTGGTTCCTTTTAACATGAGTCTTCAATATTCCCAGGTAAGAAGTTTTAGGTTGTAGTTATTATAGGACTATTTCTCTTTATACCATTTGTATTTCATATACCTTTGACTATTGGATGTTCTTATAGGCACTTTAGTATTGCCAGTGTAACAGTATAGCTTCCGTCCCTCTCCTCACTCCTACCTGGGCTCAAACCAGGAACACATCGACAACAGTCATCCTCGAAGCATCGTTACCCATCGTTCCACAAAAGCCGCGGCCCTTTGTGGAGCAACTACTTCAAGGTCTCAGAGAGAGTGACGTCACCAATTGAAACACTATTAGCGCACACCCCGCTAACCATTTCGCATCGGTTACACCAGCCTAATCTCGGGAGTTGATATGCTTGAAGTCAAACAGCTCAATGCTTGATGCACAGCGAAGTGCTGCTGGCAAACGCACGAAAGTGCTGTTTGTTTGAATGAATGCTTACGAGCCTGCTGCTGCCTACCACCGCTCAGTCAGACTGCTCTATCAAATCATAGACTTAATTATAACACACAGAAATACGAGCCTTAGGTCATTAATATGGTCATCGATTATAAGCAACGCAGGACATGCTGGATAAACTAGTAATATCGTCAACCATGTGTAGTTAATCACTAGTTATGTTAAGATTATAAAAAACAAAGGTAAGTTTAACTTCACTAGGATAGGGTGCAGCATTCGGAATTTTGGATGAAAAGCGTGCCCAAACTAAACTGCCTGCTACTCAGGCCCAGAAGCTGGGATATGCATATAATTGATAGATTTGGATAGAAAACTCTAAAGTTTCCAAAACAGTTAAAATAATGTCTGTGAGCATAACAGAACTCATATGGCAGGCAAAAACCTGAGAAAAATCCAACCAGGAAGTGGGAAATCTGAGGTCTGTAGTTTAAGTGATTGCCTATCCAATATCCTGTGTCTGTGGGGTCAGATTGCACTTCCTAAGGCTTCCAGTAGATGTCAGTCTTTAGAAGTCGTTTCAGGCTTGTATTGTGAAAGGGGATCGAATAAGAGCCGTTTCAACAAGTGGTCAAGCTGAAAGACATTAGTTTAGTCTCGCGAGTGGCCGTCAGCACGACGCTCATTCTCTTTCCTTTCTAACGACAACGGAATTGTCCGGTTGGAATATTATTGAAGACTTATGTTAAAAACATCCTAAAGATTGATTATATACATCGTTTGACATGTTTCTACTAACTTTAATGGAAATATGACTGTCTGCACTTTGTGCCCGGCGCTTAGTGCATTTGGATTACTGGACTAAACGCGAACAAAAAGGAGGTATTTGGACCAAGATTAACTTTATCGAACATTTATTTTCTAACATGGAGACCTGGGAGTGACATCAGATGAAGATCAAAGGTAAGTGATTTATTTTAACGCCATTTCTGACTTTTGTGACACCTCTCCTTGGTTGGAAAATTGTATGGTTCTCTGTGGCTAGGCGCTGACCTAACATAAATCACATGGTGTGCTTTCGCCGTAAAGCCTTTTTGAAATCGGACACTGTGGCTGGATAAACAAGAAGTTTCTTTAAAATGGTGTATAATACTTGTATGTTTGAGGAATTTTAATTATGATATCTGTTTGAATTTGGCGCCCTGCAATTTCACTGGCTGTTGGCGAGGTGGGACGCTCACGTCCCGAACGATCCCAGAGAGGTTAATGCTAGCTAGCAACTTACCTTGGCTTCTTGCTGCACTCGCGTAACAGGTAGTCAGCCTCCCACACAGGCTCCTCGTGGAGTGCAATGTAAGGCAGGTGGTTAGAGCGTTGGACTAGTAACCGGAAGGTTGCTAGATCGAATCCCCGAGCTGACAAGGTAAAAATCTGTCTTTCTGCCCCTGAACAAGGCAGTTAACACACTGTTCCTAGGCCATCATTGAAAATAAGAATGTGTTCTTAACTGACTTGCCTAGTTAAACAAAGGTAATACAAAAAATAAAAAATAAAATACATAAAAAAATAATAAATAAATGTAAAAAAATAAATAAAATAAAAAAAATAAAAAAAAAATCGGCCACAATCGGTGTCCAAAAATACTGATTGTTATGAAAACTTGAAAATCGGCCATTCTGATTAATCGGTCGACCTCTAGCTAAGACCCTCAAACTTTTACAGATACACAATTCAGAGCATCCTGTAGGGCTGCATCACCGCCTGGTTCGGCAACTGCCGCCCGCAACTGCAGAGCTTTCCAAAGAAAGGGTGATAACGGTCTGCCCAACGCATCACCGGGGGCACACTGCCTGCCCTCCAGGACACCTACAGCCCCTGATATCACAGGAAGGCCAAAAAGAATATCAACATCAACCTCCTGAGCCACAGCCTGTTAAACCCGCTATCATCCAGAAGGAGAGGTCAGTACAGGTGCGTCAACACTGGGACCGAGAGACAGAAAAACAACTTCAAGGCTAATCAGACAAATATCCATCACTAGCCGGCTGTGACACGGCTACTCATCCCTGCACCTTAGAGGCTGCTGCCCTATTTTCATAGACATGGAATCACTGGCAATTTTAATACGTTTACATACAGCTTTACTCATTTCATACGTTTATACACTGTATTCAGTCAATGCCACTCCGACATTGCTTGTCCAAATATTTATATATTTCTTAATTCCATTCTTTTAGATACTACTGCACTGTCGGTACACCCGCAATAAAACATCTGCTAAATGTGTGACCGAGTTAGGAAATCCCTGGCCTAGGCCTATACGTTCTCTCCCAGACTCATGGATAGAACGTTTGGAAAGTAGCACAAGGTAACCAGTCCATCCAGTATGCATAACAATACAGCCCTAGGCTAGACCAATTATGTACCATTACGGATAATCAACCATGAATGATGTCTGAGAAAGTTAGACGCACATAACCATGTCCCCAACCGGTAACCTTCCCTGTTATTGTAACGGTGAGAGGTTAGCATGTCTTGAGGGTATGAAATGTGTGCGTCTCTAACAATAGACACAAGAAAGGATAATTACATCAACTTTTCAAAGCGCTGGTAATGTGTTCAGGTTTCTATCGGCTGAAGCATGTGCAGAACCATGTAAACACGAGCTCAGCAAGTATGCACGAGTGTCCTGCATGTATTTGTATCTTGTGCACATGCTTCAGGTGATAGAAATCTGAACGCACTAGCAGCACTTTGAAAAGTTTGTAATTATCCTTTCCTGTGGATAGATTGTCTCACATTCCTACCGCCAAAAGGACCAACCGCACAGACAACGTTAAAGTACGTTAAAATATCTTTATTCAACATTGTATTGTAAAAGGTCGTGAGAGGAAACTTCTGCCCGGCGTAGAATTCAATGCAATGTTGGGTTTTCAGAGAAGCTCACTTAGAGACCGTCAAAACGATCTAAACCATTTGAATGCAAGACATGGTGAAATCAAAAAGTGGTGCTATACAGTCATTGGCTATGTCATAGATATATTTACTAGCGCTAACGCCGACTGCAAAACTACAAATGAATTAGTGGGTTTTAATTTTGAACAGGGTCTCATTCTCAAGGGTGCCCTGGTTGCAGTAATACAACAATGAAATACAAATGTGAAACAAAACAGCAAATCAATATAAAGTAAAAGAAAATACAGCACAACACAAATTAAGAGAAACTGTTAGATTCCTCAGCTACTAGGTCCTCACTTAAACTGCCTGAGCAGCACCAAAACATCCAATTGTAAGGAGTTTAGTAAATTGTTCCAGCAGTGAGTTGCATTAAAAGCAGATTTACCTAATTCGGTGGAGACCTGAGGAACCTCGAGTTAACCAACACTGAACCAGTTTGATAACTCATGTTTTTATACTTCAGCAATGAAGTTAAGTCAATTGGAAGCATGTGTTGTACAGCTTTGCAAACAACAGTGGACTTTAAATGATGACCAGCCAACCTTTTGATATAGGATGCAGTGATGAGTATTAAAACAGTCACCTGTGATAAAGCAAAGGGCGCCAAGGTAGACGGCATCCAAAGGTTTAAGAGTAGTGGCTACTGCATTCTGGTAAATGGTGTCACCATAGTGAAAAACTGGAAGTAAAGTTGACTGTACAATTTGTTACCTGCTGTTTAAGGAGAGGCAAGATTTTTCTAAAATAGGAGCCCACTTTAAAATCTTAGCTTTTTAACTTGCTCATCAATATGTTTTTTTAAACATTAAATCCTTGTCAATACAAATGCCCTGGTATTTATAGGCGGGAACCCGATCGATGGGAGAACCATTCAATGACTATATGTTGTCCATCTGAATTTTTTTGAGAATTGGAGATCGTATTTAATCTTGCCCACATTAATTACTAGTTTCAAACCAACCAGAGCTTTTTATAAGGCAACAAAGTCAGAATGCAGCTCAAACAATGCCTACTCTACAGTTGGGGTAATGGCATACGTAACCGTATCTGCACACAGATGAATATTATACATTTTAATGGATATTATATGAATAATATTGGACTATTAAAAGAGAACAGGTCCCAATATCGACCCTGCGGCACACCTTTCGTAATATCCAGGAAACTAGACTGCACACCATCAGACATCACCATTGCAGGACAAAACATCCCTCTCCCCCTCAGTGCCCAACTGGCAAAGTAGGGTTGGGTGGTCTCTCGATTTTTATTCCGTTCTTCACACATCCCGGGATTTACACTATTACCGGCTTAGTACACAAAGGGGCGCCAAAGAAACCTGAAAAGAAACGCCCAGAACCAGAATGCTAACAAGATTAGCACAAGTAATAGCGAATTTCCATAGAGGCTGCTAGCTAAATATGCAAACTAGGGCAAACAAAGAAAAAGAAAATTGCAAGACAGGCAATCCAGCTAAGTCATACATACAGTACCAGTCATACGTTTGGACACCTACTCATTCAGGGGTTCTTTATTTTGACTATTTTCTACATTGTAGAATAGTGAAGACATCACAATATGAAATAACACATGGAATCAGTTACATGTAGTAACCCCCCCCCCAAAAAAAATGAGTTAAATCCAAATATATTTTATATTTCAGATTCTTCTAAGTAGCCACCCTTTGCCTTGATAACAGCTATGCACACTCTTGGCATTCTCTCAACCAGCTTCATGAGGTAGTCACCTGGAATGCATTTCAATTAACAGGCGTGTCATGTTAAAAGTTAATTTGTGGAATTTATTTCCTTCTTAATGTGTTTGAGCCAATCAGTTGTGTTGTGACAAGTCCATATTATGGCAAGAACAGCTCAAATAAGAAAAGAGGAATGACAGTCCATTATTTGAAGGTCAGTCAATCCGGAACACTTCAAGAAACGTTAAAAGTTCTTCAAGTGCAGACGCATAAACCAAACGCTATGATGAAACTGGCTCTCATGAGGACCGTCACAGGAAAGGAAGATGGATAGTTACCTTTGCTGCAGAGGATAAGTTCATTAGAGTTACCAGCCTCAGATAGCAGTCCAAATAAATGCTTCAGTTCAAGTAACAGACATCAACTGTTCAGAGGAGAATTAGGCCTTCATGGTCAAATTGCTGCAGAATCCACCACTAAAGGAGACCAATAAGAAGAAGAGACTTGCCTGGGCCAAGAAACACAAGCAATGGACCTTTGTGGGACTATCATTTCTTTTTCAACAGGACAATGACCCAAAACACACCTCCAGTCTGTGTAAGGGCTATTTGACCAAGGAGGAGTGACGGAGTGCTGCATCAGATGACCTGGCCTCCACAATCACCCGACCTCAACCCAATTGAGATGGTTTGGGATGAGTTGGACCGCAGAGTGAAGGAAAAGCCACCAACACGTGCTCAGCATATGTGGGAACTCCTTCAAGACTGTTGGAAAAGCATTCCTCGTGAAGCTGGTTGAGAGAATGCCAAGAGTGTGTCAAGCTGTCATCAAGGCAAAGGGTGACTACTTTGAAGAATCTAAAATATACTTAGATCTGTTTAACAATTTTTTTGGTTACTACATGATTCCATGTGTTATTTCATAGTTTTGATGTCTTCACTATTATTCTACAATGTAGAAAAATTGTAAAAAGAAAAACCCTTGAATGAGTAGGTGTGTCCAAACTTGACTGGTACTAATATATATATATATATATATATATATATATATATATATATATACGAAATTCTGAATGCAATCTTTGGTGAGTTTGGACATTTACAAGTGAATGTGAACTAAAGACATTGTAAATTTGCACAAAGTTGTGAACCATGCTTGTCTGAAGGAAGAACAGTACTGGGTCTGGAGCATCATGTGTACACACTGTGTCGAGTCGATTAGGACAACTGGCCTGCCACGCTCAGAGAAGATGGAGGAGCTGGCAGCCGAGAACGGAGAGGAGAAAAAGAACGCAAGGAAATCAAGATGGCAGTGGCAGCTGTACAGATAACTCATCCAAAGGGGTTTGACTTCTCAAACACAGCAGAAAGCTAAAACAATATGATGCCCCGTCACCTTATTAATTCAGCCACTTACTTAGACAACTAGCAAGTTAAACTTGTCACGTAAATGCAGAATTCTTCATTTTTCACGCAGGAAAAGATAAAACGCGTAAGAAATATCTTGCTGCGTTTTGTAAACAAAGATCTAAAATGCTTCTTATTGTAATTTCTGCTCGGCATCAGACATTTTGTGCTTCAGTGTCACTGCTCCACTCAGATTAGAATCTCACTAAAAGGCATTCTATCAGCAAACAACTGATGTAGTTACTCCCCCCCTACTCTTCTCTGGTAAAATGCAAGAATAAACATTAGGGAATGTAGCTACATTTTTTCTATGATAAACAGAAATGGCCTTGTATTGTTTTGAAAAAATACCTTGCTTTGTCATTATAAACTCACTTGTGTGGCTGCCAGCCAAACAGCGTTGCACTTCTTGTCATTGATGACAAAGCTATTTTCTGCCAAAATGTGTTGCACTAATGTATTTTATGTGAAAGGAAACTATAGTTGCACGTTCCTGATCACTATTGAAGCCCCAAAAAATGTAATCTTACCCATGCTCCCGCTTTCTCCCGTTGTGCCATTTACTTAAACACGTGACTGGCTCAACTGTTCTGGGGAACTATAGTAAGCTTCATAATGTAAAATAATGTGACAAGTGAAATTAAGAACACAATCTGTTTCACCTCCTAACGTATTGCACAAGTTGACTGGAGGTATTTACTTAAAAAGTAGATGAAGTGTCACACAAAAAGTGTAAAACAATTTGTTCCAATGGAATTGATGGCATAGAAAAACAATTGTGGTTTTCAAGCCAATTTTTTATTTATATAAGTATTTTAGCTCGACCGCCCCCTGCCTCGAATGCCCTACCGGACCACCTGAAATCACCAAAGACTCCGGGCTCCTTTAAAACGGGCCTAAAGACCTCTCTTTAGGAAGGATTTATGTTGATAGCTGTGTGCTGCTTGGCGTCCTACCGTGTTGCATCGGCTGGGTTCTTTGTCAGTTACCCTGTCTAGTTGTGCCCATTTTTCATTTGGTTATTATTGTATGCACCGAGATCATTCTGTATAAATTAAAAGCACTACACAAAAGTAAATCATTATCCTTCATCGTCATTATTAGAACTCACTGTATCCTGTCTGACTGATCATTCTCAAGCCACATGCAAGAAGCCTACTTAATTGTTAACCAATTTTACCCCCCAAAAAGGCTGCATTGGGCCTGTAAATTAGTTTTTAAAATCGCTGTGCCAAGTTTGAGTAACTGGCCCTAAAAAACAACTAATCCCTATAAAAACGGCCTGTGGCATTGATGAGTCAAACTCCAATTATAGTGTCAAAATTGAGTGTAAATAGGATAGTTTTGGTCATCAAGTCAGTCTGGTCTAAAACTGAGTGAGTCCCGAGTAAATAAAAAAAAAGATTGGTTTGGATTACAATTATGTCAACAACTCAAGCCTCCTTTTGCCAAGATCCACATACAAATCGCCCCCCCCCATCCACGTCGCTTCCCTTCATTCAAATGGGGCTCCATTGTTTCGTCGCCCCCCCAACGGGTTCAAAGGATCACGGCCGTTTGAGACTGAAAAGCCCTACACGGACTGACCACGCAATGCATGTTTCCAGCAAGATGCCTTCCCAAAAAACTGACCCCATCATGCAGAATAGGTGGTCGGAGTTAGTTGGTCCCCAGTGGTGGCGAGTATGCCGGTAGCTAGACCACAGACCGCTGGTTACGTGTATTTTAATAATAATCATCATCAGTAGCATAGCTGACGTTATCCGAGTTGTATTGAGGTAGGCTTTGGCTTGGAAACACGGTAACGTTTCAAAAGGCGACAAATAATTTGCAGGAAAACCTTTAGTTATGATTGTGATGTTGCCAGATTGACTTTAGATGCAGTATAACTTTAGCCAGCTAACTACGATTTATGGGACCTCCATATTTTAGCTAGCTAACATTAGCATTGCTACCTATGTTTGACAAACTTTGCTAGAAACAGTAATGGCAATATTGCCATCTCTAAAGTACATTTCACGACATATAGCAAAATTATTTCCTACTTATTATTTGCCTACTTTGGCAACGTCAACGTATTTCCATGCCACTAACTTAGTGTAATTTAGAAGAAACAGTCACATTAGCCTTCCGAGGTACAACTCATGTCTAGGGCACAAATAAATATTGGATGCAGCTATGGTGGTACTAGCTAACTCATGTCTGACTACAACAGTGTACTAACTAGCAGCAACAAACTCAAACCAACCCAGGGCCATAGCAAAACAGGTCACAGCTGGTTGCATAGTGTAACGGCGGGCAGCAAACTGAATCAAATCCAATCTGGAGCCAGTCAGTCTACATCTGCAAAGGATAGAGTTAGCTTCCAAACGACATTACACTATTGCTCGAGCTGTGTTTATAATTGAGGGATGATGACCATCATTGACCCTATTTTTCTGCATTCTGCACAGTTGGGTACCAGACTGATCCCCTGTTATGAACGGATGCCGGGACCTACCATAAGGAGCATAACATGCCCAGCAACATGATCGCAATGGTTTAGCGTACTCCCAAAAATCATTTTATCCATTTGCCATTTTCCACAGCAAGATTTCAGAATAAAAGTGTGTCATGAGACACGTACGCTTGTGACACCTCCTCCGTTGATGCCTTCATGAGGCCTCTGATAGTGACCCGAGTAACTGCAATGATTACAGATGGCTTCAACTACAACAGGTAGTGTGTGTTAAGTTAAAAGGTATATTCAATTCCTATGAACGGAAGAGTCAGCCACAATGAGATTATTACTAATAATACAGTACGAGTGTCCAGTAATCGCAACACCCTTTTCATTCCATGTGTCACTGACAAACTCCGGCTAAAGCATCTCCAGTCCATCTGTAGAAGTGGGCAGACGGCAGCCTCAGTCATTTGACCATAATAGGGTAGGTTTTATCTGACCTGTTTAAACTTCTAACATAGTACCTAATTGGATGTCAGATATGAAGTACCAGTTCATGTTTCAGATATTGCCCAACTGCCAACTCCCCCTGTTGGGGGGGAACAAGACAGCTGCAGGCAAGGTTCTGACAGACGGGTGTGTCTTGGTGGCAAGGACACAGACAAAACACCCACATCAAACCACCCCCCCCAAGCCAACTCACATTTGGCTTCTGTCACGGCCAGCAGCATTTCCTGAAGAGCAAGCCAAAAAAAAAGAGGCCAAATCAGTTCTCCTTTACTGTGAGTTAATGTGTAGTGGTTAATTGTATATCTAATAGGCTATGCGTTTATAGATCGACTGAGGTGACTGAAGCTACAGGGACCAATGTGATAATGTCGGTTTATGCTCTTCTCCAACTGGCATTTTACAGTTTTTAAATTGTATAGAAATGCAGTAAATGAGCTTAAATCCTAACATTCCTTGGTTGGGTGGGGGAACCCCACTAAAACGCAGACCATGGCTACCACTGCATTCAACCCTCCAAGTAAAGAGTCAGATATTTTAGCCTTGAAGCCTATCGGAAGTCAGCCGCGAGTTTCGGTGAACAATGAAAACATGTCTGACCCCCCCCTTTTCCCTTCACAGGCCCTTCCTGAAAAACAGGATGTTATGGATACTCCATTAAGGGATGCGTGAGGACAAGGCTACAACACCACACTGTATGGTAAACCACTAGAAGCCATTTTGTTTTGTTCTATGAGGTATAGTTTATCCCTCGCTCTCTCACTGCCACTTTTCTGTCACTGTTCTTTCGCTTCCATTTATGCTTTTGAGGCTTCCACCTTCACCCCCTAACCTGCCTCGCACTCGTGTTGAGGAAGTTGACTAAATCTATAAATCCCATAAGACGAAGAAAAATACAATGCGACCGCAACAGCCAACCATTACTCCGACCGCGTTGTGATGTCATCTCCAGGTCAGCAGACGGTAAAGCAGAGTGCTTTGTGCCGCGTTCAAAACAAGTTGTTTTGAACGCAGTTTTAGGGTCAATGACACAGAATATCTGTGCGCTCGTACACCACAAGTCATATCGTCCTGTGATTCTGCAGCAGTCAGTCAGTGTGACTCACCCTAGTCTGGAGAATAGAGCCTCCCTTTCAAGCATCAGCACGCTGTACCACAGGAGGTTGGTGGCACCATAATTGGGGAGAACGGGCTCATGGTAATGGCTGGAGCGGAATCCAGCCATTACTATGAGCCGTCGTCCCCTCATCAGCTTTCACTGGGCTGTACACACCATCTGAAACAATACAGCCCTATGTGATGTTTTAAATTCTACTGTACTATTTCAGCAAGTGGCCAGGGACAAAGAGTGATTGAGAAGGTGGGACATAAGGTAATACACATGTCTGTGCCCGTCTGTCATTTGCACCTGTGTTTGCCAATAAGTCAGGGTAAGGTCATTTGCGTTGGTTTAATTGAGCATGGCTGGTAATGAGATTGGGGCATTAGACTGCTAATCCACTTACCTCCCCAAAACACTGTGCAGTGTACATACACAAACTGAACCTCCCAAAAACACTGTGCAGTGTACATACACAAACTGAACCTCCCAAAAACACTGTGCAGTGTACATACACAAACGTAGCTGTTAAAAGCTGTGCTTCAGGCTACACACCTCACCTGGACAGACAAACACAGCATGTAGCAGATCAACAATCTCAGTACCGTCACATCAACTAAAACAGTTTGTTACTGTACACACAGCCACTCCGGTGCCCTCCACACACACAAGCCCTGTTTATCACAGGGTTAGAAGGCAGCACCTGTTTCACCTGCACTGCATCACAGTGAAGCTCTCAAGGAGATCCCTTGTTGACTGACTGTACAGCCCGAGGAACTGACTGTACAGCCCGAGGAACACCTGCACCCCACACACAGGCGACAGATACCCAAATTACATCCAACCTCCCATCACGTGAACAATCAACAAACAGTGACTTAACTGGCTTCCTCGGCTAGATATTAAATACAAATGTCAATATTTACAGTCCAGTAGCAGATTGAATCCTTCTTATTCAAGCCACATGTGGACATTTAACCCCGCCCAACCTTTTCCCTACCAAAACAAGTTCACTCAGGACCCACCCAACAGGTTAGCTGACAGGGAAAAAGCTTTAACAATGCAGATACATTGATGGAAGTCACTATCTAATTCTCTGCATCAATTCCAATCCCCCATATATATATGCACTCTGTCTAATTGGTTATTGCAACAACAAAAAGGCCATAGCCAACACCTCTAACTAAAAATGGTAGAGGGAGAACTTGTTCTTACTCATCTTCTAATCTTTCACACGGGGAGAAAACTTGGGACAACTCAAGCAGCAATACCCTTACCTGTGTCAGGTGTGGTCAGCTCTGTATGCTTGTTGGTCCCCTCGTTTGAAACAGGCCCGTTGTCAACACCCTTCAGGTACTAAAGACATGAACACAGAAGCTACCAGTTAATGAGCAAAAGTGTCAATGAAGCATGTAATTAGCTGGCTAAGTGAAACATTTCAGTCTTGCAGAGTGGCTAGTCAAACGAATGAGTTGCCCTGGAAGCACAAGCCAAAAAAACCTGTACTAAAAAAATATATATATATATAAAATAAATAAATACACTTAGCTAGCTATTAAAAATCAGGTGTTTGGTCACTTGACAAAATCTGGACACTGAGTGAGAATTCTACTGTTTGACAATGGTGCTTTCTTTATAAATCATGATATTTTGATGACGTGAACTAAATTGAAATGTTTGTATAAATATCAGGGATTTTTCTGACATTGTAATCCTTAGGCGGCACGCCCAAGTGCTTTTTGGGGTCGCCTAAGTCCAAACCGCCTACACGTTTTTTTTCTTATTTTTTCAGGGAGTCTAAGTCCAAACAGTGGAAAAAAATACAAATTTGAAGTCTGCGCCAACGTCCGACCGCGTTCATTGGCACACCCCCTGCCACGCCCACCACCTAAGCCCCTTTTTGATCCAGAAAAATAAAATAAAATGAATATCTTCCTTAAAAATGTTCTCAATAACGTATCAGTGGGGCCTCGGTTGGGGCACAGCTGAAGACGACAACCACTTTCAGTGCTCTCCTGAAAATACTGCCTTCACATTCTTCCATTTTGGGATGTTGTCTTCAATCATAAACGAGTCGACTATCAACTCGAGGGGTATACAAGCTTTGACGTCTGGAAAGAGTTTTGTGGAGCAAGCACTAGGACCGGGATGATACCAGAATCGCAATACTCATTATTATCGTGGCAAGTAAAAAATTAAAACACAAAGCGGATTTAACTGCTTTTAGCAAGTATTCTAGGTAGCGATGAGGAGGAAGAGGGGAATGTTGCTTGGCACCTGTCCCTCATGTGTATGTCTCTCTCAAACACATGCGCGAGAGAGAAAGTAAAGAGGGAGAGTAGGGGGAGAGAGGGAAAGTAGTAGGCAGGGAAGGATGAGGAGATAGGGAGAAATGGGAGAAATGAGAGGATCACTGGCTGATAAATGGCCTCAGCAAGCACTGCCAGCCTGCAGTGGACACAAACGAAATTACAGACGCTCATTCTGTTTCTGGTTGTTCGATATTAATAGGCCTTTATCCTCCCCATGTTTACAGATATCTTGTTCGTATGGGTGGCCTCTTCTACCCCCTCTTTTGACCAATTCATCTGTTATACTGTAAGTACACACGCGCAGTAGTCCAACTTGCCATTTTCACATGTTGATGTTCTGCTGGAGATGTTGAATATGAAGTTGAAAACGTTTAATTTTATATCCCTTTAACACGTACCAAGCTTGTCTGGATGGCCTCGTCTACCTCTTCTGACCAATTAGTCTAGATATAATGTCACACACACTTTATTGGTGGTGTGAAAAGTACAGATGCTCATTCTGTTTTTGGTTGACATTAATAGGCCTGTATTATGTGCATGTTCACTATGGAACTTAAGATATGCACCTACTGTAATGACATCTGCCGTTGCTGCTAATAAATGGCAAAAGACCCACCGAGAATCTGAATGGAAAGCGGTTTGTTGTGCACACATTTATGAACTCGTAATCTCACCTTTACCAGAGGAGCTATCAGAATGGTTAGGTGCCACCAAACACACTGTAGTCTAAGGGGGGTAAAAGTTTGGTGAGTCTAGCATTTTTTTTTAACATTTAACCTTTATTTAACTAGGCAAGTCAGTTAAGAACATATTATTTTTTACTAACCCGGACAATCACGGCCTGGATTCGAACCAGGGTGTCTGTAGTGACGCACTGAGATGCAGCGCCTTAAGACCGCTGTGCCACTCGGGAGCCCTATAAGGTGTGGGAGAAGTTGCAAATAGAAATGTCCCCATTAAAAGTCTTTGGCCATTGGAATGCATTGTATTGCTATGGTGTAGAAAGTGTCAAAAGGATTCTCAGGTAATCTAGTCT
Source organism: Salmo trutta (assembly GCF_901001165.1). Taxonomy (NCBI): domain Eukaryota; kingdom Metazoa; phylum Chordata; class Actinopteri; order Salmoniformes; family Salmonidae; genus Salmo; species Salmo trutta. The sequence goes on from NC_042969.1 coordinate 11,511,535, forward strand.
GAAGCTGTCTAATGTTCGTTTGGTGTCTTTAGCTCATAGGTTTTAGAAGTGGGCAGAAGAAAAATAATAATGAGTATCTCAAGTCGAAATACATAAGTGTTGATGTTACACGCACACTAAAACCCTAAACGTATTACCACCATGTCAGAAACTCGGGACCTCAGAGTTAAAATGAATGCAAGTGGTAAACTCGGGATCCGACTCTTCCGCATAGGTTAGCAAGTCGGGAAAGGTCCGATTTTCCGACATGACCACAGATAATTGCATTAGTACGTCAAATATTAATTTTCCAATGATTTCTTGCGTACCACATGAAATATGCATATTACATACATACACACACAGAATTATATTTCATTTTAACATCCCCATTATTGTATAACCCCTGGAAAATGTCATGTTTATAGGACTTTGCTATCTTGAGATATTTGAGTATCTGTTTATTCATGAGTCCACCTGTCATTTTGGTGACATTTTTGGGAAAAGGTCCCGCGACCTTCTGACCCAGAATTCAGACACACAACTTGTAATGTCAGCAATGGTAAGGCCTACTACAGATATTAAACAAAGTGCTTCTGGGAGCATGTTGTATTATTGGGTAGTTCTAAAAGTAATGTTTATTTTACCCTCCCTAACATTAACCAGAAAGCACATTCTTACGAATCATGCTAAAATACTAGCTAAACATGTTATTTTGCTAAAATTGTAAGTGGACTGAGGTCGATTGAGACCAGAATAATGAAAAATTCGAACAACAGATCAATCGGTGCATGGCATATTCAGCAAACAATGGCTAGCTAGCTAATTTAGCTGAAATGTTCAGCTAGCTAACAAAACAATGGAAACGTTAGCTAGATAGTTAGCCAGTTATGAATTGCAAGGGTGCAGCATGTTTCTAAAACTCTCGAGATAGTTTTGGTTGCTTGACCAGTTAGCTAGCTTGTTTGGCTAACCATTTCTTTGCGCGTAGCCGCGCTAACAGTTAGCTTGACGTGGCTAGATTAGCACAAACTAGCTAATGTTAGTTGCTAACACAGCGACGAGTCTTGTTTCAATTTAAACAAACCTTCTGCGCTGGTTAAAACATTTGGTAGCTAGATAACAGGCCGTCCACCTCCACTTGTGGTGGAGACACTGGCCTACTGGACAGGCTAAAAGCTGGCTATCCGTGCTGAGCGAAATTTGGGCGTTTTAACCCCACTCACTCACGGGCAGTGGAAAAGTCGTGATCTGTGCCCCAGTTGACCACTCCTTGCCGACGCTGCGGTTTGCGAAATAAAGTCAAATGATCCCATCAATGCGCTTGTATCTTTTTTTTTACTTACCTATATGTCTCGTATTCCCTGTCCCTTCCCAACGTATTTATTTTCTTCACTTTATCCACCTTTTCTCCTCCTTCTTCTTCTTTCTGGTTTCTCGGTCAAGCTCGGTGGGAGCAAAGATGAATAGATATGCGGGAGGAGAGGGCGGGCATAACGGATGGATTTTACCGTAATTACGGATAAGAGTTAGCCGAACAAAATTCCCGTAATGGTGTGTCTTCAGTTTCAGAATGAACATTCAGCATCACACAGCACAATAGAAATGAACTTCTCCACAAATATCCAACTGAATGAACATAAACAATTATAATTTATATATATACATATATTCAATTGGGTTGGTTCAAGGGGTATCACATCCGGCCGTGATTCGGAGTCCCATAGGGAAGCGTACAATTGACCCAGCTTCTTCCGAGTTTGGCCGTCATTGTAAATAATAATTTGTTCTTAACTGATTTGTCTAGTCAAATAAAGGTTAAACAAAATAAAATAAATGTTGAAGGTTATGTCCCTGGCTTCTCCCCCCAGTCCCCCACCCACCCAAACCTCTGATGTCATCCCATTGATTGTCTAAGAAAAATAAATAGACGTTGAACAGTAACCCACAAGAATGCCTTAGCATAGCAAGCTCTGACACATGCAAACAGAAAACCATAAACCTGGAGTTTAATCATATGCTGCCAATACAGTATTTGTCTAACTGGATGACTGCATCAGTAGGCTGTCTGGTGCTGGCACTGTCTGCCTCCTAGTTGGATAATCAGCCGCAATTATGTGGTCCAAATTATACTTTATATCCTTCTGATGCTTTAGACAAGCGTTTAGATCAAACAGCTGGCAAAGTCTGCCTCATGCTCTGCTATTTGCCTTAAAAGGACTGTGGAAACTTTAAGTCAAATGGCCAATTTCTTGAAGAGACCACTGCGATGGTGAAGAATCTCTAGGTTAAAAACCCACACTGTACAAGATTACAAAGAGAAGGTAATGCCGCACTCGAGGAAAAAAATGATAAACAACTATGGTGCAGCCAGTGAGTTAGAAAAAAACATTTGTTCGTTCATTCCTTCATATTAAAACACTTTATTTGTTTGGGCCGGAGTAGGCTACTTACTGAAACTATTCAGACATTAACTTTCAAGGGGAAATCTGCAGTTGCTACATACATTTTTTGACTTATAAATGAATGATATGTACCCATTGATTCTTGAAGAGTATAACTTACAAATGCCCCATGAGCTTAGTTCAACTGTTCACCCCACAAGAACACAAAATACAAGCTTGTTTTACTCCAATGTTTGTAAACAAAGTTAATGTAAACTAACACTATACATCCTCAATACATGGTAAAATGTTGATTTGATGCATGGTCAGTCCTTGCATCCATAGCTCGGTCTATGAATTTTAGAGTGGTTCCATTTCTCCAGCCCCATCCCTCAGCTTTTTCATGAAACAAGAGTGGGGAGTACGCTTTGTTATTGTTTCAACAGCTGATTGCCCTTTTAAGTAGTATGTGCATCTAGATCAGAGACATAAACAACAGAGAGGGGGGCAACAGTGGACCAGAGAAAGAAAGAAGAAGATGGGAGACAGGGAGAGAAGAGTCTGGGGCTAAGTGAGACATCAAGAGGAAGACAGTCAGCGAGAGAATGACAGAGCTGAAGAAAGAACCTAAAGCTCCACCGGGGAGGTAGTGTGTCAGAGTGTCAGCGTCCCTGCCTGCTCTAGGTGTGTGACCATGTGTCTGCGCAGGTTGCTGTGGTTGTTGAACGAGGCGCCACAGTGGGAGCAGCTGTAGGGTTTCTCCCCAGAGTGGGTCCTCAGGTGGATGGTCAGACTGCCTTTCTGGGTGAAGCCCTTCCCACACAGGGAACACATGTACGGTTTCTCCCCTGTGTGGATGCGCATATGGACCCTCAGAGTTGTCTTGTTGACAAACGAGTTCCCGCACAGGTTGCATATGACAGGCGTCTCTCCTGTGTGGACCGCCCGGTGGCGGATCAAGTCAAGCCGGCGAGAGAAGCGCTTCCCACAGTCGCTACAGAGCAACGGCTTGGTACCGTGGGGTACGTGGTGGCGCTGGAACTGGTTTACAAGACCAGGGCGCCTCACAGTCGCACCCCCTGTTGCCAAGGTTGTTGTTGGGGTCTTTGGGGTGTTTTCTAGGGAAGCCACCTGGACGATTTTCAGACCCCGTCCCCCTGTATCCCCTGTCGGCTGACCCCCTCTATCACTTTGCACCCCCCTCATTGGAGGGTTGCCTGGCAGTGGTTCCCCAATAGAATGAGCGTTCAGCTGTATCTGGTGATTGACTGTGTGGTCCGGCAGCAGACCAGAGTGTGAGGGCAATCTCTGGGGCTGTTCTGGGGTTCTGAAGAAAGGGTAGTTCTCAGTACTGCTCACGCTGCACAGAGCTCCTTCACCTCGACTATGAGCGCTCATGCTGTAAGGTCCTTCATCGTGACCTAGTCTCTGGGTGGCGTGTTCCAGCTGTGGAGTCGCCATAGCAATAGTCTCACCATCAATATCGTCATGACCTACAGGAAACATAATGATAAAATCATCTGTTAGTTATCTGGCTCTCAATTGTCTATATACCATCCCATCATCTTCTTCTTCCTCTTCCTCCTCTTCCGCACACACCTGCATCCTGCCAACATCCTCCAAAGTCATCCTCAGCTCCCTCCTCCTCCTTTATCAAGATGACATCTGGACTCTCCACAACTGCACACTGAACCATAAAACACACACACATTCAGTCAGATATGTACATATTTCTAGAGTAGTAGTAGCCTATGTCAGGAATGTGTGATGAGCTATTATTGCCACACCTCTTTTTTGACTGTGGATGGACTGTCCTCTTTCTCTATTGTAATAGAAGCGTCATCCTTGTTGTTAACAGCCGCGTGGCGCTCAGGTGTCTTATCTATGAGTAAGAGCATAGGTCAAAAACCGTTCCACTTCCAACATACTATGATCAATTGACTGGTCGCCCAGCTAGCAGCATTTCGAGAACCTGAACCAACCTGTGAGTTTTGCCCGAGGCTTGCACAAAGTTCTGCCGAAAGAAAAACGACTGCCTCGCGGTGTACTCGCCCGTTGTAGCCGCAGGGAGAAAAGCTCGCTCTTCATCCCTTTCATCTTCATCTTCAGCGCTTCGTTGTCTTTGTAGCTGCGAGAAATCTCCAAGTGTAAATCAGCCGAGCTCTCGGAAAAGAGTTGACTGATCTCGACAACGGCCGCTCTCGCAAGCACGTCCATTATGGAAGCGAGTTGGGTCTGTAAAGACAAATGAGCCTGCATTTTTGTTGACATCGATTCCAGTGGCGAGATAAAAGACAGAGGGAGAAATTGGGAAAAAAATCAGATCATTGATCAGACAAGCTGTGACGCTTTTGTCAGTGTACACAAAACTACTTCCGGTGAATAAAAGCAGTGCTGACCGTAATTCTAAGAAGACCTACGCAACTTTTTGGGGGGAGGACTAGCGCCACAGATGAATGCGTACAGTGCTTTCAGAAAGAATTCACACCCCTTTACTTTTTCCACATTTTTTTTCTGTTACAGCCTGAATTTAACATTGATTAAATTTAGATTTTTTTTCCCACTGGCCTACACACAATACCTCATAATGTCAAAGTGAGCTGTACATTTCAACAACAGATTCAACCACAAAGACCAGGGAGGTTTTCGGATGAAGGCGACTCACAAAGGGCACCTAATGGTAGATGGGTAAATAACAAATAAAAAAAAGCAGACATTGAATATCCATTTGAGCGTGGTGAAGTTATTAATTACACTTTGGATGGTGCATCAGTCACTACAAACATACAGGCGTCGTTCCTAACTCATTTGCTGGAGAGGAAGGAAACCGCTCAGGGATTTCACCATCTGGCCAATGGTGACTTTAAAACAGTTTAATGGCTGTGATAGGAGAAAACTGAGAATAGATCAACAACAATGTAGTTACTCCACAATACTAACAGAAATTACAGAGTGAAAAGGAAGCCTGTGCAGAATAAAAATATTCAAAAAAAAAGAATCCTGTTTGAAATGAGGTACTAAAGTAAAATTGCAAACAATGTGGGAAAAAAATTAACTGTTGTAACTACAAAGTGTTATGTTTGAGGAAATCCAAACAACCCACCACATCACTAAGTATAACTCTTCATATACTCTCCATGGTGGTGGATGCCACAAAGTTGAAAGCACAGAATCGTCTAGAATGTCATTGTATGCTGTAGCGTTAAGATTTCCCTTCACTGGAACTAAGGGGCCTAGCCCGAACCATGAAAAACAGCCCCAGACCATTATTTCTCCTCCACTAAACTATACAGTTGGCACTATGCATTCGGACAGGTAGCGTCTCCTGGCATCCGTCAAACCCAGATTCGGACAGCCAGATGGTGAAGCGTGATTCATCACTCCAGAGAACGTGTTTCCACTGCTCCAGAGTCCATTGGCGGCGAGCTTTACACCACTCCAGCTGGCGCATGGTTGATCTTAGGCTTGTGTGCAGCTGCTCGGTCATGGAAACCCATTTCATGAAGCTCCCGACGAACAGTTCTTGTGCTGACGTTGCTTCCGGAAGCAGTTTGGAACTCAGTCGTGAGTGTTGCAACCGAAGACAGATGTGCTTCAGCACTTGGCAGTCCCATTCTTTGAGTTTGTGGGGCCTACCACTTCGCGGCTGAACCGTTGTTGCTCCTAGGCGTTTCCATTTCACAATAACAACACTTACAGTTGACCAGGGCAGCTCTAGCAGGGCAGAAATTTGATGAACTGACTTGTTGGAAAGGTGGCATTCTATGATGGTGCCACGTTGAATGTCATTGAGCTCTGCAGTAAGGCCATTCTACTGCCAATGTTTGTCTAGGAGATTGCATGGCTGTGTGCTCGATTTTATACACCTGTCAGCAACCGGTGTGGCTGAAATAACCGAATCCACACATTTTATGGGGTGTCCACATACTTTTGTATGTAAAGTGTATATTAGTCTTTTATTTTCTAATACATTTTTGACAAATGTTAAAATTTTTCTTCCACTTTGACGTTACAGAGTATTTTGTGAAAATTATTGAATCAAAAATGACAATTAAATATTTTTTTTATCCCACTTTGTAAAACTACAAAATGTGGAAAAAGTGAAGGGGTGTGAATACTTTCTGAAGGCACTGTGTCTTCAGACTCATCTTTGCTTATGACTGGAAATTGGAATTCATGATCATTAACTAATTATAACAGCAAAATGTAATCAGTCAACTAGTGGAATTTGTATGGACAGGCCCCTCTTCAAGCTCTTGCTTTTTGTTGTTGCAAGCATTCTGTCATGGAAAGTTAATATAGCCCTCCTCTGACAAGCAAAGGGAATATCTGATTTATGTGATGTTGGAATGTCATGCCTTGATGGCAAGTCTCATAACTCACAATAAAGCTCAGTGAATGGAATAAGAGTGTAATTGTTATATTCCAAGACTATCTGTTAATGAATATCATCACAATTGTCATAAATCGTTTTTAAAAATATTTTTTATTCAACATAGATCATCATGAACCCAAGGGCCTTTTGAATCCTTAATAGGGCTGCAGTGCAGACGTACTTAATAACTACCCATAATAATAATAACTACCCATAATAAAAACATACATAGCTTGTCTTTCTGAAAAATAAATCGAAATAACTCATTATAACATACATTGACATTTTATTTTTCTGTGCACAAACTTCCACAACAGACATGATAATGAAATTGGAAAGAACACAACATGTGTTAAATATTGTTTAAAAAGTCACAACAGGTTACAATTTACACACATTGTTGGAATCTGAGTATAGTTCCAAACCTTCACGAAGCCAGCTTTTGAATATACAGTAGTAATGTGTCACTCTTTAAGAAATTATGCTCATACACTCTAAACACTTGTCGTGTTCCAAACTGTAAAACTATACTTCATCATGTGACTTATATGAATCTCTTTTCCATGTCTTTTTTTAGCATTAGCTTAAGCCTGTGCTTCAATTAACCCTCTAACTTCTCTTTCCTCTTGCTCTTTCTCTACCGCTGAGCTCTCCTCACTCTCTTTCTCATCTTTTACTTTGTTCTCTCTTCCCTCATCCCCCTCCTCTTGTTGACCATCTATCGTCCCAGTTTCCTCACTCTCCTCCTCTTTCTTCTCTGTAGTGGTTTCTACCTCTTCGTCTTTCATCTTTTCAATCTTCTTCTCCTCTTCTTCCTTGTCCTTCCTCTCCTTCTCTATTTTGGAGAGGTGATGACAGAGTGCCTGGACATAGGTGAACACACACATAGGGTCCGGGCTGTTCCCCATCAGGATCATATCACCAACCTCCAACAGGGGGCAGCAGTCAGCCATGGTCCTTTGAGAGAGAGTGAGAGAGAGAGAGAGAGAGAGAGAGAGAGAGAGAGAGAAAGAGAGAGAGAGAGAGAGAGAGAGGGAGAGAGAGAGAGAGAAGAGAGAAAAAGAGATATGGAGAGAGAGAAAGGATGATGAATAATTTACAACACACACACTCAGACACAAACACATACACACACACACACACACAGCTTTGTACTCTGCTGTGTTGAAGGCCAGGGTGAAATTCTTCTCTCTCTCAGATGAGCTCAGGGCTGAGAAGTCGAAAGCATCCGGGAAGAAGCGATGGATGAGTGCACAGAACGCCAGCCCATCACACCATGATGATGAGAAGTTCTCTATGGAAACACCCTGTGAAAGAGAGGGCATGGTGTCAGGTAGGGTTATGGTGCTCCAATGTCAGTACCTCTGGTGTACATGATCATCAACATCCCCTCACCTCGTATTTGCGTGTTTTGTTTTGACACCATGAAAGCACTTTCTGTTTGATTGACGCCCCGTTTGCCACAGCCATAGATGATCTCTGAAGTTTGAAGTTGCGGACAACCGGTGTCCTGGAAATAAGTGAAAAGACAATACAATTATTGCCATAATAAACATGAGCATGTTGCAGTTTGTCATATTGGACATATCAGAACTTACTCAGAGTCATTTTTCTGGAACTTTGCTATGATGTCCTTTTTAGTGGACGGCCGGGCAGAGCGGGCAGAGCTCCGGGGTCGGGCCACAGAGGATGGGGTAGAGGCGGTGTGATTCACGCCACTCTTTCTTTTGGTCTTTCCTTGCTTCTCCACCTCCTTGCTTTTCTCTTTAACCTTTCCTCCTCCTGCCCCTTCCTTTTCTTTTACTGGTTTGCTCTGGTTCTCCGGTGCCTTCCCTCCCTCTCCCTTCCCTCCCTCTCCCTTCCCTCCCCCTCCCTCTCCCTTTCCATTCCCTCCCTCTCCCTCTCCCTTCCCTCCCCCTCCCTCTCCCTTTCCATTCCCTCCCTCTCCCTTCCCTCCCCCTCCCTCTCCCTTTCCATTCCCTCCCTCTCCCTTCCCTCCCCCTCCCTCTCCCTTTCCATTCCCTCCCTCTCCTTCCCTCCCCCTCCCTCTCCCTCTCCCTTCCCTCCCTCTCCCTTCCCCCCCTCTCCGTTCCCTGCCTCTCCCTTCTCTCCCTCTCTCTTCCCTGCCTCTCCCTTCTCTTCCTCTCCCTTCTCTCCCTCTACCTTCCCTGTCTCTCCCTTCTCTCCCTCTCCCTTCCCTGCCTCTCCCTTCTCTCCCTCTCCCTTCCCTGCCTCTCCCTTCTCTCCCTCTCCCTTCCCTGCCTCTCCCTTCTCTCCCTCTCCCTTCCCTGCCTCTCCCTTCTCTCCCTCTCCCTTCCGTGCCTCTCCCTTCTCTCCCTCTCCCTTCCCTGCCTTCACTTTTCTGTCTTTCCCATTCTCTTTATCTCCTTTTATCTTCTCTTCTGTTTTTCCCTCTCCTATCTTTTCCCCCTTCCCCTTTTTCCTGGCAATATTTTCTCCCCCCTTCTCTTTGTCCTCTTTCATATCCTCTTTCTCAATCTCTCCATTCTTGACCACCTCTTGACCCTTTCTATTCTTGTCCTCCTCCTCCTCCTTCTCTCCCTCCCCCTTCTTCTCTCCGTTCACCACTTTGGAGTCTTCTGTTTCTCCGGTGTCTGCACCTTGAGATGTTCCCTCACCCTTACAAGCCTCTTCACTATTAACCTCAATGGCGTCGGTTACTGGCTGAGACTCCTCTACATTTCCAATGCTAGCCCCTGGTGTCTGTTCCGGAGCTTTCTCCGTATTAGCCCCAGACTTAACCACATGACCTTCCACTGTGTCCTCCGCCAGGTGGTCTCTCTTAGGGGGGACACACTCCTGCACTGAAGCCTCTCTCTCTGTCTGAGAGACAAACCAGATAAGATTACAATCGGTTATTCTGAGCAGTTGAGGTAGTTTTGGTTAGGGTTAGGGACAAACCAAAATGGTAAAGGACAGAACTGTTGTCATAGACCTGATTCTATATCAGTTGTTTAGGGGAGAGACGATGTAAAGTGACATTATAACTAGTTCAAAACTAAATTAGAAAATGTCTCTGCTTCACTCCAGGGAATCCCCATAGTTACGTTGGTACTCAAAACACACCTCCGGCTGTAGAGTTGTTTATGGCTGTAATATTACACACACATTTTTAGAATGTTTTATGGCTTTAATTACGATTCAAACATATTACATGTTTATGTTGTTTTTATGTTATGCATTAAGATGTATAAAGTTGCACATAGTACAGTATGTTGGAATGATGTTAGGTAAGTAAACTGTCCCAGGTATCACACCAGGCCGTGACTCAGAGTGGTGACTCATCAGTGGAAATAAGATAGACGCACATGTGTTTGTGTGTCCGTGTGTGTCTGTGTGTTGAGAGAGAGAAAGAGAGAAACATTCCTTTGCCAGAGTTTGCCACAGAAACAGGTGTAGCCCAGCACTTAGGTTATACCCAGGCAGCCACAACCCCCAGTAAGCCCTCCCACTATCTTCACTCCATATACTACATCTGACTACAGCGCAAATACATCTAACAAGCCTGCCACCTCATTGTAAGGCTACATGACTTTGTCTCAATACAAAAAAAGTGTGTATTGGTTTGTCTGTAGGTGGTTGAGGTTTGTCTCTGTATGCATTTCGTCTTGGGGTTGTCTGTATCTGTTTATGGCTGTATTTCTTTCATCATCAACACACACATACCTGATTGTTTTTGTTGTCCTCCGTCTGGTTGGCTGTTGCGTCGTTCCCAGAATCCTCCTGGTGGAGTGATACATCGTCCATGGTTCCGTGGACCTTCTGTGTTTGTTAGTCCAACTTCCTCTGAAACATAAAGTAAAATCAGACTCTTCCTCTCCAAGGTTATTGGATTGCCTCTGATCACTCAATATCTATGTTCATTAAATGTCCAACTTTCATACAATCAGTTTAGACTCAACGTTCTGTTCTAGGCAACAACAAAAAAATCCCAAATTACAAAATAAAAATAAAAATGCATTAAATTAAATTAAATGTATGAAATGTATGCATTCACTACTGTAAGTCGCTCTGGATAAGAGCGTCTGCTAAATGACTAAAATGTAAATGTAAAATGTAAGCAGATTTCTCTTTTGCTCTCTCTCTCTCTCTCTTTCTACCTCTCTCTCTGAAAGTGCTGTCTGGTGTGTGTTGTTTAGTAAGTGCCCCCTGCCACCGTCCTGCCTTGTGAGGATTCCGAGCCACTTTATCTGACCTTCAGAACAACACAGGTTCCAGAAATAGAGCTAGTGACATCGGCACAGTCCAACAGCCAGGACAGCTGCATCTGCTCTGGAAACCATGGGTACACAGACATATACACACACACACATAAACACACATTTGCATTCATACACACATGAATACACACCTACATAGACAGACAGATAGATAGACAGACAGGCACACACACACACACTCTCAAGTCAAGCCCTAGCAAACAGATTTGCATAGTCAAGACTCAGTACTCAAATTCAATTGAATTCTTACCCTGACCCCGATGACCCCAGTGACATACTCAATCTCTAAGTAAATACACTCATTCAGACATAAGAGTTAAAGCTGGAATCCTTAATGGGGGAACTGCCATGTCTGTTTTCGATATTACAACTGCAACGAAGTTACTGCAAACAACAAACACTGTTTTACCCCCTCTGACATCAATACACGCATGATAGAAAAAGAGCATATGTCATTTTTTTTTTAAATCACCACCATGCTCTGCTTCGTCAACAAAACAAAAAAACAATAACAACAGCCGCGAAGTGGAGAGTGGTGCTGTTTCCCTTGCTGCGGATTCCATCTTTAACAGACATAGTAACAATCAATGCACTTCACACACACCAACCGACACTCTTTCAACAAGCAAATACATGGAGTCCAAGACATACAGAGACAACACTTCCATGTACTCATGCGGATACTCTTTGATGCTGCCAAAAGAGTGTGAGTTGTGTGGTAGGAGAGGTGCAGCCCTTACCTTGTGTGGTACATGTAGCCCTCTGGGTTCACTGTGGTCACCGTGTCCTGCTTTCTCTCTCTCTCTCTGTCTCTCTCTCTCTCTCTCTCTCTTTCTCTCTCTCTCTCTCTCGGTCTCTCTCTCTCTTTCTCTCTCTCTCTCTCGGTCTCTTTCTCTTTCGAAACTGAAGTGACCAGTGAGTCAGTTGGTGTGAATCTGTCTGTCTTTCCTCCGTTAGTCTCTCTTTCTCTCTCTCTCAATTCCATTCAAAGGGGCTTTATTGGCATGGGAAGCGTGTTAACATTTCCAAAGCAAGTGAAATACACAGTAAACAAAAATGAGAAGACACAAAACAACATCAACAATTTTTTTTTTGAATTTAACAGTAACCAATGCACTCAAAAAGTTTTAGAAAGCGAGAGAAGGGTTTCTTTTTTATCATAGCAGTGTTCAGAGGGGTTGGGTTAAATGCAGAAGACACATTTCAGTTGAATGCATTCAGTTGTACAACTGACTAGGTATCCCCCTTTCCCTTTCCGTTAAGTCCTGCAAAATATATATACTGAACAACAATATAAACGCAACATGCAACAATTTCAAAGATTTTGCTGAGTTACAGTTCATATAAGGAAATCAGTCAATTAAAATAAATTCATTAAGCCCTAATCTATGGATTCTAAATGACTGGGCAGGTGTGCAGCCATGGGTCGGCCTGGAAGGGCATAGGCCCACCCACTTGGGAGCCAGGCCCACTCAACGGTCCCCAGCCAATCAGAATGAGTTTTTCCCAACAAAAGGGCTTTATTACATACATAAATACTCATCAGCACCCAAACTCAGTGCCTCTTTGCTTGACATCATGGGAAAATCAAAAGAAATCAGCCAAGGACTCAGAAAAATAATTGTAGACCTCCACAAGTCTGGTTCATCCTTGGGAGCAATTTCCAAATTCCTGAAGGAACCACGTTCATCTGTACAAATAATGGTACGCAAGTATAAACACCACGGGACCACGCAGCCGTCATACCGCTTACGAAGAAGACGCGTTCTGTCTCCTAGAGATGAACATACTTTGGTGCAAAAAGTGCAAATCAATCCCAGAACAACAGCAAAGGACCTTGTGGAGATGCTGGAGGAAACAGGTACAAAAGTATCTATATCCACAGTAAAATGAGTCCTATATTGACATAACCTGAAAGGCCACTCAGCAAGAAAGAAGCCACTGCTCCAAAACCACCATAAAAAAGCCAGACTACGATTTGCAACTGCACATGGGGACAAAGATCATATTTTTTGGAGAAATGTCCTCTGGTCTGATGAAACAAAAATAGAACTGTTTGGCCATAATGACCATCATTATGTTTGGAGAAAAAGGGGGAGATTTGCAAGTCGAAGAACACCATCCCAACCGTGAAGCACGGGGGTGGCAGCATCATGTTGTGGGGGTGCTTGATGCAGGAGGGACTGGTGCACTTCACAAAATAGATGGCACCATGAGGAAGTTATGTGGATATATTGAAGCAACATCTTAAGACATCAGTCATGAAGTTAAAGCTTGGTCGCAAATGGGTCTTCCAAATGGACAATGACCAAACATACTTCCAAAGTTGAGGCAAAATGGCATAAGGACAACAAAGTCAAGGTATTGGAGTGGTCATCACAAAGCCCTGACCTCAATCCCATCAAAAATTTGTGGGCAGAACTGAAAAAGTGTGTGCGAGCAAGGAGGCATACAAACCTGACTCAGTTACACCAGCTCTGTCAGAAGGAATGGGCCCAAATTCACCCAACTTATTGTGGGAAGCTTGTGGAAGGCTACCCGAAACGTTTGACTCAAGTTAAACAATTTAAAGGCAATGCTACCAAATACTAATTGAGTGTATGTAAACTTCTGACCCACTGGGTATGTGATGAAAGAAATAAAAGCTCAAATAAATCATTCTCTCTACTATTATTCTGATATTTCACATTCTTAATATAAAGTGGTGATCCTAACTGACCTAAGACAGGGAATTTTTACTAGGATTAAATGTCAGGAATTGTGAAAAACTGAGTTTAAATGTATTTGACTAAGGTGTATGTAAACTTCCTACTTCAACTGTATATACTGAACAAAAATATAAACGCAACATGTAAAGTGTTGGTCCCATGATTTGTGAACTGAAATAAAAGATCCCAGAAATGTTCCACACGCACAAAAAGCGTATTTCTCTCAAACTTTGTGCACCTGACAGTAATATGGAAAACAGTCATCAATATATGGAATAACACAGAATCCCAAAGACCAAACATAATGTTCATAACTCTGTTCTTCAGTTTTATGACATCATCTGATGCCAATCTAAGCGACTCTATATATATATATACCCCTGATGTCCCATCAAATGTACGTCCCCTGTGCCTTTCTCCACTCTCCAACTCCCTGCCCAATTAACAGTGTATCTTTTCATTCAACGCAAAACAGTTGGCTTTTAAAAATAAACCTCTATCTTTCTTTCTTCTCTTTCTCTCCCTGTCATTATCTTCCCCTGATGCCTCCCCATCCCTCTCTTCTCTTCTCCACATTTCAGTGGCTAAAAATAAGTCAACACCTTCTGGAGTATCTCCCTCTCTCCGATTCATTCTCTGGTGGACATCTATCAGTGTGTTCAGCCCGCCGTCACTGAAAGTAAAGACTGTATTACCGCATGGAAAAATGTACAATGTGAATGTGGTAGTAAAACTGTAATGACCTTACTTAAGAGGGAAATGATTGTTTCGATTTTTCTTTTTACAGTTGACAGAGCTGATTCAAAAAGTATGTTGAGTGTGTTAGCAACTAAGGGTTTGTTTGTGTGTGTGTCTGTGTGTGTCAGTGTGAATGTGCATGAGAGAGACAGAGAAATTAGTGAGCTCCAGTGTTATCTCTGTCACTGTTGTGGGATTATTACACACACTCTGCACCTGATTTTGAGTGTCATGTTTTCATCACCTCCTCATCTGAACAGGATTGAGAGGTTTGTCTTCAGTGAAGGTGGTCATTTGTCAGTGGTGGAAAAAGTACCCAATCGTCATACTTGAGTAAAAGTATAGATACTTTAATAGAAAATGACTCAAGTAAAAGTGAAAGTCACCCAGTAAAATACTACTTGAGTAAAAGCCTAAAAGTATTTGGTTTAAAATATACTTAAGTATTAAAAGTAAAAGTATAGATCATTTCAAATTCCTCATATTAAGCAAAGCAGACGGCACCATTTTCTTGTTTTTAAAATGTATGTATAGCCAGGGGCAAACTCCAACACTCCAATTATTTACAAAATATGCAATTGTGTTTAGTGAGTCCACCAGACCATAGGCAGTAGGGATGACCACGTGTTCTCTTGATAAGTGCGTGCATTTCACAATGTTCCTGTCCTGCTAAGCATTCAAAATGTAACACGTAGTTTGGGTTGTCAGGGAAAA
The DNA here is from genome assembly GCF_901001165.1 of Salmo trutta. NCBI lineage: Eukaryota > Metazoa > Chordata > Actinopteri > Salmoniformes > Salmonidae > Salmo > Salmo trutta. The sequence continues at coordinate 11,526,674 of NC_042969.1, forward strand.
TGTATGGAGTAAAAAGTACAATATTTTCTTTATTAATGTAGTGAAGTAAAAGTAAAAGTTGTCAAAAATATAAATAGTAAAGTAAAGTACAGATACCCCAAAAAACAACTTAAGTAGTACTTTAAAGTATTTTTACTTGAGTACTTTAGACCACTGGTCATTGTCCACATATTCAGTAGTTGCCCTTTGTTTATCTCAATGCACATTGCCATATTGCCTCCTAAGTAACATAAGTGAATATAGTATCCTTGTTGACCACCACATTATATAGCCAGTTTACATCCAGGAATAATCAATCATAATCAGATAATAATCTCACCTCTCCATAAAACCAGGAGTGAAAGACCACTGGAGGGCGCTGTCAGATTTGGAGACTGCCGTTGACTGTTTCTCTCACAACCAAATGTCATGCCATAGGTTATGGAGGAACGTCTTTGGTCTTTCCCTGCCTAAACGTTTCACCTCAAAAAGTTTAAACTGGATATCCAACATCAAAGTTAAAACCAAAGGCGGTATTTCTAAAATATCTCTGGCCAAACACATTTTGAACATCTATCTCCTCACATGTAAAAAATCCCGCAAAACCAATGGAATGCCTGAGCTATAATGTTCCACTAGCTAGCTAAAATCTGAGACGTTAATTTAAAAATAAAATCAGGTGAGTTGTGGTAGCTAGGTAAATTAGCCCAGTAGCAAGCAACACAGGTCTATTTCCACAAATTATGTTTGACATGTTTAGGAATAGAACCAATTGTGAACCTTTATGAAAAAATGTAGATATCACTCATAATTGTCGTTATTTGCAGCGAGTCAACTTTAGCTAAAAGTCCATTACATGATGAGTGAAAAAGCTTGCCAAGCGGCAAGAAAGATGTATAGCGTCTGACTGGTGTCTAACCAGCATGCAACACGCAAATGTTAGTATGAACTAACGTTGGCTAGCTGGATAGCTAGTAATAATTAACGTTATCAATATTTTTTGTGTTTATTGAAATATGTTTCCAGCCTCATTAACGTTTGTTAGTCTTCGTCCTTTATGATCTTATCTGTCAAGCCACTCCAGTTGCATATTTAATTGTGCAAGCCACAGAAGTTTGTAATGTACCCCTCGGATTGGGTGAGGCCTATTTTTCTCCCCTTTAACAATAACAGACCAATGCTGATAATATCAACAGACAACCTAGTTTTTGCTAGTAAAAACGCATGGTGAAACATTTACAATGAACATGGTAGGAAGGATTACTTCTGTTAGCCTGGCCCCATATCTGTTTGCGCTATCATTCCAACTCCTCTCCTTGCACAATAAGTGTTTGGCATTACAAGGAGTGGCATGATGGCACAAACAGACTGGTACCCGAGCAGGCAACACTTTTGTAACGTTAGCTGGTTTAAAAGAACACTACTGCGAATAGGCAACAATACGGATAATGTCGCAATTGGTTGGTATATGTTTGGGGGGGCTAGCTACAGTGCATTCGGGAGAGTATTCAGACCCCTTCCCCTTTTCCACATTTTGTTACATTACAGCCTTATTCTAAAATGTTTTATATTTGAATTTAATTTTCCTCATCAATCTACACACAATACCACATAATGACAAAGCGAAAACAGGTTTTTAGACATTTTTGTCTTAACCAAGCCATGAGGTCGAAGGAATTGTCCGTAGAGCTCCGAGACAGGATTGTGTCGAGACACAGATCTGGTGAAGGGTACCAAAGAATGTCTGCAGCATTGAAGGTCCCCAAGAACACAGTGGCCTCCATCATTATTAAATGGAAGAAGTTTGGAACCACCAAGACTCTTCCTAAAACTGGCTGCCTGGCCAAACTGAGCAATCGGGGGAGAAGTGCCTTGGTCAGGGAACCTGATGGTCACTCTGACAGAGCTCCAGGGGGCCTTGGTCAGGGAACCCGATGGTCACTCTGACAGAGCTCCAGAGTTCCTCTGTGGAGATGGGAGAACCTTCCAGAAGGACAACCATCTCTGCAGCACTCCAACAATCAGGCCTTTATGGAAGAGTGGCCAGACGGAAGCCACTCAGTAAAAGGCACATGACAGTCCGCTTGGAGTTTGCCAAAAGGCACCTAAAGGACTCTCAGAACAGGATCTGCAGAGAAGAATGGGAAAAGCTCCCCAAATACAGGTGTGCCAGGCTTGTAGCGTCATACCCAAGAAGACTCGGGGCTTTAATCACTGCCAAAGGTGCTTCAACAAAGTACTGAGTAGAGGGTCTGAATACTTATGTAAGTATGTTATTTCTAAAAACCTGTTTTCGCTTTGTTATTATGGGGTATTGTGTGTAGATGGATAAAAAAAAATCCTCATCAATTTTAGGATAAGGCTGTAACGTAACAAAATGTGGGAAAAGGTCAAGGGGTCTGAATACTTTCCAAATGCGCTGTTGTAACAAGTCTCCCAAGTGACAATATAAAGGTAGTGCTTTAGTTGAGCGCAAGGTTAGTACCATGTTTCACACAGTTGCTAAACAACCGCATTACCCAGACTGATTTGGCTCAAGTTTAACAGATGAAAAGATACAAAAGCAAAGGCTTGCACAACGGTCCTGTTAATCGTTGTTCCGTGCTTTCATTGCTGCTAGGGCCTGGGCTGGCGCAAGCCATATCTTCAACCGTGATGTGGCATAGGCTATATAGGCTACTGTATGCACAGGGAGCTACACTAACAGCGCTAGACATGTACATACATGTATACACAGTTGAAGTCGGAAGTTTACATACACTTAGGTTGGAGTCATTAAAACTTGTTTTTCAACCATTCCACACATTTCTTGTTAACAAACTATAGTTTTGGCAAGTCGGTTAGGACATCTACTTTGTGCATGACACAAGTAATTTTTCCAACAATTGTTTACAGACAGATTATTTCATTTAAAATTCACTGTATCACAATTCCAGTGGGTCAGAAGTTTACATACACTAAGTTGACTATGCCTTTAAACAGCTTGGTAAATTCCAGAAAATTATGTCATGGCTTTAGAAGCTTCTGATAGGCTAATTGACATCATTTGAGTCAATTGGAGGTGTAACTGGATGTATTTCAAGGCCTACCGTCAAACTCAGTGCCTCGTTGCTTGACATCATGGGAAAATCAAAAGAAATCAGCCAAGACCTCAGAAAAAGAATTGTAGACCTCCACAAGTCTGGTTCATCCTTGGGAGCAATTTCCAAATTCCTGAATGTACCACGTTCATCTGTACAAATAATAGTGCGCATGTATAAACACCATGGGACCACGCAGCCGTCATACCGCTCAGGAAGGATACGCGTTCTGTCTCCTAGAGAAGAATGTACTTTGGTGCGAAAAGTGCAAATCAATCCCAGAACAACAGCAAAGGACTTTGTGGAGATGCTGGAGGAAACAGGTACAAAAGTATCTATATCCACAGTAAAACGAGTTCTATATCAACCTAACCTGAAAGGCCGCTCAGCAAGAAAGAAGACACTGCTCCAAAACCTCCATAAAAAAGCCAGACTATGGTTTGCAACTGCACACAGGGACAAAGATCGTACTTTTTGGAGAAATGTCCTCTGGTCTGATGAAACAAAAATAGAACTGTTTGGCCATAATGACCATTGTTATGTTTGGAGGAAAAAGGGGGAGACTTGCAAGCCGAAGAACACCATCCCAACCATGAAGCATGGGGGGGCAGCATCATGTTGTCGGGGTGCTTTGCTGCAGGAGGGACTGGTTGTAAAGGGATTTATATGTTAGAATGTAATGATTAAATAATTCTACCCTGAGACTTAACTATTAAGGATATGGTCTATATAGCATGTAGAATGAGTAACTAAAGGGTTAAGCCTAAGTCTAACGAGGTTGGACTAGGATAAGAGAGGAATGAGTGTCTGTGTGTAAACACCAAGAACTGTTAAACTGGTTGACCTGCCCTAGCTTGAACTCTGAGGGTTTAAGATATAAGAGGGAGTCCCCCTCAAGGTTTCCCTAATCTCAGAGGAATGAAATTGTCGGCTGGGTAATGATCTACAGTGTTAAGAGATCTGGGGCCTTAATGTTTGTTTGTGTGTATGTGTGTGCGTAAATAAGGAGTGGTATATAATCGATGTCTCTACAATGGACTTCAGAACGTTCTCGTGAATAAACACTTCTGATTCTTGTAAACTGGGACCCCGCCTGTTTAATTCAACCAGAATCTTACACATTCTGGGTGGTAGACTGAGTATTTTAATTGAAGTAACATTGAGAACATAATTCTCATAACACTGGTGCACTTCACAAAATGTATGGTATCATGAAGAAGGAAAATTATGTGAATATATTGAAGCAACATCTCAAGACATCAGTCAGGAAGTTAAAGCTTTGGTCGCAAATGGGTCTTCCAAATGAACAATGACCCCAAGCATATTTCCAAAGTTATGGCAAAATGGCTTAAGGACAACAAAGTCAAGGTATTGGAGTGGCCTTCACAAAGCCCTGACCTCAATTCTATAGAACATTTGTGGGCAGAACTGAAAAAGTGTGTGCGAGCAAGGAGACCTACAAACCTGACTCAGTTACACCAGCTCAGTCAGGAGGAATGGGCCAAAATTCACCCAATTTATTGTGGGAAGCTTGTCGAAGGCTACTCGAAACGTTTGACCCAAATTAAACAATTTAAAGGCAATGCTACCAAATACTAATTGAGTGAATGTAAACTTCTGACTCATTGGGAATGTGACGAAATAAATAAAAGCTTAAATAAATCGTTCTCTCAACTGTTATTCTGACATTTCACATTCTTAAAATAAAGTGGTGATCCTAACTGACCTAAGACAGGGAATTTTTACTAGGATTAAATGTCAGGAATCGTGAAAAACTGAGTTTAAATGTATTTGGCTAAGGTGTATGTAAACTTCCGACTTCGACTGTATATATATTTATACAGTAGAAGTCAAAAGTTTGGACACACCTACTCATTCAAGTGTTTTTCTTTATTTTTACTATTTTCTATGCATTGTAGAATAATAGTGAAGACATCAAAACTATGAAATAACACATGGAATCATGTAGCAACCAAAAAAGTATTAAACAAATCACAATATATTTTATATTTGAGATTCTTCAAAATAGCCAGCCTTTGCCTTGATGACAGCTTTGCGCACTCTTGGCATTTTCCAAACTTTTGACTGGTACTGTATATATTTTTCAAGTCCCAATACATATCTGGCATTTATGCATAAGACATATCCGATCACATATGAGAAGTCATGGATCGGATTATTTTGTATGATTTCTCTGACTCGGTAATTGTCACGTCCTGACCAGTAAAGGGGTCATTTTGTTATTGTAGTTGGTCAGGACGTGGCAGGGGTGTGTTTGTTTTGTGTTGTTGGGTTTTTTGGGTTAGTTCTATGTTATGTATTTCTGTTTGATTTTCTAGTATTTCTATTTCATGTGGTATTGTTTGGGATTGGGCTCTAATTGCTGTATCTCATTGATTAGAGGCCATATTTAAGTAGGGGTTTTTGTCTTGTGTTTTGTGGGTGGTTGTTCCATGTATAGCTGTGTAGCCTTACAGGACTGTTTTTTGTCGTTGTTTGTTATTTTTGTTAAGTGTTCACGTTTATCCAAATAAAAAAGGAAGATGAGCACGAGACCCGCTGCGCCTTGGTCCACTTTTTACGACGCACCTGACAGTAATATATGTTTCAAAACTGTTTCTTTATGCGAGTGCTAATGTGACGTAAAAAAAAAAGTATCATACATTCTCTCTGTCTCTCTAACTCTCTCTGGGTGTGCGTCTGATGCCAGCCTTTGACGTGTGCGGTCACGGATTTGAGGAAGTTGCGCTGAGTTCTGGCAACGAGATCTTGTGATCCGAGGTGTAAAAACTTGATTATGATTTTATGAGATCTTGTGCTTGCTGTTCATTGTTTACTTGCCTATTTGTAGTTGTCCAGCCCTTCCTCCTTTGACTTTCCTGGTAGGGGTAGAATGAGTGAGAGACGGCGCATATGGATGTCAAAGACTAGTGCCCTTGATACAGATTGAACGACACTGTTACAGTAATTAACTAGCAATGTAAATAGCAAATCAAATCAAATCAAATTTATTTATATAGCCCTTCGTACATCAGCTGAAATCTCAAAGTGCTGTACAGAAACCCAGCCTAAAACCCCAAACAGCAAGCAATGCATGTGAAAGAAGCACGGTGGCTGGGAAAAACTCCCTAGGAAAAACTCCTGAGAAAGGCCAAAAACCTAGGAAGAAACCTAGAGAGGAACCAGGCTATGAGGGGTGGCCAGTCCTCTTCTGGCTGTGCCGGGTGGATATTATAACAGAACATGGTCAAGATGTTAAAATGTTCGTAAATGACCAGCATGGTCAAATAATAATAATCATAGTAATTGTCGAGGGTGCAACAAGCACGTCCGGTGAACAGGTCTGGGTTCCGTAGCCGCAGGCAGAACAGTTGAAACTGGAGCAGCAGCATGGCCAGGTGGACTGGGGACAGCAAGGAGTCATCATGCCAGGTAGTCCTAGGGCTCAGGTCCTCCGAGAGAAAGAAAGAAAGAAAGAAAGAAAGAAAGAAAGAGAGAATTAGAGAGAGCATATTTACATTCACACAGGACACTGGATAAGACAAGAGAATACTCCAGATGTAACAGACTGACCCTAGCCCCCCGACACATAAACTACTGCAGCATAAATACTGGAGGCTGAGACAGGAGGGATCAGAAGACACTGTGGCCCCATCCGATGATACCCCCGGACAGGGCCAAACAGGCAGGATATAACCCCACCCACTTTGCCAAAGCACAGCCCCCACACCACTAGAGGGATATCTACAACCACCAACTTACCGTCCGAAGACAAGGCCGAGTATAGCCCACAAAGATGTCCGCCACGGCACAACCCAAGGGGGGGGCGCCAACCCAGACCGGAAGACCACGTCAGTGGCTCAACCTACTCAAGTGACGCACCCCTCCCATGGACGGCACGGAAGAACACCAGTAAGTCAGTGACTCAGCCCCTGTAAAAGGGTTAGAGGCAGAGAATCCCAGTGGGAAGAGGGGAACCGACAAGGCAGAGACAGCAAGGGCGGTTCGTTACTCCAGCCTTTCCGTTCACCTTCACACTCCTGGGCCAGACTATACTTAATCATAGGACCTACTGAAGAGATAAGTCTTCAGTAAAGACTTAAAGGTTGAGACTGAGTCTGCGTCTCTCACATGGGTAGGCAGACCATTCCATAAAAATGGAGCTCTATAGGAGAAAGCCCTACCTCCAGCCGTTTGCTTAGAAATTCTAGGGACAATTAGGAGGCCTGCGTCTTGTGACCGTAGCGTACGTGTAGGTATGTACGGCAGGACCAAATCGGAAAGATAGGTAGGAGCAAGCCCATGTAATGCTTTGTAGGTTAGCAGTAAAACCTTGAAATCAGCCCTTGCCTTAACAGGAAGCCAGTGTAGGGAAGCTAGCACTGGAGTAATATGATCAAATTTTTTGGTTCTAGTCAGGATTCTAGCAGCCGTATTTAGCACTAACTGAAGTTTGTTTAGTGCTTTATCCGGGTAGCCGGAAAGTAGAGCATTGCAGTAGTCGAGCCTAGAAGTAACAAAAGCATGGATTAATTTTTCTGCGTCATTTTTGGACAGAAAGTTTCTGATTTTTGCAATGTTACGTAGATGGAAAAAAGCTGTCCTTGAAGCAGTCTTGATATGTTCTTCAAAAGAGAGATCAGGGTCCAGAGTAACGCCGAGGTCCTTCACAGTTTTATTTGAGACGACTGTACAACCATCCAGATTAATTGTCAGATTCAACAGAAGATCTCTTTGTTTCTTGGGACCTAGGACAAGCATCTCTGTTTTGTCCGAGTTTAAAAGTAGAAAATTTGCAGCCATCCACTTCCTTATGTCTGAAACACAGGCTTCTAGCGAGGGCAATTTTGGGGCTTCACCATGTTTCATTGAAATGTACAGCTGTGTGTCGTCCGCATAGCAGTGAAATTTAACATTATGTTTTCGAATGACATCCCCAAGAGGTAAAATATATAGTGAAAACAATAGTGGTCCTAGAACGGAACCTTGAGGAACACCGAAATTTACAATTGATTTGTCAGAGGACGAACCATTCACAGAGACAAACTGATATCTTTCCGACAGATAAGATCTAAACCAGGCCAGAACTTGTCCATGTAGACCAATTTGGGTTTCCAATCTCTCCAAAAGAATGTGGTGATCGATGGTATCAAAAGCGGCACTAAGATCTAGGAGCACGAGGACAGATGCAGAGCCTCGGTCTGACGTCATTAAAAGGTCATTTACCACCTTCACAAGTGCAGTCTCAGTGCTATGATGGGGTCTAAAACCAGACTGAAGCGTTTCGTATACAGCTGAGACAGCTAAAACAGTACAGCCAAAATAACAGTTTTTATTACAGATTGGCAATATTGGAAGTATCTCTCCCATATGACACTTAATTGCTTATATGGCACATATTATCTTTCTGTTGTTGTTTCCTTCACATTCACTGGTGTAACGTAGTTTCTCTGGACACCCCGCAAGGTTGGAGTTCGCCCCCCGCAAGGTCTAAAGTTGTTGTGCGTAAAACCTGTCTATTAATGCCAAATAATACAGTCAGTCCACACTCAAAACACGAGCTTACTAGGGACTGTTATATGCAGTGTACGATCTATAGCTAATGTATATACCTGCTATTTAGTAACTTTTTATAAATGTTTTAAAAATACAAATTACACATCAAATAGCCTAACAATGAGGAAAAAATAGTGGGCTTGAGGATAAATTCAGCCACAATTTTTTTGTTGAACTCAGCAGATTTTGTCTGGCTAGTAGCCTATACAAATGGGCTGCAATATTCAAGGTAAATTAAATGGAATCCAACTTAAGAGACTCCCCTGGTGTCCTGAAGTCCTCCTTTTTTGTGTGCAAATGTTTTCACCATGGCCTGTAGGTCCAGGTTGGGAGCCTGACTGTTTTCTATAGTGAGTATTACCAACCCAGACAGTCTTTCCTGAGACATTGTGCATTATATGTCCATTGTGCTACACACAATTTAAACGTAGTCTTGAATGATGCATGCCAAATTATATAACCGGTGGTTTGAGCCCTGAATGCTGTTCGGCTGAAAGCTGTGGTATATCAGACCGTATACCACGGGTATGACCCCAGAAAATATTTCTTTACTATTCTAATTACATTGGTAACCAGTTTATAATAGTAATTAGGCACCTCGGGGGTTTGTGGTATATGGCCAATATACCACGACTAAGGGCTGTATCCAGGCACTCTTGTGATGCGTTGTGCATAAGAACAGCCCTTAGTCGTGGTGTATTGGCCATATACCACACCCCCCCCGGCCTTATAGCTTAAATATAAACTGGGTGGTTCCAGCCCTGAATGCTGATTGGCTGACAGCCGTGGATTATGAGACTATGCCACGGCTATAACAAAACATCTATTTTTACTTCTCTAATTACTTTCTTAACCAGTTTATAATAGCAATAAGGCACCTCGGAGGTTTGTGGTATATGGCCAATATACCACGGCTAATGACTGTATCCAGGCACTCCGCGATGCATCGTGCATAAGAACAACCCTTAGTCGTGGTGTATTGGCCATATACCACAAACCCCGAGGTGCCTTATTGCTTAAATATACCAGAGATAAGGGACTGTTGATATTGCAACCACACAACTCAAACGGCGGTTCACAATATGAATGAAATCGCAAACCGCTTTTTTTTGTTCAAGCCCTCAAGAACTGTTGTCTGCTAAATGATTGGCTTTCCGGTATCCAGACGACCTGTCCCCAGAGCTTCCTGTACAGTTAACCTGGCAATTCAGGAGAATGAGAGGCTCAATTAAAGATGTTGCAGAACTGCTATACATCTCCCTTCTACCAAGTTTCCCTGACGTTGCTATGGCAACCAAGCTGTTTTTACCATCCCTGTAACTCGCTTCTGCGGAGAGGTTAAACTAAAACTCCGAAAGAAGTACCTGAGAAGCATTAGGCTCTCGCTCTGATACGCACTTCTGAACACCTGAGTAAGCGCCACTCATTACACCGGAGCCATCCTAGCCTTGACCACGGCATCCGCGGGGCTGTCCGGTACACCAGGGTTCACATTTAATGTGTACGCATTCAGACACGACCCCGACAATATCACTTCCTGTGAAGAGAGCGCGAGGGATTTATGGGAGAGGAGGGGTTGAACTGAAGGGAGGGGAGACTGGGTGGAAGGAAGGCTTATAATAAAGTATGAAAAAGAGAGTTAAGAGAAGAGAGAGAGAAGGAGTTCATATGAGTGGCTGGGGGAATTGTTCTGAACCGTGAGTAATGTAGTGAGGGTTCATTTTTCCACATAAATGAAATAATGAATGCTGCAGTGGGTCAGTTGTCTCTTTTTTTTATGTGTCTTGTTTCTTTGGCGGTGTTGGAGTATTACTATGTTTGCATTCAATACGACTGCAGCAAAATGCAATGGCCAGGCGTCACAACGACACAGGAAAGCATTATTTAGGCTATATTCTATTCAAAAAGGGCATTCAAGAGAGTCATTGACATTTGAAAGCACTTTCAGAGGAGAGAGAGGATCTTTATTTTTATTTTTTCTTCTCAGTCCTGATTTTCTCTTTTTCTTGTTTTCTCTCTTCAGTGAAGTGACCACCAGGGAAGCTTAAAAAGAGAGAGGGTGAAATTGCGGGCGCTGTGTGTGTGTGTGTGTGTGTGTGTGTGTGCGCGTTACGAGACCATGCTCGGGTGTGAGGGAGGGGCAGGGCTGCGGAGGTGGCTGACCCTGGTCACAGGGCTGCTGGAGTGCCTTTGTTTTGCGGGGGTCGTGTTCGGCTGGGCCTCCCTGGTGTTCGTCCTGAAGACAGAAGGCTACTTCAGCTACCTGTGTGTCAACATCCCCGGGGTCAATGGAATGCAATCCCTAGGTCAGTGTCTGAGATGCCTCAACGTTCGGTTTGGAGCACATTCTCAAATGTAGCATTTTTTGGGGGGGAATTCACAGTAGAGCTTACAATACAAATACATATCTCATGCACACACACACACACACCTGTCCATACTGACAGCTCTCTGACTGCCTGTGTGTGCGCGCGCATGTGTTTCAGACTGCAGTGGTCAGGATGAACAGTTCTCCCTCATCTTCACCATCTCTTCCTTCATGACCAACTTTCTACTGCTGCCCAATGGTTTCCTGTTCGACCGTTTCGGCACCATGGTAGCCAGGCTGCTGGGAATGTAAGTATTTTTTTAAATAAACATATTATAAAGCATCACTAAGCCGCAGAGGGTTCATAACCTATATTCAACCATGATTGATGGTTAGATGTCAATTGTAGTAACGATAACAATCTGGCAGGAGACAATTGGCAGAGAGAATGTAAAACAGTCAAATGCAGTGTTGTCACTAAAACACGGTACTGAATCCAGCTACATGACTCTTGTCTTATCTTAACTTAACTCTTGTCTTATCTTAACTTAACTCTTGTCTTATCTTAACACGCAAGTCTTCCGTTGATCTCAGCCACTAATTTGCGCTCAGCCTTGCGTTGCCCTCAAGGATTTGGCCTTACGTGAAGACGGTATACAATGAAGTCTTGTTAAATGTTAAGGAATCTGTTCAAAGTTAATGAGGCTTTAATAAGTGCCTAATCTCATGGAAGTTGAGACTTCTTTGTGTCTCGTCTGTGCTACCTAATGTGGCTGATTTCATGGCTGTTAGACAGAGACCGTCAAAGAAAGACAGATCTATGAAGCATCCCATCTGCTGTTATTGCCTTAGCCATGACAGAGAACCCTCTGTCTGTCTCTCTGTTTACCACTCTCTCCAACAGTTTCTCTCTCTGTCCCTGTCTATCGTTCTCCCTAGTTTTGGTATCTAAGTGACTGTATAAAGCATGTGTGTGTACTCTCCAGTGCTAAGTCACTCGTTCTCTGGCTGTCACATCCTGTTATTTCACTTGGATGTCTGTTCACATTATGTGGAGTGAGCTCTGGGAAGAGCAAGGGAAAGGCAAAGTGTGTGTGTGTGTGTGTGTGTTAGTGAAAGAGAGAGAGAGAGTAGGCAGAAGGACATGAGAGATATAGTGACTGAAAAGCGAGCCCAAGGGAAAGTGGTGGGACGGGGGTGAGTTGTCTGGGCTTCCAGCTTCTAGTTTCTTGTTTGAGTAGATCGGACTCAGCGCTTAGTGCCAAGAGACGGTGCAAGGCAGAGCCAGGGGGTGGTGTCTATGTGACAGCCAGAGAACGAGTGCCAGAGGTTAGGAATGGACGGAGAGTGGAGGTGCCATACAGAGACAGAAAGAGGGAATGTGAAATAAATGGAGAAGTTGTGTAGTAACTAAGAAAGATGAATGAAGTTGGACAAGGTGGAAGAGTTATAGGGTGGGAGAGATTTAGAGCTATAGTTGAAAGGAGCGAGGGCTGGGAGTTATGGTGACTGTGATTGTTCAGAGTGTGGTTGAGCTCGGGGCTGATGGGGTTGGAATGGGCCAACCAGGGTTAATGTGGCACAGACCCAGTTACTGAACAACATTTCATAGCCACAGATTACAAAGCCGCAACAACATTGGCTGAGCCAATCAGAAGCCATTCCAGATGTTTTTGCTATGGGTAGAGGGGAAATGAAAAGAGAAGCAATGCAAATAGAGTGGAGACTAGAGAGAGAGGTAGAGATGGGAACTGCACCTCCTAGCGAGGGCCAGGAAACACAGTAGAATAGGCTAAATGCTCTCAGAACAGGACTAGGACAGTAGGAGAGAGAACCAGGGGAAAGAATTAGAGTTAAACCTGAGTCTGTTTCATCATTAACCCCTGCCTCTGTGTGTGTGTGTGTGTGTGTGTGTGTGTGTGTGTGTGTGTGTGTGTGTGTGTGTGTGTGTGTGGGTGGGTGGGTGGGTGGGTGGGTGCGCACGCACGCCTGGTTGAATTCACATGATGGTTGTGGTCACTTATTCTTATTCTACAGATCACTGTACACCACTGGTGCCTTGTTTGTGGCCTTTTCAAGTTCAGGTAAAATCCTTGACTTTTCTATAGTGTAATACTATTTGAGAAAAACAGGTTTGATGGCACAGCTTACTCGAACAACATGGAGTTTGATATATTTTTTATCAACAGTTGAAAAGATCGTTACACTTTCATCAGCAATTCGCAAGGTCTCAAGAGGGATAAGTCTGTTGTTTTTTTCTTCTCTCAGCTCTGTCCTCTCTCCTCTTCCCGGCGCTTTCCTTCATCGCTGTGGGAGGCATCTTGTTTCTGGTCACCAACACGCAGGTCCGTCCTCTCATATTTATGACCTCCTGAATAAACATCAGTCATGTACACAGCAGTCCTTAGGGTTCTCTCAGTAAACAAAGAGGACCGGGACTGAGAACATACCCTTGATGTAACCATGGACAACCTTGCCTTGGGCCATACATTTGCTTCCGTTTGACCTGGGGGTTTTGTCAGTCTGTGGTGTGTACTGATGAGAAACATCAGACACTCAGGCCCAGCGAGTTATGTTTCCCCTCTCTGTGACCCCCTGTAGATAGGCAACCTGTTTGGTTCCACTCGCTCCACCGTCATCACCCTTTACAATGGTGCCTTCGACTCCTCCTCCGCCCTCTTCCTCATCATCAAGGTAACATTGTTAAACACACCCGTCCACAGACTATCAGTTGGTAGCTGTCCATGAGTTAATTAAGATGATGATGATGATGATGGTGATTCCATCCCTCGTGTCTCTCTCTAGCTGCTATTTGAGGTTGGGATCTCTCTACGTGCCTCTTTCCTCTTCCTGGCTGCGTGTGGCGTCATCCACCTGGTCAGGACCTTCCTCCTGCTACCTAGAACACACATCCCCTACCCCCTCCCTGAGGGCTACACCTACGGGTAAGACCACATCCTCTACCCCCCCTGAGGGCTACACCTACGGGTAAGACCACATCCTCTACCCCCCCTGAGGGCTACACCTACGGGTAAGAACACATCCTCTACCCCCCCTGAGGGCTACACCTACGGGTAAGAACACATCCTCTACCCCCCCTGAGGGCTACACCTACGGGTAAGAACACATCCTCTACCCCCTCCCTGAGGGCTACACCTACGGGTAAGAACACATCCTCTACCCCCCCTGAGGGCTACACCTACGGGTAAGAACACATCCTCTACCCCCCCTGAGGGCTACACCTACGGGTAAGACCACATCCTCTACCCCCCCTGAGGGCTACACCTACGGGTAAGAACACATCCTCTACCCCCCCTGAGGGCTACACCTACGGGTAAGAACACATCCTCTACCCCCCCTGAGGGCTACACCTACGGGTAAGAACACATCCTCTACCCCCCCTGAGGGCTACACCAACGGGTAAGAACACATCCCCTAACCCCCCCCTGAGGGCTACACCTACGGGTAAGAACACATCCTCTACCCCCCCTGAGGGCTACACCTACGGGTAAGAACACATCCTCTACCCCCCCTGAGGGCTACACCTACGGGTAAGAACACATCCCCTACCCCCCCCCTACCCCCTCCCTGAGGGCTACACCTACGGGTAAGAACACATCCCCTACCCCCTCCCTGAGGGCTACACCTACGGGTAAGAACACATCCTCTACCCCCCCTGAGGGCTACACCTACGGGTAAGAACACATCCTCTACCCCCCCTGAGGGCTACACCTACGGGTAAGAACACATCCTCTACCCCCTCCCTGAGGGCTACACCTACGGGTAAGAACACATCCTCTACCCCCCCTGAGGGCTACACCTACGGGTAAGAACACATCCTCTACCCCCCCTGAGGGCTACACCTACGGGTAAGACCACATCCTCTACCCCCCCTGAGGGCTACACCTACGGGTAAGAACACATCCTCTACCCCCCCTGAGGGCTACACCTACGGGTAAGAACACATCCCCTAACCCCCCCCTGAGGGCTACACCTACGGGTAAGAACACATCCTCTACCCCCCCTGAGGGCTACACCTACGGGTAAGAACACATCCTCTACCCCCCCTGAGGGCTACACCTACGGGTAAGAACACATCCCCTACCCCCCCCTACCCCCTCCCTGAGGGCTACACCTACGGGTAAGAACACATCCCCTACCCCCTCCCTGAGGGCTACACCTACGGGTAAGAACACATCCTCTACCCCCCCTGAGGGCTACACCTACAGGTAAGAACACATCCCCTACCCCCTCCCTGAGGGCTACACCTACGGGTAAGACCACATCCTCTACCCCCCCTGAGGGCTACACCTACGGGTAAGACCACATCCTCTACCCCCCCTGAGGGCTACACCTACGGGTAAGAACACATCCTCTACCCCCCCTGAGGGCTACACCTACGGGTAAGACCACATCCTCTACCCCCCCTGAGGGCTACACCTACGGGTAAGACCACATCCTCTACCCCCCCTGAGGGCTACACCTACGGGTAAGACCACATCCTCTACCCCCCCTGAGGGCTACACCAACGGGTAAGAACACATCCCCTACCCCCTCCCTGAGGGCTACACCTACGGGTAAGAACACATCCCCTACCCCCTCCCTGAGGGCTACACCTACGGGTAAGAACACATCCTCTACCCCCCCTGAGGGCTACACCTACGGGTAAGAACACATCCTCTACCCCCCCTGAGGGCTACACCTACGGGTAAGAACACATCCTCTACCCCCCCTGAGGGCTACACCTACGGGTAAGAACACATCCCCTAACCCCTCCCTGAGGGCTACACCTACGGTTAAGAACACATCCCCTACCCCCTCCCTGAGGGCTACACCTACGGGTAAGAACACATCCCTCCCCCCTCCACAGCACAGCGGCTGGACAGAAAATAGACCCAGGGACAGAAGGGAATAAATGTCTGCTGAATGTTTGTTGCTCTTAGAAGAAGGTCCAACAAATACTAGAGACCCCCAGCAACACCCCCTGTAGGTCTGGTCTGTCTGGCCTCCCTGTGTGACTCTAACCAGTGTTGCCATTACTTCCTGTGACAGGATGAAGAGCTGTGGCCAGGCCAAGACCTTCAGCCCAGAGCAGGCAGCAGCCAATGGCAACATGCAGAGGGATATCGTCACGGAGGAAATGCCTTTTAACAAGGAGACCGCAGAGAAAGGTGTGTAGATTTAGGTTACCTTGATATCAGCTCTGCTCGTTCCCTGGTCCCAAATATTCAGGATCAGTTGTCCGTACAGACCTTGTTCACTACAATTGCATAATCTTATGTGAATTTAAAACTGATTTGACCTCTCTAACCCCTCCTCTTCTCAGTGGCTACTTTCTGGGAGTGTTTCCTTTCCAAGTTCTTCATCTGGCACCTGGTGTGGCTTTCTGTCATGCAGCTGAGGCACTACCTGTTCATCGGCACACTCAACCCCATGCTGCAGAGACTGACCCAGGGAGAAACCTCTCTGGGTACGCACACAATTGTCTATTGACAGGCATTATAGTTCAGTCTTAAACGTTTTATAAATATCTTATTGGTGTTTAATAAAGTTGACTTAAAGTGTTACCCTTTATTTTAAAATTACTGTCCATTGTTTCCAGATTTCTATGAAATATGACGTATAATTAATTACAATAACTTTAATCGTTTTCCTTCCAATTTTTTTAATTTATTAAGTATGTTAAAAAGCAGCTTTTCTGTGTTGGAATGGTGTGGGCGTATAGAGGTCATTAAAAATATTCATGTGAGTAGACCGCTGAATGGCCAGCTCATCCTTCTCAGGTGGATGACATCATCCTCTATTAGGAAATAGCAAGCATTTTTGAAACGGTCTGTTTGAGAAAATAGTTTGAGGTGGGTTTTTTTAAAGTGTTTTTTTTTCTCCAATTGATGTTTTGGCCACAAATACAAGTATAGGATGAGTCAACAACATTATTTTGGAATGAGTTAACATAATATTGACTTTTAAAAGGTAGATGTTCACAGACATTTACTTTAAAGTGCTACCCTTCTCTCTTTTTAAGCATGTCCTTATTCCGCTCTGTTTGTCCCTGCAGTGAGCACGTACACCAATGCGTTTGCTGTGACCCAGCTGTGTGGGGTGCTGTGTGCCCCCTGGAACGGCCTCATCATGGACCGACACAAGGGCAAGCCCAGGACCCCCGGTACCAACCTCACCTATACTCACTACTACAACACACGTGAAACCTCACACACTCACACTCACACTCCAAACCAAACACACTAAGACCGTTTTTAGACTCGTACCAGCGTCAGATTTGTATTTCTCCAGATTTTGTATGTTTTTATTACATTTTACTGTAGGAACATTTGGCTTGAAGAGCCTCTGACTTTACGTTACTGCTCGGAGGGGGGTAAGGGAAGTGGTAGTGTCGGAGGTGGCGTAGAAATGTCCTGGAGAAGACGGAATTGAATAGAGATTTGCGTCATTGTGTGTGTGGGTACGTATGTTTGGTGTGTGTACATGTGTTTCTTGTGTGTGTACATGTGTTTCTTGTGTGTGTACATACTGTATATGTCTGGTGTATGTGTATTTGGTGTGTGTGTGTGTGTGTGTGTGTGTGTGTAGGAGTGAGTGAGAAGGAGGCAGACCTGCGTGCGTCGGTGCTCTCCCTGACCCTGACGGCGCTGCAGTGTGTCCTGTTCTCCATCTGTGCCTCCACCCCCTTCCTCCCCCTCCAGTACCTCACCTTCATCCTGCAGGTCCTCAACCGATCCTTCCTCTACGGAGGCCATGCAGCATTCATCAGCATTGCGTGAGTCACACACACACACACACTCACACACAAACACACACACACACACACACACACACACACACACACACACACACACACACACACACACACACACACACACACACACACACACACACACACACACACCAGTTGTTCGCAATAACAAACAAAATGGAACAGGATAAGGGGAGCATGGACAGACGCCAACACCTTCTTAGTGTCATACTTTTGTACCGTAGTAACAAATAAATTAAATGATCTCTCTTGCCTCTCTCTCTCTCTCTCTCTGTGTAGTTTTCCTCCCTGTCACTTTGGGAAGCTGTATGGCATGGCCATGGCTCTGTCTTCAGTGGTTTCTCTGCTGCAGTACCCCTGCTTCATCCTGGTCAAAGGAGTGATGGGAGGAGACCCACTATACGTGAGTGGAGCTACTGTCGTTAGAATGACCAGATATACTACCTTTACCATTGGCAGTGTCGGGGAAGCTACTTTGACGATATGGTTTAACAAGTTACCGAATACTTCACACTGGAAGAGGTCAAGCTACACTAAAGCTACCCTTAAGAAAACTCTAGTTTAATTTACTGAAGTTACTTTGTGATAAATTATCATATCTAAATGTCATAGACTACAAATAGCAAGAATAAATCACTCTGGAGTCAGATGTTAACAGAAAGTGTAATTTAGCCGAAGTAAACACAAAAACGATGTATTAAGTGAGAAGTAGGCAGGTCTGATGCCGAAAAAGAAAGGAAATTCCTAGTGTTGAGGAGTAGTGAACTACAGGTAGTTTAACTAGTCATTTAACTACATTTTGCAGTAGCTTGGTGGTAGTTGAACTAAATTCTAATCTAGGTAGTGTTTTCAGTGGTTCATTACTTGTTTGCCATGTAGTGATGTAGCTAACTACTTGAACTACACACTACTTTTTTGGCCCCCAAAAAATATGGGTGAAGTAGGCAAGAATTTCCTTTCTTTTTCGGCATCACACCTGCCTACTTCTCACTTAATACATAGTTTTTGTGTTTTAGAGACTAAATTACACATTCTGTTAACATCAAACTCCAGGGTGATTACACGTTCTGTTAACATCTGACTCCAGAGTGATTACACGTTCTGTTAACATCTGACTCCAGAGTGATTACACGTTCTGTTAACATCTGACTCCAGAGTGATTACACGTTCTGTTAACATCTGACTCCAGAGTGATTACACGTTCTGTTAACATCTGACTCCAGGGTGATTACACGTTCTGTTAACATCTGATTCCAGAGTGATTACACATTCTGTTAACATCTGACTCCAGGGTGATTACACATTCTGTTAACATCTGACTCCAGGGTGATTACACATTCTGTTAACATCTGACTCCAGGGTGATTACACATTCTGTTAACATCTGACTCCAGGGTGATTACACGTTCTGTTAACATCTGACTCCAGGGTGATTACACATTCTGTTAACATCTGACTCCAGGGTGATTACACATTCTGTTAACATCTGACTCCAGAGTGATTACACGTTCTGTTAACATCTGACTCCAGGGTGATTACACATTCTGTTAACATCTGACTCCAGGGTGATTACACATTCTGTTAACATCTGACTCCAGAGTGATTACACGTTCTGTTAACATCTGACTCCAGGGTGATTACACGTTCTGTTAACATCTGACTCCAGGGTGATTACACGTTCTGTTAACATCTGACTCCAGAGTGATTACACGTTCTGTTAACATCTGACTCCAGGGTGATTACACGTTCTGTTAACATCTGACTCCAGGGTGATTTGTTCTTGTTATTTGTTGTCTATGACATTTCAGATTTAGATATCATATTTTGTAGTTTGGAAGTTAGTGAACTACTTTTTCAAAATCACTTTAATAAGTAAAGTATATTTTTCTTAAGGGTAGCTTTAGTGAAGCATAACTTCTTCCAGTGTGAATTAATTAGTAGCTTCTTAAACTATATTTTCAGAGTAGCTTCCCCCGACACTGGTTAGCAACACTGCTACATGGGGCGGCAGGTAGCCTAGTAGTTAGAGCGTTGGACTTGTAACCGAAAGGTTGCAAGATCGAATCCCCGAGCTGACAAGCTAAAAATCTGTCATTCTGCCCCTGAACAAGGCAGTTGGTTAACTGAATGTTCCTAGGCCATCATTGAAGAAAAAAAAATGTCTTATTGCCTAGTTGTTCTGGCTTGCATAGTTAACGTTTTAAGGTATAGGGGGCAGTTTTTTCATTTTCGGATGAAAAGCGTGCCCAGAGTAAACTGCCTAGTACTCGGGCCCAGAGTCAAATATTTGCATATTATTAGTAGATTTGGATAGAAAACACTCTGAAGTTTCTAAAACGGTTTGATTGATGTCTGTGAGTATAACAGAACTCATATGGCAGGCAAAAACCTGAGAAAAATCCAATCAGGAAGTGGGAAATCTGAGAATTGTAGTTCTTCTTTTGAATCCCTATCGAAACTACAGTGTCTGTGGGGTCACGGTGCACTTCCTAAGGCTTCCATTGGCTGTCAACAGCCTTTAGAAACGTGTTTCATCCTTCTCCTGTTACTGGGCAGCAAATAGGACTTGGTGATGTATCCCTTCTTTCTTTTCTCTCCAAAACTCTTGAACGTGCTGTCCTTGGCCAGCTCTCTTGCTATCTCTCTCAGAATTACCTTCTTGACCCAAATCAGTCAGGTTTCAAGACTGGTCATTCAACTGAGACTGCTCTTCTCTGTGTCACGGAGGCTCTCCGCACTGCTAAAGCTAACTCTCTCTCCTCTGCTCTCATCCTTCTAGACCTATCTGCTGCCTTTGACACTGTGAACCACCAGATCCTCCTCTCCACCCTCTCTGAGCTGGGCATCTCCGGTGCGGCCCACGCTTGGATTGCATCCTACATGACAGGTCGCTCCTACCAGGTGGCGTGGCGAGAATCTGTCTCCGCACCACGCGCTCTCACCACTGGTGTCCCCCAGGGCTCTGTTCTAGGCCCTCTCCTATTCTCGCTATACACCAAGTCACTTGGCTCTGTCATATCCTCACATGGTCTCTCCTATCATTGCTATGCAGACGACACTCAATTAATCTTCTCCTTTCCCCCTTCTGATAACCAGGTCGCGAATCGCATCTCTGCATGTCTGGCAGACATATCAGTGTGGATGACGGATCACCACCTCAAGCTGAACCCCGGCAAGATGGAGCTGCTTTTCCTCCCGGGGAAGGACAGCCCGTTCCATGATCTCGCCATCACGGTTGACAACTCCATTGTGCCCTCCTCCCAGAGTGCTAAGAACCTTGGCGTGACCTTGGACAACACCCTGTCGTTCTCCACTAACATCAAGGCG
Source organism: Salmo trutta (assembly GCF_901001165.1). Lineage (NCBI taxonomy): Eukaryota > Metazoa > Chordata > Actinopteri > Salmoniformes > Salmonidae > Salmo > Salmo trutta. The sequence continues at coordinate 11,547,698 of NC_042969.1, forward strand.
GTGACCCGATCCTGTAGGTTCATGCTCTACAACATTCGCAGAGTACGACCCTGCCTCACACATTAAGCGGCGCAGGTCCTAATCCAGGCACTTGTCATCTCCCGTCTGGATTACTGCAACTCGCTGTTGGCTGGGCTCCCTGCCTGTGCCATTAAACCCCTACAACTCATCCAGAACGCCGCAGCCCGTCTGGTGTTCAACCTTCCAAGTTCTCTCACGTCACCCCGCTCCTCCGCTCTCTCCACTGGCTTCCAGTTGAAGCTCGCATCCGCTACAAGACCATGGTGCTTGCCTACGGAGCCGTGAGGGGAACGGCACCTCCGTACCTTCAGGCTCTGATCAGTCCCTACACCCAAACGAGGGCACTGCGCTCATCCACCTCTGGCCTGCTGGCCCCCCTACCTCTGAGGAAGCACAGTTCCCGCTCAGCCCAGTCAAAACTGTTCGCTGCTCTGGCACCCCTATGGTGGAACAAGCTCCCTCACGACGCCAGGACAGCGGAGTCAATCACCACCTTCCGGAGACACCTGAAACCCCACCTCCTTAAGGAATACCTGGGATAGGACAAAGTAATCCTTCTACCCCCCCCCTAAAAGATTTAGATGCACTATTGTAAAGTGGTTGTTCAACTGGATATCATAAGGTGAATGCACCAATTTGTAAGTCGCTCTGGATAAGAGCGTCTGCTAAATTACTTAAATGTAAATGTATGTAAATGTGATGCGCGAGCCCGCCAGTGCACCCCTCCTTCTTTTTCTTCTTGAATGAATACGCTATTGTCCGGTTGGAATATTATAAACATTTTATGTTAAAAAGACCCTAAAGATTGATTGTAAACAATGTTTGACATGTTTCTACGAACGGTAATGGAACTATTTGACTTTTCATCTTTGGTACTGCGCTCGCGCGTTATGCCTTTGGATAGTGATCTGAACGCACAAACAAAACAGAGATATTTGGACATAAATAGGGAGTATTTCGAACAAAAATAACATTTCTTGTGGAAGTAGGAGTCCTGGTAGTGCATTCTGACGAAGATCAGTAAAGGTAAGAGAATATTTATAATACTAATTCTGAGTTTAGTTGACCCCAGAACTTGGCGGGTATCTGTATAGCTTGCTTTGATGGTTGAGCTATGTACTCAGAATATTGAAAAATGTGCTTTCTCCGTAAAGCTATTTTAAAATCTGACAGAGCAGTTGCATTAAGGAGAAGTATATCTATAATTCTTTCAATAACTGTTGTAAATTTTATCAACGTTTATGATGAGTATTTTTGTAAATTGATGTGCACATTCACCGGAGGTTTTGGTGTGAATACATTTTCTGAACATCACGCGCCAATGTAAAATGCTGTTTTTGGATATAAATATGAACTTTATCGAACAAAACATACATGTATTGTGTAACATAATGTCCTAGGAGTGTCATCTGATGAAGATCATCAAAGGTTAGTGAATATTTTAGCTGTATTTTTGGTTTTTGTGATGCATGTCCTTGCTTGGGAAATGGCTGTGTGGTTTTTATTGTGAAGTTTATGTCCTAACATAATCTAATTTTATGCTTTCGCCATAAAGCCTTTTTGAAATCGGACAATGTGGTTAGATTAACGAGAAGTTTATCTTTAAAATGGTGTAAAATAGTTGATTGTTTGAGAAAATGAAATTATGAGATTTTTGCTGTTTTGTATTTCACGCCATGCTATTTCACTGGCTGTTGAATAGTGTGTCCCGCAGCCCATAGAAGTTAAATAAAGGAAAAATTAAAAAACATTTAAAAAACAAAATTGGCAAACAAGTTATTAACTACTGAAAACACTACCAAGATTTGAATTTATTTCAATGACCGCCAAGCTACTGTCATTAAATGACTAGTTAAACTATATGTAGTTCACTACTCCCCAACACTGGCCATTGGTAGAGCTTTTCAGCTTACCGTTATGTTCTAAGTGGAGTTATTGCAGAGTGGTGACCCCATCTCCCTTCCCCCACCTCCTCACTCTCTTTCTTCTCTCTCTTCCCTCTACAGGTGAACATAGCTCTGACATTACTCAGCCTACTGGCCTTCATCCATCCTGTCTGTGTCTATCTGCATTGTCGTGGCCTGGCAGTCCGGAGGGGTAAACCCAAGGACTCACCTTACTCTTAGACCAGCTCTAAAAATACTTTCAAACGGTCATTTCAGCCCTCACTCCTCCGTTAAAACACCAGTTTGAATATACACACTCCCCTACATATTTATTTGGACAGTGAAGCTGAAACTTTTATTTGGCTCTATACTCCAGCACTTTGGATTTTAGATCAAATGTTTTATACTGTATTAGGTGACAGTACAGAATGTCACTTTTATTCAAGGGTGTTTTCATACATACAGTGCCTTCGGAAAGTACTCAGACCCCTTGACTTTTTTCGTCATTTTGTGACATTACAGCCTTGTTCTAAAATGGATTAAATAAAATAAAATCCTCATTAATCTACACACAATACCCAATAATGACAAAGTGAAAACAGGTTTTTAGAATTCTTTGGGCAAATTTATATATATAAAAAAAACACATACCTTATTTACATAAGTATTCAGCCCCTTCGCGATGAGACTCGAAATTGAGCTCAGGTGCATCCAGTTTCCATTGATCATCCTTGAGATGTTTCTACAACTTGATTGGAGTCTACCTGTGGTAAATTCAATTGATTGGACATGATTTGGAAATGCACACACCTGTCTACATAAGGTCCCACAGTTGACAGTGCAAAAACCAAGCCATAAGGACGAAGGAATTGTCCGTAGAGCTCCGAGAGAGGATTGTGTCGAGGCACAGATCTGGGGAAGGGTACCAAAAAAATGTCTGCAGAATTGAAGGTCCCCAAGAACACAGTGGCCTCCATCATTCTTAAATGGAAGATGTTTGGAACCACCAAGACTCTTCCAAGAGCTGGCCGCCCGGCCAAACTGAGCAATCGGGGGAGAAGGGCCTTGGTCAGGGAGGTGACCAAGAACCTGATGGCCACTCTGACAGAGCTCTAGAGTTCCTCAGTGGAGATGTGAGAACCTTCTAGAAGGACAACCATCTCTGCAGCACTCCACCAATCAGGCCTTTATGGTAGAGTGGCCAGATGGAAGCCACTCCTCAGTAAAAGGCACATGACAACTCCATTTTTACTAAATTAGAAAAATAAATACAAATAAAATTTGCTTTGTCATTGTGGGGTATTGTGTGTAGATTGATGAGGGGGGAAAAAACAATTTAATCGATTTTAGAATAAGGCTGTAACGTAATTTTTTTGTAAAAATTCAAGGGGTCGGAAATACTTTCCGAAGGTTTAGAAATGAACGTACTTTATATATATAGTCCCCCCCCCCCGCCATTTGAAAGTGTTATAAGTAGAACACCTACTTTAGAACACCTACTCATTCAAGGGTTTTTCTTTATTTTTTAAATTTTCTACATTATAGAATAATAGTGAAGACATCAAAACTTTGAAATAGCACATATGGATTCATGAAGTAACCATAAAAGTGTTAAACAAATATTATTTCTAAATATAAATATAAATATTTTATATTTGAGATTCTTCAAATAGTCACCCTTTGCCTTGATGACAGTTTTGCACACTCTTGGCATTCTCTCAACCAGCTTCATGAGGTAGTCACCTGGAATGCATTTCAATAAACAGGTGTGCCTTCTTTGAAGTTCATTTCTGGAATTTCATTCTTTCTTAATGCATTTGAGCCAATCAGTTGTGTTGTGACAAGGTTGGGGTGGTATACAGAAGATAGCCCTATTTGGTAAAAGACCAAGTCCAAATTATGGAAAAAACAGCTCAAATAAGCAAAGAGAAATGAAGGTCAGTAAATGCAGAACATTTCAAGAACTTTTAAAGTTTCTTCAAGTGCAGTCACAAAAACCATCAAGCGCTATGATGAAACAGGCTCTCATGAGGACTGCCACAGGAATGGAAGACCCAGAGTTACCTCTGCTGCAGAGGATAAGTTCATTAGAGTTACCAGCCTCAGAAATTGCAGCCCAAATAAATGCTTCACAGAGTTCAGGTAATAGACACGTCTCATCATCAACTGTTCAGAGGAGACTGTGTGAATCAGGCCTTCATGGTCAAATTACCACTACTATAAAAAGAAACCACTACTAAAGTACACCAATAAGAAGAAGAGACTTGCTTGGGCCAAGAAACATGAGCAATGGACATTAGACTGGTAGAAATGTGTCCTTTGGTCTGGAGTCCAAATTGTTGATTTTTGGTTCCAACCGCCGTGTCTTTGTGAGACGCAGAGTTGGTGAACGGATGATCCCTGCATTTGTATTACCCACCGTAAAGCACGGAGGAGGATGTGTTATGGTCTGGGGGTGCTTTTCTGGTGACACTGTGATTTATTTAGAATTTAAGGCAAATTTAACCAGCATGGCTACCACAGCATTCTGCAGCGATACGACAACCCATCTGGTTTGAGCTTAGTGGGACTATTTTTTGATTTTCAACAGGACAATGACCCAACACACCTCCAGGCTGTGTAAGGGCTATTTTACAAATGATGACCTGGCCTCCCCAACCCCCCAACCTCAACCAAATTGAGATGGTTTGGGATGAGTCGGACCGCAGAGTGAAGGAAAAGCAGCCAACAAGTGCTCAGCATATGTGGGAACTCCATCAAGACCGTTGGTAAAGCATTCCATGTGAAGCTGGTTGAGAGAATGCCAAGAGTGTGCAAAGCTGTCATCAAGGCAAAGGGTGGCTATTTGAAGAATCTCAAATAGAACATATATTTTGATTTGTTTAACCCTTTTTTGGTTACCACATGATTCCATATGCGTTATTTAATAGTTTGTTTTCACTATTATTCTACAATGTAGAAAACAGTAAAAATAAAAACCCTTTAATGAGTAGGTGTTCTAAAACTTTTCACCGGTACTGAATTTTTATACCATCTATTGCATCTTGCCTATGCCGCTCAGTCATTGCTCATCCATATATTTATAGTGGCAAGAAAAAGTATGTGAACCCTTTGGCATTACCTGGATTTCTGCATAAATTGGTCATAAAATGTGATCTTCATCTAAGTCACAATGGACAAACACAGTCTGCTTAAATTAATAACACAAACAATTATACGTTTTCATTGAACACGCCGTGTAAACATTCACAGTGCAGGGTGGGAAAAGTATGTGAACTATTGGATTTAATAACAGGTTGACCCTCCTTTGGCAGCAATAAATTCAACCTAACATTTTCTGTAGTTGTGGATCAGACCTGCACAAAGGTCAGGAGGAATTTTGGACCATTCCTCTTTACAAAACTGTTTCAGTTAAGCAATATTCTTGGGATATCTTGTGTGAACTGCTCTCTTGAGGTCACGCCACAGCATTTCAATCGGGTTTAGGTCAGGACTCGGACTGGGCCACTCCAGAAGGCATATTTTCTTCTGTTGAAGCCATTCTGTTGTTGATTTACTTCTGTGTTTTGGGTTGTTGTCCTATTGCATCACCCAACTTCTGTTGAGCTTCAATTGGCCGACAGATAGCCTCACATTCTCCTGCAAAATGTCTTGATAAACTTGGGAATTCATTTTTCTGTCAATGATGTCAAGCTGTCCAGGCCCCGAGGCACGAAAGCAGCCCCAAACCATGATGCTCCCTCCACCATACTTGACAGTTGGGATGAGGTTTTGATGTTAGTGTGCTGTGCCATTTTTTCTCCACACAGTGTTGTGTGTTCCTTCCTTCCAAACAACTCAACTTTAGTTTATCTGTCCACATAATATTTTGCCAGTAGCGCTGTAGAACATCCAGGTGCTCTTTTGCAAACTTCAAACATGCAGCAATGTTTTTTTTGGACAGCAGTGGCTTCTTCAGTGGTGTCCTCCCACAAACACTATTTTTATTTAGTGGTTTACGTATCATTGACTCGTCAACAGAGATGTTAGCATGTTCCAGAGATTTATGTAAGTCTTTAGCTGACACTCTAGGATTCTTCTTAACCTCATTGAGTATTCTGCGCTGAGCTCTTGCAGTCATCTTTGCAGGACGGCCACTCCTAGGGAGAGTAGCAACAGTGCTGAACTTTCTCCATTTATAGACAATTTGTCTTACTGTGGACATCAAGGCTTTTAGAGATACTTTTGTAACCCTTTCCAGCTTTATGCAAGTCAACAATTTTTAATCTTAGGTCTTCTGAGATCTCTTTTGTTCGAGGCATGGTTCACATCAGGCAATGCTTCTTGTGGATGGAAAACTCCAATTTTGTGAGTGTTTTTCTATAGGGCAAGGCAGCTCTAACCAACATCTTTAATCTCATCTCATTGATTGGACTCCAGGTTAGCTGACTCCTGACTCCAATTAACTTTGGAGAAGTCATTAGCCTGGGGGTTCACATACTTTTTCCAACCTACACTGTGAATGTTTAAATTATGTATTCAATATCGACAAGAAAAATACAATAATTTGTGTGTTATTAGTTGTGTATGTCTATTGTATGTCTATTGTTGTGACTTAGATGAAGATCAGATCAAATTGTATGACCAATTTATGCAGAAATCCAGGTCATTCCAAAGGGTTCACATACTTTTTCTTGCCACTGTATGTATTTATTCTTATACCATTCCTTTACTTAGTTGTGTGTGTATAAGGTAGTTGTTATGGAATTGTTAGATTACTTGTTAGATATTGCTGCAGTCGGAACTAGAAGCACAAGCATTTCAATACACTCTCAAAAACATCTGCTAACCATGTGTGTGACCAATAAAATTTGATTTGCCTCTTAAAGCAGTATTAACTAACCGTGCACTGTGACACTGCTGCCCAAACCCCTACACTCATGTTTTACATTGTAGGATCCAGGCAGTCAAGGAAAACATATCTGGTGTTTATTACGCCGTTTAGAATAATGAATGTGATAATCAGTTTCATGTATTTTAGGAATTCTAAGTCATTTACAGATCGGAGAAACTGCTCAGTTGGACGGGAGCAAGAAGATGCTCAGATAATCTCCTAATGTCTGGCTTTCAACATAACCACACATACTGAACTGACCACATGATCCACCCTGGGTCCCCAATGTCTCAAATTCCAAAATAATTCAAAACGGCTCTCTTCGAGAGTCTGAGAGATCATTTTTGTCAGTAAAGGCTGTACAGGTCTACCACCTACTGGTTTTAACTGGGGAAAACAGCCTGTTTCCAGATGGCCTTTACTTCTCCTGTGAACAAACCATGTCATGATGAGGGTGTTTTAAAGCATTAAATCAACTAATCACATAACAGCAATAACCTTTATTGGGTTCACTGGCGATTTTGTATGAGAAAGCAAGTGTTGCACAGCACGATCAGCACCACACTGAATATACCCGAGTGTCTGGTATATATAAAAGAGTTAGAGCACCTATGCCTTAAGCATGGAAGTCAACAACATTGAAGAGACCATTACATTTGTATTGGGAATGTACTGTATTTATTGTAAAAGGGATTACTTCACATTGTATTATGCATATAATGCAGTATACTTTACCTGACGACTCACCAATAATTTATTTCCTCTGCTCTATCAATCGCTACATACATTAAGTCTGAAACTGCCATCCTAGAAGTCATTTGAGGGACTTCAAAATGAGGGACGTTGTGCAAAACAAATTAGTCAGCGATCGAGTGGTCTCTAACAAATGTAACCAATCAGAGTATCAAAGTTGATAATGTCTTCATGTAGGCTGGCTCTGACCTAACCTAATGTAGCAGGTATAAAAGAAACGCCTGAAACAAGATCCCCTACTTACTGGTCTTCAGAAGAAAATAAAAAAACTGTCGGGGGAGGTTCTCTTCTGAACTGTTCAACCAATCCAGTAAATGTGGAGGGAGGAGTTCAAATGGAGTGTGGCCTTGTTAACGTCCAAAAGCGGAAGCGATATCACAGGCTCTTTCCAAAAAAATGAAAAAATGACAACACATTATTTGGCATTAATTTCTATTGGGCACAAAATAATCTGAAACACAACCAAAACAAACAGCAAATCCCCCAACAAATTTGTAGTCACAAGCCTGATGTAGTCATTGCGTGCTATGAATATGGGACCAAATACAAAACTTTTTACTGCTTCAATACATATTAGTGCTCCCCTAAAATGGGGTGACTATGTACAAAAAGTGCTGTAATTTCTAAACGGTTCACAAGATATGGATGAAAAAAAAAATCTAAAAATAAAGCTGACTGCACTTTAACCTCGTAGTCATTGTTTGATTTCAAATCCAATCTTTTGAAGTATGAAGCCAAAACGAAGAAAAAAAATGCTTCACTGTCTCAATAATTACAGAGGGCACTGTATGGAAAACCAATAAAAACATTACAATTGTGTGCATCATCAAAGTTCACTTGAGGACTCAAATGAATGATCTTTAAGTCTACATATCCATTTTCAGAATGGGCACCACTATAAAGCCAATAGAGTCATTTTGTTATGGCATGACAGGAAACTAACATCCTGCAGCATCACAAGACAGACCGCAGGCAACAGTTCAGCCTGGCCTGAGCTTCTCTACATACTGAGGAGTTTGGAATTATTGGATCCCTTGACAAAGATCAACAAAAAAAGACTATAAAAAAAGAATACAAATACTGAACTATATAGTATGCTAAAAAAATGAAAATTGATATTATTTTATACTAATACATTTGCTCAGAGAAAGAGATTGTTTAACATATAAAAAAATCTCAAAAAGATAGGGATCAAAATGATTGGATCCCCTGTTTTAAATACTCCAGCACCCTCCCCTTGCTAGGACAACAACACTGAGCCTTCTTCTAAAATGTTTTATGAGATTAGAGAACACGTTGGGAGGGATCTTATACCATTCCTCCATACAGAATCTTCCCAGATCTTTGATATCCATCATCTGCGCTTATGGACTACACTGTGGTGGAACTTTGATGTTATGGGACTATATTGTTTCCACTGGTCCTTGGGCCCTTGTAAAAGTCAACGGCATCATGAACTTTACCAAGTAACAGGACATTTTAGCCAAAAAAGCTGGTTGCCTCTGCCAGGAGGCTGAAACTTGGCCGCAACTGGATCTTCCAGCTAGACAATAACCGCAAGCACACATCAAAATCCGCTCAGAAATGGGTAATTGACCACAAAATCAACATCAGGTCTCCAGACTTGAACCCGATTGAAAACCTGTGGTTTGAATTGAAGAGGGCAGTCCATAAGTGCAGGCGAAGGATTTTTACTAGACCTAATCAACAACAACAACAAAAAGAATCGGTAGAACCATGACTCCCCCCTTGAACTGCCACCATAGGCCTAAACAACACAGCCATAAGAGCAGGTCAGGGCTCAGGGTTGGAATATCCACTGCAGTGTCTAATGCAGTCTAGTTTTATTTAAACCATCCCAGCAGCTACCTTAGAAACATAACTTTGTTCTCTGCTTCTCCCAGCATGCACTTCGTAGCCTATAGTCTACGGATCATTTGATTGAGACCACACTAAATAGCCTAGAGGCACACTTGATATTGCACGCCCAGCAGAGAATCAGAGATGAGGGGCGGCATCGGGCACATGTCGATATATAGACTTATAAGCAACTCATTCTAAAACACTGAGAAATACAGACATTTCATCAATTACAAATGACAAAAAATGTCCCCTGAACTAGATTTAAAAATAATAATAAACACTCCTCTGGACTGAAATGTAAAAAGCATTCCTCCAGGTACCCATTATGTAAATGTGGATCCATCCCTAAAATAAATACAAAAATGTTGCATACAATATAGCTCAGTTTTTGTATTGTTTATTTCATACAGTCTTTTTTGCTCATCTTTATCAAGGCATGCAATAATTCCAGACCCCACCGTAACATAACATTACCACACAACACCCAGTGTTGTCATTGTTCATCCTGCTGTTCCTTCATTTGCTGTAAAGACCCATGCTTTCTGCCTATGTGATCCTCCAGGTACTTGCGACGGGTGAAGCAGCAGCCGCACACCTTACACTTGTGTGGCTTTTCTCCGGTGTGCGTACGTCGGTGCGCGTTGAGAATACTGGTCTGGGTGAAGCTCTTGGCACAGTGCTCGCACTTGTATGGCCTCTCCCCAGTGTGCATTCTCATGTGGATGTTGAGGTACTTCGGGTTGACAAAACTCTTGTTGCACTCTGTGCACTTCGTCTTCTCTTGCTCTGCCATATTTGGCCCCTCGCTACCCGACACGTGTAGCTTCAGATGCATCCGCAGGTACTCCGGCCGATTGAAGGCCATGGCGCAGTGTTCGCAGCTGAATGGTTTCTCTCCGGTGTGAATCATCTTGTGGCGGTCCAGGTGGGACTTCTGGATAAAATGCTTCCCGCACACATTGCACAGATGTGGCCTCTTGTCCTTGTCCGTGTGGGAGTACATGTGGCGTTTGAGGTATGTGAGGTGGGTAAACTGTTGGTCACACTCATTGCATATGAAGTCCTTTGTCCCCTTGTGGTGAACCTGCATGTTGTGAATCTTCAGGGTGGTTTTGCTGCCGTAGTCTTTGCCACACTCTTCACAGTGGTAAGGCTTCTCCCCTGTGTGATGCTGAAGGTGCCTACTCAGCGCAGCCCTGTTTGGCAGGACCTTTTCACAGAAACTGCAAATATGAAGTGTTTTCACCCTTATCCTTTTCTCTATAGGTGGTGTGAATCTTATTCTTGGTGCCTTCAAACCCGTGGCACCTTGCTTTTTAACAGTGACGTTTCCAGAATCTGACTTCATTGTCTTCTTGCTCTTGGGTCCTCTTTTTCTCTTTGCAGGTAACACCTCCTGTTCAGTCTCCTCCTCTGAATGGTCAGAACAGTGCCACTCCTCTTCACTTAAGTCTTTAGGCTCAGTCTGGGAGCCTTGGTCACTCTCCTCACTTAGGTCCTTAGACCTCCTCTGTCTTTTTCTGAGGGTAGTGTCTTCAGCTGCAGCGTGTTCGTCCATCTTGAAGTGGGCACTTTCAACTTCCACCACGTCTTCGGAGGGAGTCCTGGTTCTTACCTTTTTAGACTTGCTACGTTTTTTTCTAGGGGGAGTTTCTTCAGCCTGTTCGACCAATTCATAATGATCACTTTCAGCTTTGTCCTCTCCACGAGGCGTAGTTCTTTTGGGGGGGCTGCCCTGCTTCCTCCTCTTAGAAGCAGAGGCCACTTCAGTCTCCTCCTCCACAACTTCCTCCACCTCAGGCTCCGCTTCAAATACATTGAAGTCACTACGTTGCCTCCTTTTTCTGGGGGAAGCCACCACAGTTTGTTCATCTGACAAATTGTCATTATCCTCCTCATTGCAGCGAATATTGGTCCTTTTCTTTTTTGAGTTGCTATATTTACATGTTCTTTTTGTGCTCTCTTCTAGGTGTTCACCAGGCTCGGCCCCAGAACAGTCATCACAATCCTTTGAGGGAGACTTTGTTCTTGTCTTTTTGGAGCTGCTTATTCTGTTCCTCCTTTTCGGTGGGGAGGCCTCCTTGTCGCTCTCCTCCCCAGAACCAGACACGGGAGAAAAGCCCCTCTCTTGTTCTTTTAGAACGTTGGAATGCGTCCTGGGACTTTGCCTCCGGGAGTTTCTCTGAGGAGTTCTCAGCTGCCTCTCAGAGCTTTGAGGAGTGGCCACCTCCGGCTGTTGTTCTTCATGATAGGAAACCGGTTCTGTGGGAAACAGAGGGGTGGTTTTAGATGGTTTTTTAAATTTATTTTTATCATTCCAAAGTTATGAAAAACAACATGAATGAAGGAATTACATTATATTTGTGTCAAATCGCCAATTGGCAACCCATCCCTTATGGGATTAATTGACACATAAACAAACATTACAATAATTCACTGTGGTAATTAAATGATCATTCTTCTTCCAGTGTTCTCTGCAATGCGCATCGCATAAAGAGTAAAAAATAAAACATTTAAATAAAGACAATCTAAGGTAAAAATCTATACATAATAGTAAATTACATCCCTAGAGCAGTAAAATAATATACATACATATATACAGATGAAGTCGGAAGTTTACATACACTTAGGTTGGATTCATTAAAACTTGTTTTTCAACCACGACACACATTTCTTGTTAACAAACTATAGTTTTGGCAAGTCGGTTAGGACATCTACTTTGTGCATGACACAAGTAATTTTTCCAACAATTGTTTACAGACAGATTATTTCACTTATAATTCACTGTATCACAATTCCAGTGGGTCAGAAGTTTACATACACTAAGTTGACTATGCCTTTAAACAGCTTGGAAAATTCCAGAACATTATGTCATGGCTTTAGTAGCTTCTGATAGGCTAATTGACATCATTTGAGTCAATTGGAGGTGTACCTGTGGATGTATTTCAAGGCCTACCTTAAAACTCAGTGCGTCTTTGCTTGACATCATGAGAAAATCAGCCAAGACTTCAGAAAAAAATGTGTAGACCTCCACAAGTCTGGTTCATCCTTGGGAGCAATCTCCAAATGCCTGAAGGTACCACGTTCATCTGTACAAACAATAGTACGCAAGTATAAACACCATGGGACCACGTAGCCATCATACCGCTCAGGAAGGAGACGCGTTCTGTCTCCTAGAGATGAACGTACTTTGGTGTGAAAAGTGTAAATCAATCCCAGAACAACAGCAAAGGACCTTGTGAAGATGCTGGAGGAAACAGGTACAAAAGTATCTATATCCACAGTAAAACGAGTCCTATTTCGACATAACCTGAAAGGCCGCTCAGCAGGAAGAAGCCACTGCTCCAAAACCGTCATAAAAAAAGCCAGACTACGGTTTGCAACTGCACATGGGGACAAAGATCTTACTTTTTGGAGAAATGTCCTCTGGTCTGATGAAACAAAAATAAAACTGTTTGGCCATAATGACCATCGTTATGGTTGGAGGAAAAAGGGGGAGGCTTGCAAGCCGAAGAACACCATCCCAACCGTGAAGCACGGGGGTGGCACCATCATGTTGTGTGGGTGCTTTGCAGCAGGAGGGACTGGTGTACTTCACAAAATTGATGGCATCATGAGGGAGGAAAATTATGTGGATGTATTGAAGCAACATCTCAAGACATCAGTCAGGAAGTTAAAGCTTGGTCGCAAATGGGTCTTCCATATGGACAATGACCCCAAGCATACTTCCAAAGTTGTGGAAAAATGGCTTAAGGACAACAAAGTCAAGGTATTGGAGTGGCCTTCACAAAGTCCTGACCTCAATCCCATAGAAAATATGTGAGCAGAACTGAAAAAGCATGTGCGAGCAAGGAGGCCTACAAACCTGACTCAGTTACACCAGCTCTGTCAGGAGGAATGGGCCAAAATTCACCCAACTTATTGTGGGAAGCTTGTGGAAGGCTACCCGAAACGTTTGACCCAAGTTAAACAATTTAAAGGCAATGCTACCAAATACTAATTGAGTGTATGTAAACTTCTGACCCACTGGGAATGTGATGAAAGAAATAAAAGCTGAAATAAATCATTCTCTCTACTATTATTCTGACATTTCATTCTTAAAATAAAGTGGTGATCCTAACTGACCTAAAACAGGGAATTGTTACGAGGATTAAATGCCAGAAATTGTGTTAAATGAGCTTTAATGTATTTGGCTAAGGTGTATGTAAACTTACAACTTCAACTGTACATACTGATATATATATATATATATATATATATATATATACACACATACATAACATATACAGATAAATAAATACAGAAAACAAAGAAACAGAAGTCACTTGAACCCAGTCTGGCACAAAGATGAGAAGATTCATATGGGAGACAAGCCAATGCACAATCTATATACACACGCCATTAACCACATAGAAGATAAATACTTTTACAATTTAATTACAGATAGCCCTTTTTCTTTTATTCCAGGCTTCATCTAAATATTCTCGCAAACAGAAATACACAATGGACAAAAAAAAATACATTTCAATTTTTACTCATCGCTCAGCCACATAATGCCAGGATATATCTGGTGGTCTGTCTCCTCATCGCTCAGCCACATAATGCCAGGATATATCTGGTGGTCTGTCTCCTCATCGCTCAGCCACATAATGCCAGGATATATCTGGTGGTCTGTCTCCTCATCGCTCAGCCACATAATGCCAGGATATATCTGGTGGTCTGTCTCCTCATCGCTCAGCCACATAATGCCAGGATATATCTGGTGGTCTGTCTCCTCATCGCTCAGCCACATAATGCCAGGATATATCTGGTGGTCTGTCTCCTCATTGCTCAGCCACATAATGCCAGGATATATCTGGTGGTCTGTCTCCTCATCGTTCAGCCACATAATGCCAGGATATATCTGGTGGTCTGTCTCCTCATCGTTCAGCCACATAATGCCAGGATATATCTGGTGTGCTTTCTGGAATAAGAGCAAGTGTATATCGTGGTAGAGGATAAAATTTGTTTCATTCTCTATTTCTTCCAGGTCACAATAGTTACATAGTGTTTCCTCTTCCATTTCACCACAATACTGACCTGTTTCAATACGCAGAGGCAATATCCCTGATCTGACCTGTTTCAATACGCAGAGGCAATATCCCTGATCTGACCTGTTTCAATACGCAGAGGCAATATCCCTGATCTGACCTGTTTCAATACGCAGAGGCAATATCCCTGATCTGACCTGTTTCAATACGCAGAGGCAATATCCCTGATCTTACCTGTTTCAATGCGCAGAGGCAATATCCCTGATCTGACCTGTGCACATAGCTATCTCTTGCTTATGGGTAGGTTATACATAATATATCTCTCACACACCAATTCACCCTTAATCAAACAAAAGGTTCTCAATTTGGGTTTTTGATTCATCTCCTCCACCCATTTTATATTCATGTTGCATCAACAGTTGTTTTTTGATCACATCTATGTCTCCCTTCATTTGGTTTTCATACAGATGTTCACAGTCAGACTGTTGAAAAAGGTCAGACATTTCAGTTGCCCAGGCTCTCCTATGGATAGATCCCATTAAAAAAACTTTACTATCTATTCTGGCAGTTGACATCTACAACAGTTTATTCCAAAGTCTCACCATACACGCCTTCCATCTCACCTCACTGGGTACCCAGCCCATATCCAACAGTCTATTCTAAAGTCTCACCATACATGCCTTCCATCTCACCTCACTGGGTTCCCAGCCCATGTCCCCAGTTATTGCAAGTATAGGTGCAAACTTGTGGACACCTAAAAAGTAATGTACTGCTCTGTTGTGGACATGTTCGTTTTTAAAATAACTCTTAGAACCCTACACTCCTGCTGAATAGTGCAGAACAGGACACACACATGTCTGATACAGTTTGGAATACGTAGCATAACCAATATCGTTGAGTGTTTATGTTTTTCCTATAACTCCAAGAGCTCTACTTGCTGAGTCGGCCAGGGCTGATGTTCTGTATAGCGAGGTCATATGTTCATCAATAAAAACACCCAAATATTTATAAATGCTGGTAAACTCACGAATGTCTTCACCAAAATGAAACTGAAAAACTCTTCTCTTAGTACCTGGCTTTCTAAAATGCATTAGCTGTGTTTTTGGCAACAAGTTGTAAAAAAACATTTATCATTCTAAGATTATTTCTGGAACATCTCTATCAATACGGGATTTACAGAGTTGTATAAAACATGTAGATACAAATATCTTTAATGATAGGTATTGAAGATATTATTTAATATGAGTGTAAACTGCACGGTGGAGAGAGCATTATGCTGTCATTTTGCAGAGTAGAGTAGAATGAAATACAAAATGTAGTTTCTATGGACTAAATGTGTTGTATTTGTCATTAGGTTTTCCAAGGATAATTAAACAGAAACTGTTCCAAACAAGAATCCCCAATGAAGTTATGATGTATTCATTTAGGCCTCACTAAGGTTGACCAGATGTGTGTGCAGGGAATAGCCATATATGTGCCTCTGTGCTGTTCTATCAGGTATTATAAACTGGGTGGTTCGAGCCCTGAATGCTGATTGGCTGACACCAGTGGTATATCAGACCGTATACCACTGGTATGACAAAACACGTATTTTTACTGCTCTAATTACGTTGGTAGCCAGTTTATAATAGCAATAAGGCACCTCGGAGGTTTGTGGTATATGGCCAATATACCACGGGTAAGGGCTGTGTCCAGGCACTCCGCGTTGCGTCTGGTTGAAGAACAACCCTTTCGCCGTCGTATATTGGCCATATACCACCCCTGCTCGGGCCTTACTGCTTAATTAGCTCACGCTGCAGTGTAAGCTTAGAAACCCGACTTGCACTCATTGCCTGCTTGCCTGATGATTCTGCGTTTGATGAAACATAAAGCAGCTAATAGCTAGCTTGTAACGTTAACATTTTATGGATACATTAGCAAGCCACTTACTTCTTTTCGACCTCCGTGTAGCAGATTTATTCGAAATAGTTTTTACAATATCGGTAAGGTGTAATTTCATAAACTTCCACTCAACCTGCTCACTATCGCCCATTGTTGTCAACTAGCTACCAGGCTGGCGACAAGACGAGAGGAAAGCAGGACATTTTCAAAATAAAAGTCCCCCACGTAGGAGAAACGTGTCAATAACCTGTATTTATTCATGATATATGAAAAATAATTGTCAAAACATTAATAATGATTCATATTTGTTCATATTTAAGTGACATTTGCATTAAATTGTGGGTTTAAAACATGTCCCAAGGTCGAATAAAGAATAACACATTTCTGTATACAGCACATACAAATATTGCACTGTACAGGAAAAACTATAGATTGTGTGTCCATAAAACTAGAGTCCAGTCTACTCACTACAATCCCTAGAATACAAAAAGCTAGGCCATAGGAAATGTTGCTGGCCCCTCCATAGCTGCCAATGCAATTCACTGTATATGAAATACTGTACATGTTGGACTGTAGAGAAGAAACTAAACTACGAGTCTGGAGTAAACGTTAGGGGGGAAGGGGATACTCAGGCAGGTCTCTACTAACTAGTTTTGGAGGGGGACTTTGTCATACAGACTGTTGCTGGCTTTTTACTCCACCCCTTCATAGCCCACAATGCAATTTACTGTAAATGGACTGTAGAGGGGAAAAAACGTACTACCTGTCTCAAATAAACTGGGGTGGAAAATACTCAGTAGGGTCATTTTTACCAGGTAAGTTGACTGAGAACACATTCTCATCTACAGCAACAACCTGGGGAATAGTTAGAGGTGAGAGGAGGGGGGATGAATGAGCCAATTGGAGGCTGGGGATGATTAGGTGACCATGATGGTATGAGGGCCAGATTGGGAATTTAGCCAGGACACCAGGGTTAACACCCCTACTCTTATGATAACTGCCATGGGATCTTTAGTGACCACAGAGAGTCAAGTCCCCCGTTTAACATCCCATCCAAAAGACAGCACCCTACACAGGGAAATTTTTTAGACCAGAGGAAAGAGTGCCTCTTACTGTCCATCCAATACCACTTCCAGCAGCATCTGGTCTCCCATCCAGGAACCAACCCTGCTTAGCTTCAGTGGTAAGCCAGCAGTGGGATGCAAGGTGGTATGCTGCCATCTCTAACAACCAAATATAATTTGTTTTGGAGGGGAACTTTGTCATATAGACTGTTGCTGGCTTGTCCCCTCCATAGTCCCCCATGCAATACACTGTATATGAAATACATATTGGACTGTAGACAGAACAAAGTTTATTACCTGTCTCAAATAAACTGGTGTGGAAAATACTCAGTAGGTCTCTACCAACCAAATATAGTTTGTTTTGAATGGGAACTGTGCACTGGCAGAGGGGCCCATGAGCTTGTTTAGAATGACAGGAAATTAGCTTTCAAAATGCAAAAGTTTCTCTCAGCCTCATCGCAAAATGTGTAGAATAGCAACAAATTAGCTCAGGGATTGTTGAAAATCAGGACAGTCCTTGTCCGGCAGGGAAACGTTATTTTTATAGTTGAGAAAATAGATTTTGTGGCATTATTTCAGCTTAAAATGTACATTTAGGGGAATTGTATAAGGGAAAATATTTGTTTTGGGAATTTGCGCTACGTCACTGGGACTGTGTTGTACGGCCTACAATACACTGTATATGAAATACATATTGGACTGTAGAGAATAAACATTACTATCTGTCTCAAACTGGGGTGGGAAATACTCAGTAGATCTCTAGTAACCAAATATGTTTAAGTTTTGAGGTGGACTGTGTCATACGGTCTGTTGCTTGCTTTTCACTCTGCCGCCTGCATAGCTCCCAATGTAACTCTGTGCCCCCATTGTAAGCTGTTTGACCACAGTAAAAGTCCAGCAACACTTCCTATGACCTAGCTTTTGTTCAAACTCATCTGTTTTGTATTCTAGGGATTCTAGTCAGTAGACTGGATCCTGGTTTTATTGACATACAATCAATAATATGTTCCTGTCTACTGTTATATTTTTACCATATAGTGTCCAGGCACTCCACTTTAAGCTGTTTGACCACAGTAAAAATTCAGCAACACTTCCTATGACTTAGCTTTTGTTCAAACTCATCTGTTTTGTATTCTGGAGACTAGTGAGTAGACTGGATCCTGGTTTTATGGACACAGAATCAGTCGTTTTCCCTGTACATTGCAATGTGTTTGTGCAATACAACACAAATACAGTGACTTTTCTCAAACATTAAATTATTTCAAAATTCCATGCTTGAACAATAGCACCAGTAAATTAACATGAAGTATGCAATCAAATAATGATTATTTATTTGTATTTTTTGAATTGTATATTTTTTACCAGTAGGATATTGTTATGTTCTTTACATTCATTAACTTAAGCTCCAACCATTTCTCTATGTGCTCCACTGTATAATATTATTTATATTATAAAAAGTAATAATTCTCTTTAGTTAAAAAATTCTCCCCAATGTAGGTATACTTTTTTGTACATCATTTTAACATAATGAACTATGCAAATATATATATATTTTTTTAAAGGCATCATACACATCGCGTTATACGGTATACTTTTTTTTGGGGGGGGGTCGTGTGCTTTTGTATTGGGCATAGGGATGGTAGTGCATTTTTTCCCCCTGTTTACTATCGCCCTTTTGCTGGTTTTACTATATAATTTCTTCCCTCCGAGCCAAATTTCCTAATTTGCTTGCATACGCCTCCCCTAGCCCTTCATCCTAACTCTCTCCGATCCATTACATTACACAAAACAGTCATTGGACTATAAGGTGTCTTCTGTAAGGGGGAATTTTGTTAAGAGGCTCAGCCTGAACGCTCAGCCTGAACATTAACACGCATCGCTTGCGGTACGGTTTTGGAAGCATAAGGACCTTATCTTTCATATCAAAGAATAAATCATTTTCTAAAATGTAAAGATTCAATTGATACACACCTTTATTGGTTTAGGGTTCCTACATGGCAAAATCATATATGGATGTATTGAATCACACACACACACACACACACACACACACACACACACACACACACACACACACACACACACACACACACACACACACACACACACACACACACACACACACACACACACACACACACACACACACACACACAAACATCTCCTTCTGAGTTATCCAGTGGTGATTTTAGCATGTAAATCTTGGTGGGGCATGTGGGATGCATGCCAGCAAAGCCGCTACATAAAACAAGACTAAACAATACATTAATGGCACTATACCAATGCTACACATGGCTATCAAGGCGGAGCCTTGTCTGGCAGCAAAACAGTTCATTCAGCCTCATTTACTGCCTTTTAAAAAAACATAGCTGATATGGCTGACTTGCTTAAAAAAATGTGGTTTCTACTGACAGTTGAGATGTACAAACTATGGCATAAGGGGACGACAAGCGGATAAGAGGCAATCCGTAATTTCGATTAAGACATTAATGAGCGAGCTAGGACCGATGTAGTCAATATAACTATTTGTTCAGCACTTCAAAATGTACAGCTACATAATTCAGAACATGAGCCGTTCTTACAGAGTTCTCCCTGTACACCAAGTCAGATCCGTAGGATAAATAAAGGGGGCATATAAGCAGACAATGAAAACTCTTACAATATTCAATGATTACATTTCTCAAAAACAGGTTATAGGCTACATGTGCACCACCAAGTCAGAACAGTAGGTGAAATTAAGAGGTGAAAATAGACCAAATTATTAGGTTGAGGCACATGGGCTACTAACAGCTTACTACACAACATACACTTAGTATTACTTTATTAGCTACAGTATACATATCTCCCTTCCATATTACATAATTTATGCAGCAGCATACAAGACATGTGTGGACCTTTTTGTGCTGTGCTCACTTGAACAGGAAGGTGGTGTGGCAGTCCCTTGTGGGCAAATTCTGTCATCAAAGTCTGGCATTCTCTGGATGTATGGTGCTTTCAAGACAACTGGGAACTCGGGAAAAAAATAGTTGAATCAGGTCGTAGCTCTAGAAAGAGGCCCCAGTTCCAAACGTACAATCCCGAGTTGGATGAAACTTCAACACGTATTTTGTAGCCAGTCGTAGCTCGTTTTTCCTGAGTTCCCAGTTTTCTTGAACTCACTAAAATACAATTTTGCAGTTCTGAGTTAACAGTTGTTTTGAGCACGGCACAAATCATGCTTCATTGACAGCATGACAAATGTTGAATATCTTAGATTCGCGACCACACAGCCACTCCACTGAATATCAGGCTAATGATTGGTTTGCAATGCTTGCAGTTAGCCACTGATTCCTTCAAAACCACTCATTGTTGAATTTGCGGATTTGAGTTAGGGTCTAACTTGTTGTGTAATGTCTATGTCCAATGGCCGATAAGCATCGATAAGTTTTATCTATAATTTTTCTTCATTATTTATCTCCATATGACAAGGATTAAAAAGGATTTGCCAGTAGATTGTCGACTTGATTCATGATGATGACTGCTAGCTAAGATTTTGAAAGTATGATGTTGACATCAGTCCAATCAAAGCTACTGTAGATATAATGTTATTTGATGTCATTTTATCTGTGGCCAATGACCTTGAGCCTTCTTGGATGGGCACTTCTAATGTAACTCTATGGCAGCACCCAAGGGGCTAGAATTTTAGAGCTCTAACCTTAGACTTGACGGTGACATATTGTCCCCATGAGTGACAGAACACTGAGCCAATCACGGCGCAACGCTCCGTATTTTCTGCTGGCTTGCCGCACCACCATAGAAAGCACTGAGCTAGGCTGAAACACCTGCGTTTTGGAGCTGCCTTACTCAAGGAAACAAAAAAGAGACCATGTTTGTATGCATACTGCTATTTTTTTATTTAACAAGGCAAGTCAGTTAAGAACAAATTCTTTTTTACAATGACGGCCTACACCGGCCCAAAAAAATGTGGGGTCGCCACTGGAGTTATCACAGTTATGTCATTCTAAACAGGATTCTCCTTGTTTTCTTTCCTTGTTTTCTCTCATATAATCTTACTAGAATACCGGCTGCACGTCATTCAATACATCCATATATATATATATATTTGGCATTCTAAATGGACCGGAAACCAAAAACAGAAACACTCCTTTCTCACTGGGCACATTCTGGTTGAATCAACGTTGTTTCGACATCATTTCAATGAAATGACATTGAACCAACGTGGAATAGACGTTGAATTGATGTCTGTGCCCAGTGCTCCTCCCATCTTCAACCACCATAGTAGTCCTCTTTCTCTTCACCAACTCTGTGTCTGTTTTTGTCCTCTTCCCCTTGGTTTTCTGCCTCTTTCTCTCTCCTTCCCATAATCTCTCTCTTTCCCACCTCTCTTCATTTCTCTCTCCCCTTCCATCTCTCTGTCTCTGTCTCCCTCTTTCCCTCTCTCTGCAAACTGTATCTTTTTCTCTTTTGCTCTCTCTCTGTTTACCCTCTCTCAAGATCACTTTTTGGAGTGTCTCTGTGTGAGTGGACAGTCCCCTCAGGCCATGGCATTGCCTGACACGCCTCTCGCTCTAAGCATGGAGAGACACACACACCAGGGAGTCCACACACACTGTCCCTTGGTATGTGGGGCTGTGCACGTGGGTGTTTTTGAATATGCTTGTCCTTATGTTTGTACAGTATGTTTGCGTTTGTAGAAATGTGTCTGGGTGGGTTTGGCTCTGTACTGTATGTGTTCATGCCTGATTTTGTGTAGGTGCCTATGAAGGTTGGTGCATGTGTGTGTGTGTGTACTGCTACAGTGGTAAATATGAAAATAAATATGAAAACAAAATCTTATTTCAAATGAAACGATCACCCCCACCTCTCTGTCATGGTTTAAACGTGGTTCAGGTTCTTTCAACCACGTTCATCTCTCTGCTCCGCCTGCCTCACGGGAATGATACACTAGCACAGGTTGCCACGCGGTGAAACAGCGCGTCCCTTTCATTTCAATGGAAGGAAAGCGGTGAGAAGCGGAGAGGGCTGGGAACCTTTGGGTGGTGCGAAGGATAAACTATTCCCAACTTTATGCAAATCACCAGCGGCGACCGCTGGGCGATGACCAATCATATCGAGTGGTTCCCATGACGAATTTGACGTTATGCGACCCAAAGCTGGAGACTCATACTACGGCGTTCCATAGGAGACTTTCTTCAGCAGATGGCTGACAAAATACTAAGATGGAAGCAAATGTAAGTGATTATAACGTCTTAACGAATCATGTAAAAAATGTACAGCTGACAGGAATATGTTAGTTAATGTACAGACAAATTATTATGCATATTTGTTTTTATTATAAAGTTAATTTACAAAAATTGCGATTTAGCAAGCTAGCTGTCACATCCTGACCACCTTATTTTCTTTGGTAGAGTAGGTCAGGGCGTGACAGGGGGTGTTTTGTGTTTTTCTATGTTTTCTATTTTTATGTTTAGTTCTAGTTTTTCTATTTCTATGTTGTTGTTTTTTGGGATGATCTCCAATTAGAGGCAGCTGGTCCTTGTTGTCTCTAATTGGAGATCATTTTTAAGTAGGAGTTTTTTCCACCTGTGTTTGTGGGCAGTTATTTTCTGTTTAGTCTCTGTACTTGACAGAACTGTGCGCTGTCGTTTTTTCCTCTTTGTTATTTTGCTTCAGTATTTTGAGTTATAATAAAGTATCATCATGAGCATTCAACACACTGCGCTTTGGTCCCCTCTCTACGACAGCCGTTACACTAGCTGACTAGCTAACATTAGCCAGCTAGCTTGCTAGGTTTATGGGTCTCGTGACATGAGTATGAAATTGTAATTGTTTGTTTTAGGGACTCCTGAAACAACCAGCAAACCAGGATGTCCTCTTGTGAAACAGTGGATGTAAATAATCTAGCAGGCTAAAGCATTTACTGCAAATTGAATGTACAATTTTGTAAGCTTTCCTTGTTGATATTTGCCATGCAATGCAGATAGATGAAATATCGCAGCTAGCTATGTTCTTGCTTATTGTGGAGGATAGAAATACCTGTATGCCTATGGATGTGTAGCTATCTATCTAGCCGATCTGTGTATGGACCCAAACGTTTGGTATACATATTAGTTCAGAACCTCAGCTATCATAGCCAGTTGTATCAACATCATAACAGTCTGAATGACATTAATGAAGCCTATGGATTGAGTAGAATATAATATAACTTTGTGCCAAGGATGCAAGTTGTATATACATGTTATTACCATGCATGAGATCCCCCACATTGTAGCCTGTACATTTAATATATTCACTGATCATGTACTCTACCTTGACAAATAAAGGTGCAGTTTAGGTATGAATGTCTTTGAGATTATTTTTCAGTCATATCCAATACCAGGAGTATCAAATTCCATTCTTTGAATGATGCTGTGTCTGCATGTATGTATTACAATTATACACTTCAACCGTGTTTACCAATCTTGGTCCTGGGACATTAGTTAATGTGTAACCAGACTAGAATTCATATATATAGAAATTTAAAAAACAGTACACTACACTACACTTCCTATGCATCATGTAAATACTCTAAAACCAGTTCATCTCAATATCTAATGCCCTTCATCTGCATTGATCTGATAAACAGGATAGGTGTAGTATTTCATCAAATGAGACTTAATTTCAACCAGTAGAGAATGTAAACGCTTTATTGAAAGATGTTAATTGTCCAAGTGTTATAAATACATGCATTATAAATATTATTATTGTAATATTATAAATACAAGTTCAATCTGTACTTCAATGCACATCTGTTGTGCATTATAAAAACAGGAAGAAAGGAGGTGGCGAGAGAGGTGTAAAAGACAGAAAGGGAAAGAGGTAAGACATAGAAGCAGGGAAGGCAGCATATGATTAATGAATCACAGTGCAACCCAAATATTCTCTCAGTTCATCACAATTACATAATAGTGTCTCTCGTCGGCCCAAAGGTTCTTAAAAGCAGGTGAGGTGGCAATGATGGGACTGGGGGTTGTCATCCTCTCTCACATCAAAACATATCTGCAGGCGAGAGACAGAGCGATAGCATGTTTTAGCCTTGTGTTTTTATTTTTAATTCTAAGATTGTTAGTCATCATCATAATCAGGAGGTGAAATGCAAAACTGCCCTTGGATCATTAACTCTGGGACTACTGCATCTCTATAATAATTCTTCCTGTTGACCTGACCAAGTGACCTCTCACCTCGCTGTGTCCTTCATTTGATTTTTTACCTTTATTTAACTAGGCAAGTCAGTTAAAAACAAATTCTTATGTTCAATGACGGCCTAGAAACAGTGGGTTAACTTGGGCAGAACGACAAATTTGTACCTTGTCAGCTCGGGGATTTGAACTGGCAACCTTTCGGATACTAGTCCAACGCTCTAACCACTAGGCTACTCTGCCACCCCATGTAGCCAGTTCAGATGTGGGAGGGGTTCACCGACACAGCTGATATAACCAAGGATTTAGGGAGAAGAGGAGAGAGGGATGAAGTGAAAGAGACTTATTGAGAAAATAAGGTAGTTAAAGACAGTGTTCAACAGGAAACTGTGTGTGTGTGGCCTCACCTGGTATCCACACCACTAAGTGGCTGCAGAGTATTTTATGCTGAAAAACATGAACGGACAAACAATATAGCGTAGTTACAGAAATAATGAAATGTCTTACTATTCTCCATGGTTGGCCCTCTTGTCTATTCTTTGAAGGTGGAAGGAGCCACAGTTATACACCTGAACCTGTTTACTGCACAACACAATCCATCAATCAGATTGATACATGAGTGTGTAGGTGTGGGTTATAGGGTATCTAATTGTTCTACATTTTTTCAATATGGGTGATTTGAAATATCCCGTTTTGTTTTTCTATAGACATCACACCCTTACCTAAACAGCACCCTCACCTGAGAAGTAGAAATCAAAGGGAGAGAACCTGGGAATTGAATAACTGCAGTTGACATAGCTAAGTAAATGGAAGAACACTCTTATTGCAATGTGAATGACTCTTAAAAGAGCCTTTGGTTGTGCATAGTGTTGCCAGGGAACAGCACCCTCTTCGAAGAAGTAGGAGGTGAAGATCTCCCGCACACAGATTGCCTCTCTTGCTGCGTTGTTGGACCCCATCATTGAAACATCCTGCAGAGCAGCAGACTTCTCCTCTGGCACACGGCGGCGAGCTGCAGATCCCCTCCCCTCCTCACAGCTCTCTGTATCTGAGGACAGAAAACATCACAAGAAAACAGACTTCATTATAGTCAAATTAGACCACACTGAATATTATGTTACTATTATCTTCATCCTCACTTCTAGGGACTGGAACTACACAAAAGTACCTGCCTTATCCAGAATAGCCTACTCTCTCATGACAGTTGGGGCTGCTATCCTATCACCCTCCTCCATAGCCGTTAGCTAACTGCCTACAAATGCATTTGGAGTTTGTGTTTTTACAGTGATAAATACATCAAGATATGAAGTTAGGTAGAT
Organism: Salmo trutta; assembly: GCF_901001165.1. Classification (NCBI taxonomy): domain Eukaryota; kingdom Metazoa; phylum Chordata; class Actinopteri; order Salmoniformes; family Salmonidae; genus Salmo; species Salmo trutta. The sequence goes on from NC_042969.1 coordinate 11,573,566, forward strand.
GGTGATATTTCATTCACTTAGCTAGCTATCTATACAGTATGTGAAGTTGACCAGAGGACATTTCTCCAAAATTATGATCTTTGTCCCCATGTGCAGTTGCAAACTGTAGTCTGGCTTTTTTATGGTGGTTTTGGAGCAGTGGCTTCTTCCTTGCTGAGCGGCCTTTCAGGTTATGTCGATATAGGACTCGTTTTACTGTGGATATAGATACTTGTACCTGTTTCCTCCAGCATCTTCACAAGGTCCTTTGCTGTTGTTCTGGGATTGATTTGCACTTTTCGCACCCAAGTACGTTTATCTCTAGGAGACAGAACGCGTCTCCTTCCTGAGCGGTATGACGGGTGTGTGGCCCCATGGTGTTTATACTTGCGTACTATTGTTTGTACAGATGAGCGTGGTACCTTCCGGCATTTGGAAATTGCTCCCAAGGATGAACCAGACTTGTGGAAGTCTACCATTTTTTTCTGAGGTCTTGGCTGATTTCTTTTGATTTTCCCATGATGTCAAGCAAAGAGGCACTGAGTTTGAAGGTAGGCCTTGAAATACATCCACGGGTACACCTCCAATTGACTCAAATGATGTCAATTAGCCTATCAGTAGCTTTTAAACCCATGACATCATTTTCTGGAATTTTCTAAGCTGTTTAAAGGCATAGTCAACTTAGTGTATGTAAACTTCTGACCCACTGGAATTGTGATACAGTGAATTTTAAGTGAAATAATCTGTCTGTAAACAATTGATGGGCAAATGACTTGTGTCATGCACAAAGTAGATGTCCTAACCGACTTGCCAAAACTATAGTTTGTTAACAAGAAATTTGGGGAGTGGTTGAAAAACATAAATGTATGTTAACTTCCGACTTCAACTGTATAAAAATTCCAGGCAGGCCATTATTTTGGCAATCATGGCTATGTCCCCATAGGATGACAATGCCCCCATCCACAGGGCACGAGTGGTCACTGAATGGTTTGACGAGCATGTAAACGGTGTAAGCCGTATGCCATGGCCGTCTCAGTCACCAGATCTCAACCCAATTGAACACTTATGGGAGATTCTGGAGTGGAGTCTGAGACAGCGTTTTCCACCACCATCAACAAAACACCAAACGATGGAATTTCCTGTGGAAGAATAGTGTCGCATCCCTCCAATAGAGTTCCTGATACTTTTAGAATCTATGCCAAAGTGCATTGAAGTTGTTCTGGCTCGTGGTGGCCCAACGCCCTTTTAAGACACTTATGTTTCCTTTATTTTGGCAGTTACCTGTACTTTTCTTTACTATTAGGCCCATAAAGAAATGGAGCCGCCAGCGAATGTCACGGTATCATTCACACTCTGCATGCCTGTGTTTGAGGATAGAGGGGTCAGCATGTGTAAGAACAGGAGGATAAATATTTTCAACATTGTGTGTTCACCAGATCAACTGTTAGTGTACCAGAGCATAGAGAGAGGGGTGTGTGGGAGGGGAGGGAGAGCAGAGAGAGAGAGAGAGAGAGAGAGAGAGAGAGAGAGAGAGAGAGAGGCTGAGAGAGAGAGAGAGAGAGAGAGAGAGAGGAGAGAGAGAGAGAGGCTGAGAGAGAGAGAGAGAGAGAGAGAGAGAGAGAGAGAGAGAGAGAGGCTGAGAGAGAGAGAGAGAGAGAGAGAGAGAGAGAGAGAGAGGCTGAGAGAGAGAGAGAGAGAGAGAGAGAGAGAGAGAGAGAGGCTGAGAGAGAGAGAGAGAGAGAGAGGAGAGAGAGGCTGAGAGAGAGAGAGAGAGAGAGAGAGAGAGAGAGAGAGAGAGAGAGAGAGGCTGAGAGAGAGAGAGAGAGAGAGAGAGAGAGAGAGAGAGAAAGAAAGAAAGAAAGAAAGAAAGAAAAAAAGAAAGAAAGAAAGAAAGAGAGAAAGAGTGAAGTTGTAGTGAAGGCGTGTGATCTCTGACTACTGCAATAGGTCATCAACAGAATAATAACACACACACACACACGTATTCAATCTCCAGCTCTCTTACACACACACACACACACACACACACACACACACACACACACACACACACACACACACACACACAGCCTACTCATGACCAATGTCTGGGTGATTGATGAAGGGAGGGGGGCACAGAGAGCCACCCTAGGTCAGCTGTGCAATTAGCTTCTCACTCCCCCCCATCTCTCCCTTCTCCACCCCTTACCATCTCTCCTGCTGAGCTGACTACCACCCCCAATGCCCAGAGGGCCAAGGAACATTGTGCACTTACACACGCGCGCACACACATAGCAGATTGCTAGCTGGTTAACTGATCACCAGAGCAAGCATTGCACCCTGCATACATTGACATGGTGACAATGGTTTTTGGTAGAGTGATTAGTTGAAAATCCAGAGAAGTGCAGTTATGCAGAAGGTCCTGGATGCAGACACAGACACACATACACACAAATATGTTCTCTACTGATGAATGATGTCATATGCTTCCACAGCCTGTGGAGCTGACCTTCTGAGTAGCCATTGTTATTGTTCTGTGCAGTTACCACTGTGTTGCCATAAGGAACAGACTGTGTGTGTCACGCTGCTGAAAATGGAACAGCCTTGACCCAAGTCATGGAGGGACTCAGTTCTGACTCAACCCACCCCCGAAACATGTATTAACATATACACACACACACACATGCTGCATACAATCTCTACCAAACTACACCCACCACCCACTGAAATGTACCCTGGAAAGCACACAGACTGCACAGGCACACACACACACACACACACACACTGTGTTCTGTCCCTTCACAATGGAGAGATCCATACTCAGGTTAGGTTCTACTTGTGTTAGAGGTCTTCACCTGAACCCAAATACCCAAGACCCGACCTGGGACCCGAGCGGTTCCAAGTCCAAATGCTAACTTTTCCCTTGGGTCAGGGTTGGTTCCTGTTTGATTGTCATTGGGTCTCTGTCTATGTTAACCCAGGCCCTGTGTGAGGATAACCCAGGACCTGTGTGTCCCCAGGTGCTTCCATTTGTTGACTTCTGCAACCGTAAAAGCCTTGGGTTCATGCATGTTAACATCAGAAGCCTCCTCCCTAAGTTTGCTTTATTCACTGCTTTAGCACACTCTGCCAACCCTGATGTCCTAGCCGTGTCTGAATCCTGGCTTAGGAAGGCCACCAAAAATTCTGACATTTCCATCCCCAATTACAACATTTTCCATCAAGACAGAACTGCTAAAGGGGGCAGAATTGCAATCTACTGTAGAGATAGCCTGTAGAGTTCTGTCATACTATCCAGGTCTATGCCCAAACAGTTCGAGCTTCTACTTTTAAAGATCCATCTCTCCAGAAATAATTCCCTCACTGTTGCCGCTTGTTATAGACCCCCCTCAGCTCCCAGTTGTGCCCTGGACACCATATGTGAATTGATTGCCCCTCATCTATCGTCAGAGTTCGCACTGCTAGGTGACCTAAATTGGGATATGCTTAACACCCTGGCCGTCCTACAATCTAAGCTAGATGCCCTCAATCTCACACAAATTATCAAGGAACCTACCAGGTACAACCCCAAATCCATAAACATGGGCACCCTCATAGATATCATCCAGGCCAACTTGCACTCTAAATACACCTCTGCTGTTTTCAACAAGGATCTCAGCAATCACTGCCTCATTGCATGTGTCTGTTATGGGTCCGCAGTCAAATGACCACCCCTCATCACTGTCAAACGCTCCTTAAAACACTTCTGCAAGCAGGCCTTTCTAATTGACCTGGCCCGGGGTATCCTGGAAGGATATTGACCTCATCCCATCAGTAGAGGATGCCTGTTTGTTCTTTAAAAGTGCTTTCCTCATAATCTTAAATAAGCATGCCCCTTTCAAAAAATGTTGAACTAAGAACAGATATAGCCCTTCGTTCTCTCCAGATTTGACTTCCCTTGACCAGCACAAAAACACCCTGTGGCGTACTGCACTAGCTTCGAATAGTCCCCGCGATATGCAACTTTTCAGGGAAGTCAGGAACCAATACACACAGTCAGTTAGGAAAGCTAAGGCTTTTTCAAACAGAAATGTGCATCCTGTAGCACTAATTCCAAATAGTTTTGGGACACTGTAAAGTCCATGGAGAATAAGAGCACCTCCTCCCAGCTGCTCACTGCACTGAGACTAGGAAACACTGTCACCACTGATAAATCCACAATAATCGATCATTTCAATAAGCATTTCTCTATGGCTGGCCATGCTTTCCACCTGGCTACCCCAACCCTGGCCAACAGCTCTGCACCCCCCGCAGCAACTGGCCCAAGCCCCCCCTTCTCCTTCACCCAAATCCAGACAGCTGATGTTCTGAAAGAGCTGCAAAATCTGGATCCTTACAAATCAGCTGGGCTGGACAACCTGGACCCTCTCTTCCTAAAATGATCTGCCGCCATTGTTGTAACCCCTATTACTAGTCTGTTCAACCTCTCTTTTGTATCGTCTGAGATTCCTAAAGATTGGAAAATGGCCGCGGTCATCCCCCTCTTCAACAGCCTTGGTTTCTCTAATGACTGCCTCGCTTGGTTCACTAACTACTTCTCAGATAGAGTTCAGTGTGTCAAATCGGAAGGCCTGTTGTCCAGACCTCTGGCAGTCTCTATGGGGGTGCCACAGGGTTCAATTCTCGGGCTGACTTTTTTCTCTGTATATATCAAAGATGTTGCTCTTGCTGCGAGTGATTCTTTGATCCACCTCTACGCAGACGATACCATTCTGTATACATCTGGCCCTTCTTTGGACACTGTGTTAACAAACCTCCAAACAAGCTTCAATGCCATACAACACTCCTTCCGTGGCCTCCAACTGCTCTTAAATGCTAGTAAAACGAAATGCATGCTCTTCAACCATTTGCTGCCCGCACCCGCCCGCCTAACTAGCATCACTACTCTGGACGGTTCTGACTTAGAATATGTGGACATCAATAAATACCTAGGTGTCTGGCTAGACTGTAAACTCTCCTTCCAGACTCACATTAAGCATCTCCAATCCAAAGTTAAATCTAGAATCGGCTTTCTATTTTGCAACAAAGCCTCCTTCACTCATGCTGCCAAACATACCCTCGTAAAACGGACTATCCTACCGATCCTTGACTTCGGCAATGTCATTTACAAAATAGCCTCCAACACTCTACTCAGCAAACTGGATGTAGTCTATCACAGTGCCATCCGTTTTGTCACCAAAGCCCCTTATACGACCCACCACTGCGACCTGTATGCTCTCATTGGCTGGTCCTCGCTACATATTTGTCACAAACCCACTGGCTCCAGGTCATCTATAAGTCTTTGCTAAGTAAAGCTCCGCCTTATCTCAGCTCACTGGTCACCATAGCAACACCCACACGTAGCACACGCTCCAGCAGGTATATTTCACTGGTCACCCCCAAAGCCAACACCTCTTTGGCCACCTTTTCATCCAGTTCTCTGCTGCCAATGACTGGAACAAATTGCAAAAATCACTGAAGTTGCAGACTTATATCTCCCTCACTAACTTTAAGCCTCAGCTGTCAGAGCAGCTTACCGATCGCTGCAGCTGTACACAGCCCATCTGTAAATAGCCCATCCAACCAACTACCTACCCTCATCCCCATATTTGTTTTTGTTTTTCTGCTCTTTTGCACACCAGTATTTCTACTTGCACATCCTCATCTGCACATATATAACTCCAGTGTAAATTGCTAAATTGTAATTACTTTGCCACTATTGGTGTCACGGTTGTCGTTGGGAAAGGAGGACCAAAATGCAGCAGAAATAAGTGTACTCATCCTCTTTATTAAATAAAGAAGGAAAACTGAAAACAACAAACACGTACACTGAAACACTACAACAAAATAACAGTCTGGCAAGGCACACGGCTAAACACAGAACAATCTCCCACAAAACCTACACCAAACAATTACCCATATATAGGACTCTCAATCGGAGGCAACGAGGAAGCACCTGCCTCCAATTGAGAGTCCCAACCCCCCCATTAACCTAACATAGAAATACACTCACTCGACTGAACATAGAAATACCTAAACATAGAACATAAACCAAAACCCGGATATAATAAATCAAACGCCCTTCAACAAACACACCACCCCGAACCACATAAAACAAATACCCTCTGCCAAGTCCTGACCAAACTACAATAACAATTAACCCTTATACTGGCCAGGACATGACAATTGGCCTATTTATTGCCTTACCTCTTTACTTCATTTGCACACACTGTATACTAATTTTTCTATTGTGTTACTGACTGTATGTTTGTTTATCCCATGTGTAATTCTGTGTTGTTTTTGTCGCACTGCTTTGCAGTTGTAAATGAGAACTTGTTCTGAACTGGCCTACCTGGTTGAATAAAGGTGAAATAAAATAAAATAAATGTAACTACAGCTGATAGACCCGAGTGGACCAGAATGGACACGACCAATGCTCTGCATAGTCTATAGCCCCCATAATCAACGAACCCAGGATGGGGTCGTGTGTCCCCCCCCCTAAAAAAGAGGGAAGAAATCGTTTTTGGGGGGGGAACTCAGTCAGGCTTCGACCCCATATCATATAAACACCCCTAAGGGATAGGGAAAAAATGCTCCCCCATGCAAAATGTGTAGAATTGCAGGAAATTCACTTTAAAACTGCAAAATGTGTGACTGGACCTTCTGAAATAGTACTTGAGTACCCCTGGTCTATATAATATTTATTTTATGCTAGTAAAGTGGATTTATTGACTTATAGAAGGCCTAGCCATTTTATAAAACCTATTTATTAAGAGCAACTTGGCTGATAAACAAAAAACGGGTCTAATTGGGCTGGTGTAGACCTGACCATTAGGGTACAGATAAGGTCTAGGTCTGGGTGTCAACGGGTCCATTTGGGTTGAGGTCTGATTTGTTCTCGATCTATTCGGTCTGGGTCCCCCTTTTTTTAAATGATCGGGTCCGTTCGGGTCTGGGTCCAACTCTTTGGACCTTAGAAGACCTCTAACTTGTGGCCGCTTTCTTATTTGTGTGTAATTTCACAAATCAATACTCTAATCCAAAACTAATCTCAAGCGATTAGCTGACAATATCCATCCGATCCTAGTCCTCTCCAATGCACGTCCAGACTCTGAGACAGAATGTCCTGCTAACTATTCGTACAAAAATAAACCAGTCCGTCTCGCGCGTAACGGCGCGTGAATGGGTGATTTGACAGCATCTTCTTCTGAACATCTGAGCACTGAAAGGTCGAGCAACTTCCGTATTTTGGAGCACGACTCGATCTAGCCTTTTAATAACATAGTTATTGAGGTCGATTGAAGGTTGTGGTCAAATCCCTGGGGTAAATGATCTGTGGGCTGCGGTGCGAATAGGCTACTTGTATGAGTTGCAATGGTAGGCTATTGCGCCAACCAAAGTTATGAATGTTTGCTATTACTGATTGTAACACACGCATGATCAAGACAGGAAGTAGAGCGACTATATACATTTGAGAGGATGAGGTAACTAACTGCCTCATTCATGCATAGTCGTAGACGTCACGTTCATGATGTCCACTGAGTCTCCGCTCCCAGGTAGGCTACGATCTCTTTCATGAAATACAAAATACTTGAAAACATTCTCAATATCATAATATTTCTTAGACTAATTAAAAACATTGAAGTTGGGCAATAAGTATTTTTGTCAAATTAGCCTTTCCTACCTCCTTATCCTCGTCAACCCCTGTGATCTAAACTCACTGCCCTGGAATCGTGCCAAGCTCCCCAGACACACACACACACACACCACCGTGGCCATCCTCTCTTTTCCAGTGACTTCCTCCCCTGAGCAACTTATCCACACCATCCCCTCCTCCCTTTCCCCTCGCCCGCGCGAGTCTGAGCCATACAGAGTGACGTATGAGCTAATCCGCGGCTTCCCACATCCGTGGGTGCCAGCTCACCAAGTATAAACCCAATCCCGGGAGTTCTGCCTGTCACTCACTCACTCAATCGCACCGACTCGGTCACCAGAGCTGAACTTCAGCGGAGATAGCAGGCACTTTCTCAGCGCTCAGGCTAGCTCGCTTTCGGCTTTGGTTCGAGATGGAGACTCGCTCGACTGCACGGAGATCTCGGAGCTCCAATATCCACAACTTCAAGAGTGAGTTGACTTCAGTTCATAGGCTTTACCTTAAATGTTTTGTTTTAGGTTAGATGTGGTTGATGGTAATGAGGACGGTTCTGTCGCCAGGTGTGATTTACAGTGTTTATACACTCACTGTTTATTACATTTATAGTCAATTGAATTCGTTCCCAGTTAAGTGCGTAAACAGCTAGGCCTACCTGAATAGGGGGTTGACCGTGCCTGCATGTGCCACATCTGTAGCCTATTCACTTTTTTCAATAAAGTTGTTGGCCCTGAAGTACGAATCTGGCTCTTGCAAACAAGATGACACTTAAAACCTTCATTCCGTTAATTCTCCATCCATCTCAAAATTGTAAAGCTCAGTAGTTCATTCGTTCAGTTTTCATCTGCTTTGTAAATTACTTTTGCGCATGTACCGTTGTATCCTACATTTGGTAAAACAACTTTGTAGATGAATTCACAGAGAAAATGTATGCAATCCAAAGCAAGGACACAAGTAAGGTAAACGAGTTTTTTCATAAGCAAGAACAAACGTGGAAACTGTTCTGTTGCTCACAAGCGCGCACGTCCTAAACAAGTCCTCTCCGCGTCCTATGCGCGTGGAGTTAACGAGCCGTGTCAGAAGGTGAGGTGGTTGGAAAATCTTGCGCGCGAAGCTGAATGGGCACGCGATTATCTTTTAATGCGATGTTATTTTCCCCGGGACGCATTGTCCCGGGTATCCGTGCTTGCCAAACCGCCTCTGAATAATCCATGCAGAGCGAAACTGAGCCGGGTCCGGTTACCTTGTTTTACGCGTGTCCATACTTTCTAACCTCTTGGTGATCCAAACTTTTTGTGGAGTTGGCTCGTGAATTTAAGCTACTAGGGTAAATCTTTTTGGGCACTTCTGTAGCTCGCGTAATAGAACTTGATAGCACTTTGAATCAGAGGAGCAGAATATTCGGTTTTACGCACATTCAGCTGTTTAGTCTTGGATAACTGTTGGGTTCCCAGAATTATAAACTCGCACTGTGACTAGCCTATGTAACATGATCAGCTAGATATAAATAGGAGGATGATTTGTATAATGTCATTTATTATGAATGATTGCCACTGTTCATCTTGGTTTGTGCGTCATATTGGGCGTCATTAACTACTTTCTGCGCCACTCCACTGGACAGCTCCAAGTGCTGAAAACAGCTCAGCATCTCTTTCTCTCTCTCACTCCATCTTTCTCTGACCATCTTCACTGTACAATGCATCTGCTTGTTGTTATAATGTCCCATTATTGTAATCTATGTCCATGAGTGAATAAGATAAAATGAGAACATATTGTCCCAGATTTTGACTGTGTGTTACATTTACTCCTGTCTCTTTTCTCTCCTTGTGTGTGTTGTTCAGGTGGGCTCACCCTGTGGCTGCTGCTGTGGTTGGTGGCGCTGAAGCCCAGTGGGGCGGGGGCGTGCCCAAGGCTGTGTGTTTGTTACCCGTCGCCCATGACGGTTAGCTGCCAGTCTCAGAACTTCACCACCGTGCCCTCAGGAGTGCCCTACGACTCCCAGCGCGTCTTTCTGCAGAACAACCGCATCACCGAGCTCAGAGCAGACTCCTTTGGCTTCGAGACACAGGTGAGAATGTGTGTGTTTGTGTGGACCTATGCTTTTGTGAATGAGGTGTTCGCGTGTTTGTGTCTGTGGATTGATATTGCATAGTGTTGCATTTAAATGTAGTATTTTGCTTAGTATTTGAGCTCTGTGTGTTCGTATAGGAGCTGTGTCCTTGCTCCTTTGTGTAACGACCCCTTTCTATTTACCTCTCCCCTTTTCAACCCCTCCCCCTGACAGGTTCTCTGGCTCTACTCCAATAACATCACATTGATTGAGGCTGGAGCCTTTAGCAACCTGAGGGTTCTAGAAGAGCTGGACCTTGGTGACAACCCGTTGCTACGGCGACTGGAGGGTGGAGCGTTCCGGGGACTGGAGAAGCTGCAGAGCCTGCACATGCACCGCTGCAAGCTGGCCGCTCTTCCCCTCAACCTCTTCCTCAAACTCTACAGCCTGCAGTTCCTCTACCTGCAGGTATGGATACACACACACTCGTAGAACTTCATACATACACCTGCATGCATGCACACACGCACACGCACACGCACACGCACACGCACACGCACACGCACACACTGACAATGTCCTCCCTCCCTGCAGGAAAACCAGCTGCACTTCATCCAGGATGACCTCTTCTCCGACCTGGTCAACCTGACCCACCTCTTCCTGCATGGCAACCGTATCCGCACGCTGTCCGAGAACGTGTTCCGCGGCCTGGTCAACCTGGACCGCCTCCTGCTCCACGACAACCGCATCCGGCAGGTGAACCGCCGTGCCTTCCGTGACCTGGGCCGTCTGAGCATCCTCTACTTGTTCAACAACTCCCTGGCAGAGCTGCCGGGCCAGGCCATGAAGGACGCTGTGGCACTCCAGTTCCTCCGCCTCAATGGGAACCCCTGGTCCTGCGGCTGTGAGGCCCGCCCCCTGTGGGAGTGGTTCCGTACAGCTCGCATCTCCTCCTCTGAGCTGATGTGCTCATCCCCCTCCCACCGCCGTGGACAGGACCTGCGCTTCCTCCGCGAGATGGACTTTGCCCTTTGCCCCCTCCCTGACCCCGGGTCACTGGCTGGCACCACCACAACCACCTTTAGCACCAAGACAAGATGGTGGTTCTCCAAGCACAAGCCTGCGTCCTCATCCAAAGGAATCTTCCAGAAGAGCTCGGAGAAGGTCAAGGTGTTCCCCTTGTCCTCAGTCAAGCCCAGCCAGACTTCCGACCCTTCCTCCACCTCCTTCTCCTCTAAGTACGAGCTGGCGGAGGAGGAGGTGAACCTTCCCAAGGTGGACCAGGAGGAGTACTGGGCAGACTACGGGAATGAAGACGCCTCCTTGCGCTGCTTCGAGCTTGAGTGTCCGCCCGGTTACGACACCCCAGTCCTCCCGCCCTCCTCCTCCTTCTCCCTCACTCCGTCTTTCCTCCCTCTCCTCTCCCTTTCTGTGCTAACTCTGTCCCTCCAGCTTCTCTTTGGCTGAACATCCCCCCCATCAGCCGCTCCTTTTCTCCAACTTTATTTTCTCCCTCCTCTTTCTTCTCTTCACACCTGGATCTTGATTCCTTTCAGTTTCCCCTCCCGGCCCCCCAGGGGACGGTACACTGATGTAGAAGCAGGCAGGCAGTAGGGAGCTGCTCTCAGGAGTACAGGTGAGATGCAGTGTAGGCTAACACCATTTGATTGGAGGGCACCGCTGCTGCTGACAGGGCTGAGCTAATTTTTCACTGAGTTGACATCACAGCAGCAGGTTCTATTCCCGTGACAGCACGATAGTGTGGCCAGTTTACGCGAGCTCCAATCACTACTGTACCACCGCACTAACACATCACACACCAGGACACTTACACGTCCATACATATAGCATACATATAGCGCCGTAACACAATACTGCATTCAATTCATACCCCTCAGTAAGATGGTGATGTTTTGAGGAAGTTTTTCACCACAACTACTAGTTTGTATACGCGGCAAACAACGCAGGCGTTGGCTATTTTGTACGGCGCCAAGCGCTCACCATTGTGAACCACTGCATACCAGTTCTGCAAAGAAAATATTTTCAAAAGCAACACTTTCTTTTGTTTTTTGGTTTAATGACATCAGAGACATGACATCATTGTTCACTGACCTTTCAACTTTCACCTCTCCACCTGCGATACCATTGCTAAAGCAGCAAGACATAGAAAGCACTGAGGGCATCTCATAAAGGAAATAGTAGGAAGAAGAATGATGGTAAAATACTGTAGTGAGACAACTATCAGTGAAATGGTAGAGGAGCGGTGGATATAAGTCAACTATGAAGAAGAGGGTGATAATGTACAGGTATAGGAGAGAGAGATAAGTTAAAGTTCCAAGGATGATGACAAACAAGAGATGATAAAATAGAGAGCGAAGCAGAGAGAGTGTGAGAGTGAAAGGATTGTTAAGTTGTTAAGACGTACAGCAGAGATCAGGCCAGGTCAGAGATCAGGTCAGAGATCAGGTTAGAGATCAGGCCAGGTCAGAGATCAGGTCAGAGATCAGGCCAGGTCAGAGATCAGGTTAGAGATCAGGCCAGGTCAGAGATCAGGTCAGAGATCAGGCCAGGTCAGAGATCAGGTCAGAGATCAGGCCAGATCAGAGATCAGGTCAGGTCAAAGATCAGGTCAGAGATCAGGCCGGGTCAGAGATCAGGTCAGAGATCAGGCCAGGTCAGAGAGCAGGCCAGGTCAGAGAGCAGGCCAGGTCAGAGAGCAGGCCAGGTCAGAGAGCCAGCGAGGGAGTGAAAGCGAGGGCATCTCTCCAGCACCAACATTTGACATGTAATCTATTTTTTCTGTCAACACCATCAATAACAAGAAAATATCTCACACTTTAAGCTCTGTACATAGGTACTGATACACTTATGACACTATATATAGTAGCAACATACATGACACTGCTGTGTAGTTTAGTGTATGAAGCCCATGCTTCAAAGTTCTTCTTGTTTTCTGGTTTTTGTTTTGGTGATTGTTGCCATGAGTGATGCCATCATGTGTATTCGTGTACTGTATGTAAAGATTGAGGAGATTTGAAGAGAACTTTGGTTTCCTTCAAACGTTCGTCTCTACCTCTTGTTTTAAAGTCTGTGGTTACCCTCTTGACCAGAGTGTGTGTCTCTCTCAATGTGTTATTGTGAGATGTGCACAGAGGGACAGTACTGGGGAGAACCTATAGCCCATTATGGTGACTGAAGCCCAGGTCCAGCCCGGTTGATCCAGTCCAAATGAGTGACCTGCTGTGGGTCAGCAGCAGATGAGGAGTGCCTCAGTCATCCCTTTAATGTGTGTGTGTGTGTCAGCAGCCTCTCATGTGTTAAAAGACGATTAACGACCCCTTTCGTTAGCAAGCTGTCATATTTCAAGCAGCTCTCATATGTTAATGAGTCTGAGTCTAAGAGGATTCCGCTGTGAGCAGAAAACGCAGCTGTTTGATTCCAGATCTAACACACACACACACACACACATACACATACACACACACACAGCAGGTGCATGGCTGAATGTAAATCTCTGTCGAATCAAATGCAAATCCAACAAGGTAATGATGAGAGTGTTGTAGCATTTCTGTTTGTCACTCCTCTCTTCCTCAGACTGTGGTTGAATGAAATAAGAATGAAATTGTGATACAGTTACTTCTTTTCAGTGGAAGCTGTGAATAAACATTTTCTTGGTTTTACTAAAACAGAACTTTGTGGGAGTCTCTGTTCTCTGGGTTTCCTTCAAAAGGCAGTCGCTCAGGAGAAGAGCCATAAAGTATAAAACGCACAAGAAACACCCACTTGCAGGCTTTGCTACATTACAGGTCCCTATCAAAGTATCTGGAGGAATAGACTCTAAAGTGGAAAGACATCAATTGGTAATCAAAATCAAGTTTGATGAAATGTAAATATATATGGGGGAAATTCTGAATTGAAAATAGATGGGGGAAATGAATAGTAACATTTGTAAGACATAGACAATCTTTTTTGGTCTTGGATGTTCTAACAGAAAGGTCAGAGATTTGATGTATTTGGTTGCTCACTCTGTGACAGATGGTTTAGTTGAGACTGAGCAAGTCAAACGTCTTAATTATGGCCTCATTTAAAGTCTTAATCTGCTCCTTCTAAACCCCTAAAGCTCTTTTTTTTGAGTTTGGAGTGTGTGTGTGTGTGTGTGTGTGATTTGAACTGCATTCTCACATTTGATCTCTCTCTTTCTCAACCTCTCGATTGCTCTGTTTCTGGAGCAAAATGATAAGTACAGAAACGTGGTTGTCTTGGGGCAGGGGGTCATGAGTCAGGGGAGACAGTGATAGGGGTGATGGTATAGGGTGAAAGAGTGACATTTAGCACCGGAATTAATCCTCCCCCTCAACAGATCGACACTCGAATGATGCAGATACGGGGAAACACATACAGTACCAGTCAAAAGTTTGGACACAGCTACTCATTCAAGGGTTTTTCTTTATTTTGACTATTTTCTACACGTTTTAGAATAATAGTGAAGAGATCAAAACTATTAAATAATACATGTGGAATCATGTATTAACCAAAGAAGTGTTAAACAAATCAAAATATATTTTATATTTGAGATTCTTCAAATTAGCCACCCTTTGCCTTGATGACAACTTTGCACACTCTTGGCATTCTCTCAACAAGCTTCATGAGGTAATCACCTGGAATGCATTTCAATTAACAGGTGTACCTTGTTAAAAGTTCATATGTGGAACTTCATTCCTTCTTAATGCGTTTGAGCCAATCAGTTGTGTTGTGACAAGGTAGGGGTGGTATACAGATGATAGTCCTATTTGGTAAAAGATCAAATCCATATTATGGCAGAACAGCTCAAATAAGCAAAGAGAAACGACAGTCCATCATTACTTTAAGACATGAAGGTCAGTCAATGCAGAAAATGTCAAGACTTTGAAAGTTTCTTCAAGTGCAGTCGCAAAAACCATTAAGCACTATGATGAAACTGGCTCTCATGAGGACTGTCACAGGAAAGGAAGACCCAGAGTTACCTCTGCTGCAGAGGATAAGATCATTAGAGTTACCAGCCTCAGATTGCAGCCCAAATAAATGCTTCACAGAGTTCAAGTAATAGACACGTCTCATCATCAACTGTTGTCACGCCCTGACCATAGAGGGCCCTTGGTTCTCTATGGTGTAGTAGGTCAGGGTGTGACTAGGGGGTGATCTAGTATGTTTATTTCTATGTTGGTGCTAATATGGTTCCCAATTAGAGGCAGCTGTTTATCGTTGCCTCTGATTGGGGATCATATTTAGGTAGTTATTTCCCCACCTGTGTTTTGTGGGATATTGATTGAATGTTAGTGTGTTTGGGCACTATGGCTTCACAGTCTTTGTAAGTGTTGTTATTTTGTTTTGTTAGTTTCACTTAAATAAATATGTGGAACTATACTCACGCTGTGCCTTGGTCTGCTCATTTCCAAGAATGTGACAACTGTTCAGAGGAGACTGTGTGTGTCACGTCCTGACCAGTAAAGGGGTTGTTTGTTATTGTAGTTTGGTCAGGGCGTGGCAGGGGGTGTTTGTTTAGAGTGTTTCAGGGTTTTTTGGTTCATGTTCTATGTTAGTGTATTTCTATGTTCGTTCTAGTTAGTCTGTTTCTATGCTTAGTTTATTGGTTTGACCTTCAATTGGAGGCAGCTGTTTCTCGTTGCCTCTAATTGAAGGTCCTATTTAATAGGGGTGTTTTGTCTATGGGATTTGTGGGTAGTTGTTCCATGTGTAGCTGTATGTCTCACAGGACTGTTTTTTCGTCGTCGTTTTGATTAAGTGTTTCGTTTTCTTCTCAATAAACAAGAAGATGAGCATACACATTCCCGCTGCGCCTTGCTCCCATCTTTACGACGAACGTGACAGTGTGAAGCAGGCCTTCATGGTTAATTGCTGCAAAGAAACCACTACTAAAGGACACCAATAAGAAGAAGATAGTTGCTGGGGCCAAGAAAAATGAACAATGGACATTAGACCGGTGGAAATCTGTCCTTTGGTCTGATGAGTCCAAATTTGAGATTTTTGGTTCCAACTGCTGTGTCTTTGTGAGACGCAGAGTTGGTGAACAGATGATCTCCGCATGTGGAGGTGTGATGGTGTGATGGTGCTTTTCTGGTGACACTGTGATTTATTTAGAATTCAAGGCACACTTAACCAGCATGGCTACCACAGCATTCTGCAGCGATACGCCATCCCTTCTGGTTTGCGCTTAGAGGATCTATCATTTGTTTTTAAACAGGACAATGACCCAAAACACACGTCCAGGCTGTGTAAGGGCTATTTGACCAAGGAGAGTGATGGAGTGCTGCATCAGATGACCTGGCCTCCGCAATCACCCAACCTCAACCCAATTGCGATTGTTCGGGATGAGTTGGACCGCGGAGTGAAGGAAAAGCAGCCAACAAGTGCTCAGCATATGTGAGAACTCCTTCAAGACCGTTGGAAAAGCATTCCTCATGAAGCTGGTTGAGAGAATGTCAAGAGTGTGCAAAGCTGTCATCAAGACAAAGGGTGGCTACTTTGAAGAATCTCAAATATATTTTAATATATACTTTTTGGGGTACTACATGATTCAATGTGTTATTTCATAGTTTTGATGTCTTCACTATTATTCTACAATGTAGAAAATAGTCAAAATAAAGAAAAACCCTTGAATGAGTAGGTGTGTCCAAACTTTTGACAGGTACTGTACACACACTAAAACACACATGCATGCACACAACTTTCTGTCTAGCATTAGGGGTTCAAATCATTTAGATGTCAGTTGCCTAGCAATCTCACTCTCTTTTTCTGTCCAAGTCTCCCTCTCTCTAACAGGATATACAGGCACATTTCATCCCAACATTTCTTCTCCCTCTTTCTCTCTCTACTTCTCTCCTCCCTCTCTTTGACAACTCCCTCCCCCAATTTGGTCTCACGGTACGTAAGTCATCAACACAAGTGTGTTCTCCTCTGTTCTCATTTACTTTCCATTTCTTTCTTTCTTTCCATACCCGCACTCTTGCCACAAAGGAGAGCACAGTTTATAACATGTTTATTGATGTGTTATAACATGTCATCCCATCATCGCGATGTTTTTATAGTGTCTCCATTCTCTCCGCAGGTGTCTGTGTGGAGCTCATAGGCCCTAACTCTGCTCTAGGAACAGAGACGCCGTTAGCAGGCTATAGACTTTGATGTGTATGTGTCGCAGAGAGCCTACTCATATTCAGTGACTCTCTCTCTTCTTTCTCTTTCATGTCTCTTCTTCTGATCTTTTGATCTAGTTGTCAAACTTTTCACGGTACTGCAAATCTTTTTAACACTGTCAGTCACTTTGTTTAATCCTTGACTACTGTCACATTGATCACTATGTCGCTCTTTCTTTCTGTTTTTCCCCCCCACTCTCTCTCTCTGTCTCTCGCCCTCTCTCTGCCTCTCCCTCCCAGATGGCAATGTTTGTATTGGCTGCCCAGCTAAGCACTCTGAGTCTGTTTGAGTGAGTTGGTGTGTCGTTGGCGTGTTTGGTGACGTGTGTCTTCACACAATTCTCTTATTCACTGAGCCCAAACCCAGCCAATCAGTGACGTCAGTGGGACCAGAGAGGAATACAGAGAGAGCTTAGAGGGAAGTTTTGAGGTTCAGAGAGGCTGAAATGGATTCGTTCAAATTAAACTGGGTATTTTTGTTGGAAAGCTGCATGGTTCACTGTGTGTCCCTGGCCCGTATATTGCCTGCCATTATTATCTCAATATTAAGTGCAGTATCAGGACACCCACTGCTAAAAAGAATGCGACCAACATCCGTTATTGATTCACAGATTACATGTGAATTACATCAGAATGTGACCGCTTCCAGCTATCTACTACAGCAGAGCAGGGTAATATGACCCCTCAGGTCAGTGACCTCCAGTTCCGGACACATCACCAAGCGGAAAGAGAGAGAAAGAGAAAGCTAGACCTCACCAAACAGAGAGAGAGTGAGAGCAACAGAGAGAAAGTGAGAGCGAGGAATTCTGAGGTTTTTCCACCCATCCCACAGGAGGCTGCCTGTACATGCTATGACCGGCTGCCAGGTCTTTGGATAGAGAGGGTGAGATACATCCATTACGTGAAGAATATTCAAATGAATATACAATAACAACACAGTCTCAGTTCAGATAGTGAAGGGAAATGGTGGCGAGAGGGAAGGACAGCGAGAAAGAGTTTTGATGTCTTCACTATTATTCTACAATGTAGAAAATAGTCAAAATAAAGAAAAACCCTTGAATGAGTAGGTGTGTCTAAACTTTTGACTGGCACTGTATAGATGGGGCTCCATACGAGCCCCACCTGCCCTGAATGACGGGTCGACCACTGAAGATACGTTTGGTCCAGTGCGAGTGAGATTTTTGAAGAGGGTGGAACCAGGCCTTTTGGCCGCTCCATGGGTTGTTTCAGGTTGGGTGGAAAAGGTGGTGGGTGTTGTTGGGTCGATGAAGGTAACCTGATGAATGTTTGTGTTTCTTCAGATCAGAGGGAAAGACTTGGGGAAAGACCTGTATCTTGTTTTGCGGTTAAGTACAGGGCACCATTGAAGGAAGGGATTTCTGGGGTAGTGTGGAGGTGGAGCAATTTAAGTTGAAGATTCCTGGTGTTTGTGATGCCCACCGTTTGGTGCGACACAGATCCGATGGGGAGCGTGGTGAAATAAAAATATTTTTTCTGCCCCTGAACAAGGCAGTTAACCCACTGTTCCCCGGTAGGCCGTCATTGTAAATAAGAATATGTTCTTAACTGACTTGCCTAGTTAAATAAAGGTATATAAGACAAATATGATATATGTTTCACTAAGGTTGTCGTCTTAGTGTTCAAAGCAATGGTTATCAACCGTTCCGCAGAGATGGAACAAAAGTCACAGAAAATAGATGTGGTGGCAGCTGCAGAGAAATACTTGGGGGTATGAGTTGACATCAGAAGAGTTACCGGGTGTGTTGAGTGGCAGTGTCCTCTCAGGTTGTTGGCATGGGGTAGGATCAAAGTAGGTGGTGGGTTTTAATGAGTGCAGGTTTAGTTGGTCGGGTAATTCAATATTTTTATTTAATTGAGCTGTTTCCACTTTTACCATTTTGTATCACAAAGTGGTATTTATATTATAGTTCAGTTGGGGGCGGTAATGCAATATATTGGATGCCAACCACCGTTAAACTCTACCGAAGAAGAAGAAACCCTTCCCCCAAGCCCACAAAACGCGCGAAAGTTCACTCATTACACAAGACCAATAACAGCAATGGCGTCCCGTAATAAAGCAGGTAAATCATATAAAATCTAGATTACTCATAAAATTGCACTCATGAAATAAATTGTCACAGTTTTACAAGATAAATTGCAAGACACTGAATCAGAGACAGACAACTCTGAGCTAGCTACATTAGCTATGTAAGGACAGATTAGTTAACATTAGCTTGTTGACTTTTACAGTAGCTAACCCAGAGAACTGTATATATATATATATATATATATATGACGAGGTTGTCTCCGTCTTAACAATGGGAGCCGTTGTCCCAAAGGCGGAAAGGCTGGTGACAAGTTTGGGTCCAAAAATAAGCGCATAGAAGCACATTTAGGCGAGAGTGAAACTACTCGATTCGCCTCTTCATCTCAGGCTAACCCCACTGTCTGTTGTTGGACAGGTCGTGTTTTGAAGCGCAAGGCGGGCGCCAAGGAGGAGTCCGTGGAGGAGAAGAGGGGTAAAGGCGAGGACGATCACCCGGAGATTGTCACAGAAGGCCGGAGGGTGGTCATTGAACACTGGTGAGAACTGAAAACACCAATAAGACCCATTACATTTGGGTGACAAAAAAGAGGACAAAATATTAATTAATTGGACGTTGTATTCCAGTGTCTATGCCGTTTTCATTTGACAATCTGGCACGCAAATAGCTCAGGGGTCTCCAATGCTGTTCCTGGAGAGCAACCCTTCTGTATTTTTTTTCTCCAGCCCAGTTGGCACTAACCTGTTTCAGTTTATCAACCAGATAATTATTAGAATCGGTGGTGTTGGAGTGAGAAACTACAGGACTGTAGCTCTCCAGGAACAGGGTTGGAGAGCCCTGATATAGTTTGTCGTCTAACAACATTTACACAATTAGCACAATTTAAAGTGCAAACAAATATGCTACATCTCTGCTGCAGGTTAACATAACCAGTCAACGCTCACTGTTCTGTTGTCTTACTGCAGTAAAAGCTGACGAGTGTACGGGCGTAATGCCGAGGGGGTCAGAGTTGCCCTCCTGGCTGCCTGTCCAGACCTCACTGTGGTTCTGAACCCCCAGAAGCCCCGGAGTAAAAGTTTTGAAGTGATTCTGGTTGAAGGAGAGAAAGGTAAGGATGTCCAGGGATGCATCTGTGTGAAATGTCTCATCTCCTTTCTTTTTGTTTAATCCATTACTCTCTTCTCCTACAGAGGTCTGTCTGTGGTCAGGGATAAAGAAAGGCCCGCCTCGCAAGCTGAAGTTTCCTGAGCCTGAAGTTGTAGTTTCTGCCCTGGAGAAGGCACTGAAGCCTGAATAGACACCGTTGATGAAGGTCTGTATAGGCAGAACCTTAACAGTTATGTATTTCCAGGTCCAATTCAACTGACTAGATTCAAATCGGATTGACCAAAACTGTGGGAAAGAAAGCCATTTGAGCTAGACAGATTGGTTGAGAGGGTTTGGCTACTAGAGCCAGTAATGACACAGACCAGGAGAAAAGCACTAAATCAATGCAATCCACTTATTTGATTGGATCAAAAATGACATTATCCAATTGTCCATTATAATTTTTGGGTAAAATAGTTAATTCTCCCTCTTGTACTTTGCAGCCAGTTATCTGTGGTTTGTAGCAGCTGGACGCAGAATGATGAGGACTGACCAACCGGGTTGCTCCCCAGTCCTTCCTCTGATGACCCAAGCGTCAAGCTCCTCTGGCCTGGATACACAGTGACATCTAATGGTGTCTCTCTGTCCCTCTTTTACAATATTGCTGCTTTTACTGTTGTGTTCTCTTCTTGTTCATATTATCCAAATAGCGCTGTAAAATCTTTCACCTGCTTTTGTATGTCTATGAAGAATAAATATTGTTTCTACGTTTCTTTCAGTGTTATGTTTTGGAAAGTAGATATTTTGCCAAAGGTAACACGTACTCTGACATTCCATGTGTCTGACATGTGCCTGGCTGTCTGAATGGAATTAACTTGCTATTTGTAAAATATGATATTAACTCAATTTAGCAGAGGACATAAACACCCATCTGATTAAGGTAAATTTCTAATTCCAATGTAGACCTTATCACCCTCAGATGTCCCCCCCCCCCCAACATGATATAATTTAAGCTGTACACATATTATGGCACCTAAATGGATATTTAGTCAGGGAATTCCACCATAACAGAGTGATGCTGAGACTTCGATTATTCACTTTAAAATTTGTTAAACCCAATGATTGACAAGTTAAACCATTCTATGCACAAGGACTACTTTGAAATGTCCACTGAACATTCAACAACAGAACAAATACTTGAACAGTGCAGCTGTGAAGTTCAGTAACAGATTGATTGCTGTTGGTGCAGCTTTTTTTTGCGTGTGTTTTGGATGGGAAGCAGCAAGGGGGGACAGAGGAGGAGACCGAGGGAGGAAAGAGAGGAGCAGGACTTGGACTACAGAGGGAGAGGGTGGTCGGTGAGTACTGAAATATCCACAGCCACCCCCCCTAAAGAATATTACCACTTTTAGGACCACACATCAATTTAGGTAAATGCACTGAGTCAATTTCCCATAATCACATCAATTTATTCCCATCACCAATAGCTCATCTGTACCATCTGGATAATCTCAGTGTACAGGAAAGGAACAGAAAACTTAAAAGTCGTAGACAAATTGCCTTTGAAAATAAAAACTTGTGATAGTGAGTTGTGACTGTGTTCTGTTGTTCTGCAGTAAGAGCTTTATGTGTGCTGAGCTCCTGAGACGCCCTCCTGGCCGCCGTCCAAACATTGTGGTTCTGAACCCCCAGAAACCCTGCAAGAAAAGCCTGGAGGTCACACTTGTGGAGGGAGGGAAAGGTGATTACTTCCATGTCATAGAGCCTGTTTACTGGACACAGACGCGTCATTGAAAGTGCTTTTTAGTGCATGACTTGGTGTCTGGAAACACGGACCATATTGTTTATTTTTGGCATGACACAGCGGCACCCAGAAGCTGTCCTTTTTCCTGTACTAACCATTTTTCCTTCCTGTAGCAGTGTGCCTCTGGACGGGCATAAAGCTAGGCCCAACTGCCAGGCTGAAGTTCCCTGAACCTGCAATTGTGGTTGCAACCCTGCAGGAGTCACTGAAGAATGAATAGAGACCCAGTGAAGGTCTGTATTTCGGACTGAGCCCTGACACTTACAGTAGATGGCTTTACCTAACTCAACTATTATGAGTATGATCCACTGATCCAAAATCATTTTTGAAAACCGTCTCTCAGTTTGTCCTTTATCCTTGTTCTTCAAAATGGGGCTTGATGCATGAGGTGCAGGCTTGTTTACCCTGGAGGGTTACTGCTTCACAGTTTGGGAAACACTGGGTACCAATATACACTGAACAAAAATATAAATGCAACATGCAACAGTTTCAAAAAATGTACTGAGTTACAGTTCATAAGGAAATCAGTCAATTGAAATAAATTCATTAGGCCCTAATCTATAGATCTCACAGACATGCATATGTTGGTCACAGATACCCAGTGCTTGACTTGGACTGAAATAGGTGCCGGTACTGTTTATATCAAGGTACAAGAGCTTCACAATACTTTTAGCTAATATTCTGTAAGACGAACAGGAGCTCAAGCAGTATTAGGTGCCGGTTCTCAGCTCCGGTGAGCTCCTGCCCAAGTCAAGCACTGCAGATACCTTTAAAAAAAAGAAAAAAGAAGGTGGGGGCGTGGATCAATAAACCAATCAGTATCTGGTGACCACTATTTGCCTCATTGAGCACAACACATTGACTTTGCATAGAGTCGATCAGCTTGTTGATTGTGGCCTGTGGAATGTTGTCCCTCTCCTCTTCAATTGCTGTGCGAAGTTGCTGGATATTGGCGGGAACTGGAACATGCTGTTGTACATTGATCCAGAGCATACCACACTTGCTCAATGGGTGACATGTCTGGTGAGTATGCAGGCCATTGAAGAACTGGGACTTTTTCAGCTTCCAGGAATTGTGTACAGATCCTTGCGACATGGGGCCGTATATTATCATGCTAAAACATGAGGATAGGTGGCGGGTGGATGGCACGACAATGGGCCTCAGGATCTAGTCACGGTATGTATATTCAAACTGCCATTGATAAAATGTAGTTGTGTTTGCTGTCTGTAGCATGGTGGCGGTGGGGTTATGCCTGCCCATAACCCCACCGCCACCATGGGGCACTCTGTTCACAACGTTGACGTCAGCAAACCAATCAGCCACATGAGGCCATACACACTGTCTGCCATCTGCCCGGTACAGTTGAAACCAGGATTCATCCGTGAAGAGCATACTTCTCTAGCGTGACAGTGGCTATCGAAAGAGAGCATTTGCCCACTGAAGTCAGTTAAGATGCAGAACTGCAATCAGGTCAAGACCCTGCTGAGGACGACGAGCACGCAGGTGAGCTTCCCTGAAACGTTCTGACAGTTTATGCAGAAATTATTTGGTTGTGCAAACCCACAGTTTTATCAGCCGTCCGGGTGGCTGGTCTCAGACCATGAAGAAGCCGGATGTGGAGGTCCTGGGCTGGCGTGGTTACACATGGTCTGCGGTTGTGAGGCCGGTTGGACGTACTTCCAAATTCTCTAAAACAATGTTGGAGGCAGCTTATGGTAGAGAAATTTACATTAAATTCTCTGGCAACAACTCCAGTGGACATTCCTGCAGTCAGCATGCCAATTGAACGCTCCCTCAAAACTTTTATTGTCCCCAGCACAAGGTGCACCTGTGTAATGATCATACTATTTAATCAGCTTCTTGATATGCCACACCTGTCAGGTGGATGGATTATCTTGGCAAAGGAGAAATGCTCACTAACAGGGATGTATACAAATTTTTGCACAAATTGAGAGAAAAGCTTTTTGTGCAGCTGATGAAACATGGGACCAACACTTTACATGTTGCGTTTATATTTTTGTTCAGCATATTTGCTGCTATTGCTGAGTATCCACTCATCAATTTCCAATGTGTGATGTCTTATCTGTTTTTTTTATTATATATATATATATATATAGATAGATAGATAGATAGATAGATAGATAGATAGATATTTTAATCTATGGAGAATAAAGCTGCTTTGTTTCTATACTGTTCTACTGTCTTTGCTTCGAAAAGTATGGAATGTGTGCCTAGGCTTTTGTGCTTCAACAAAAGCACCGCAAATTAAATCAACCGGATTTCATACTTTTTTTAAAATGCGTCAACGAGCCACACAATCACAGACGCTGATTGGTTCTAAGAAGAATGACGTCTGTCGGACTATCGTTCTATGGTGGTCTTCCGGTGAGGTGGAGGACGCTTTGAAAACCAATTTAGGACCAATCACTTATCCTGTAAGTAGCAAATGTATGTTTGCACAAACGATTATCTAAAATACATTTATATATATTTCTCAGTTCTATGCGTTCAGCAGGTTTGCACTGGTACGGCTCTAGCCAGGCATTGCCGGATAGCTGGCCTGCATGCTAACATTAGCTAGCATTATTATTTACTTTTCGCATGATATTGGACTTTATACAGACGCTCACTTTTTTGTTGTTGTACCTAGCCGTTTCAAGTAGTTCATATATTAAGGTAGAAAGAAACACCCCTCTTGATCAACGTATTTGTAGCTTCTCAACATGTAATTTATGCTAAGTGTTGTAAATGATTGGCACGCGTTACTGTTCTGCGTTGGCCTGTACCAGAGACGTGTAGTGTTGTCACGATACCACCTTTTTACTAACGATGCGGTGCCACATTTTTACTAACGAAACGATACGATGTGGGGGGAAATGTCAGTGGACTATTGTCCTGTTCGCCCCGTCCCCCGGACGCTTGTTCCGGGTTTCAGATGTTCTGCTTATGTGCTACGCAGAAACCTGTCACTGAAAGTCGCACTTCTACTCAATACAACACGTTGAATTTAACTTTACATTATTCAGTGTATAATAGAATACTGCACAGAATGGCTGATTTGCACATATTTGTATAGGCCTACCTGTGATTTGGCTGAAGGAAGGAATATAACTTTACATGCATAATGATCTGCGTATCATTGTGGCAGTAAGGGAAAACACTGCATAAAACCTTTACTCTTAAGTTAACACACACATCTCCCTCACATACTGTCTCCCTCTCTACCACAAACACACACTGCTCTCAACTTCTGAAACGTTAGGCATCAAACAAATTAAGGAGCAACAAAAATACTTTTTTTTTTTTTTTAATTTAGCTTAGGTTTTCATTAGGCCTATATGAATCTTTACCTTTGAAGCACATTTCATGAGTAGCATGCCCTTTTTCTTTCTTCCTGTGCCAATCAGTGGCGAAGCCGTCTAAGGCACTGCATCTCAGTGCTAGAGGTGTCACTACAGACCCTGGTTCGATTCCAGGCTGTATCACAACCGTCCGTCATTGTAAATAAGAATTTGTTCCTAAGACTTGCTTAGTTAAATAAAAAATCTCAGTTGCCTAGACCTACTGTGAAGTTAAAAGGTGGTTAGCTAGCTATGTAACATGACTGAACAACATTGTTATCAAACCAATAATTTGCGGACCGTGACATGGTTTGTGAAATGATATAAAATGAGTGCAATTCCCGATAGAGAGAGAAGGTATCTCTGGTAATATGGGTCGTATATTTTTTTTAACGTTTAGGCTAGAGACAAGCCGTTTTCTCTGCTGCAAAGCTGCAAGCATACCTGTGGTGAAGCTGTGCTCAATTTCCCCTCTCTGGCACTGAGGTTGCATGACAGTACTTATAACACGTGATGAAATGATACAATGTATCAACTTTGCTCGCTCTGCTCCACTGTAACAAATGTACAAATATAACAACACAAGACTCATCAGGGTCTGCAGCCCACTGGTGGAGGGATAGATGTGCAGGAAGAGCGGACGGGGAGAAGCAGGTGAGGGTTGGTAGAGGGGGATGCGGCTAGCTGATTACAGCGGATACAGTGGATACTATTGGACCGCGCATACTAGACTTTATAAACATGTTATAACCGGCGTCAGCAGCTTCTTTAGATCGGCAGGGCCGCCAAATTTGGTGGTATGATATGAAACGGTACTCTAAAATGTTGGTATCGTAAGTATAATGATATTTTGCTACCGTGTTACCGGCATACTGTTCCACACTGAAGTAGAGGACTCTGCGCTGTCGTATGCTTGTGCTATCATAAGTCATTCCAGGGATGTTCATATCCTGTCATGACTTATGAGAGAGCACCACTGAAATCTGACATTGCAGCATCTAATGATCAGTCACGTTATAAATCCTATCCAGCGTCAACTTATCGCATGGCAGAGAGGAAGCAGCCGTGTCGGTGAAGTATCAGTGTTGTTGAGGCTAAATCGAACCTTTTGTCTCTGTACAGCCATGGCGACTGAGGGCCCAGAGAAGACTGGTGAGGAGGCTGCGGGGGCCGGGGCGGGCGCTGGTGGGGGAGGGACGAGGTTCGACCTGGAGAAAGAGACAGAGCTGCGGTTCGAGGTGGAGGCTGGGGAGAAGGTGCAGCTGGAGCTGCTCACGGGATTGGCCGAAGTCTTTGGATCGGAGCTCAACCGCAACAAGAAGTACACGTTCCCACCGGGCTCCAAGATCGCCGTGTTCACCTGGCAGGGCTGCAGTGTGTCTCTCTCAGGGAAGACGGAGGTGAGAGGCTGTGGAGGAGTAACCGATGAATGGAGGGGGATATGTGCATGGCTGAAACGTCTGCTTTGGTATCTGCAACTGCTAGGAGTGACGGACGCAGAAATGTGTCGATCTCGCTCTCTTCTAGGTGGCGTACGTATCAAAGGACACACCCATGCTCCTCTACCTGAACACCCACGCCGCTCTGGAACAGATGAGACGACAGGCGGAGAGAGACAACGAAAGGGGCCCACGGGTCAGTGTTCGTCTGTTTGTGAGAAGTGGCCCTTGGTCAGTGTGTGTGTGTATGCTCGCTTGTTGTGTAAACGTTGCTTCAACGTTGTCCCCCAGGTGATGGTGGTGGGGCCTACAGATGTGGGGAAGTCGACGGTGTGCAGGCTGTTGCTGAGCTACGCTGTCAGACTGGGCAGGAGGCCCACACTGGTGGAGCTCGACGTGGGCCAGAGTGGGGTGAGACATGAATATGTCGTCTCCGTGGATGGAGGCGCGCATATCGTTTCTTTGCCACTGTTCCCCTCTACGATCACTGCTGCTACGTTAATAAGGAGCATTGCATGTAGTATTGAAATGAATCATGCTTCTGTGATGGTGTTGACTGGCTGTGTCTGGTTAGTGCTGTTGACGACGTGGTGCTTTCCTGTCAGGTGTCAGTCCCGGGCACAATGTCAGCGCTGTGTATTGAGCGTCCCGCTGACGTGGAGGAGGGCTACTCAGTACAGGCGCCGCTGGTCTACCACTTTGGCTCCACCACTCCAGGGACCAACATCAAACTCTACAACAAGGTGAAAGAGGACACAGATCACCTCTATGATTATGGTATTAGGTTCTATGAACCCATAACTTTGTAATGGACTCCCCCCCCCCCCGGTGTATGTAATCTTTCTCACTCTTTCTTCCCCATCCATTTCTCTCTCCCTCCCTCCTAGTTGACATCATGTCTGGCTGAGGTGTTTTCCCAGCGCTGTGAGGTGAACAGGAAGGCCAGTGTGGGCGGCTGCATCATCAACACCTGTGGCTGGGTGAAGGGTTCTGGTTACCAGGCCCTGGTCCACTGCGCCTCAGCCTTCCAGGTGGATGTGGTTCTGGTGCTGGACCAGGAGAGGCTCTACAACGAGCTGAAGCGGGACCTGCCGCATTTCGTCCGAGTCGTGCTGCTACCCAAATCCGGAGGGGTCGTGGAGCGCTCCAAAGACTGCCGGCGCGAGGCTCGGGACGACAAGATCCGGGAGTACTTCTACGGTTTCCGCGGCGTCTCGTTCTACCCTCACGCCTTCGACGTGCGCTTTTCTGACGTGCGCATCTACAAGATCGGAGCACCGTCCATCCCGGATTCGTGCCTTCCTCTGGGGATGTCGCAGGACGATACCCAGCTGAAGCTAGTCCCTGTGACCCCAGGTCGCGACCTCACGCACCACGTGCTGAGTGTAAGCTGTGCCGATGAGGGGGAGGAGGTGGCTGGTGGGGTGCGCAGGGGCTTGCTGGAGAGCCCGGTGTGTGGGTTCATTGTGGTGACTAACGTGGACACACAGGCACAGGTGATGACCGTGCTCTCGCCCGCCCCAAGACCCCTCCCCAGACACACCCTGCTCATCATGGACATTCGCTTTATCGACCTCAAATAGAGGGGAAAACGCAAGGGGAAGAGCGAGAGATGCAGTATGTCTGAAATCTGATGGCTCTGTCAAGGAGTTTATTTTCAGTAGCGCAGAGTTTGGGGCAGCAGAGCAGTAGCCTGGTTGCTCTGTTTAGCTAACATTACACTCCTTGTACCAAAAATCTATCTTTGGCATATGACAAGGGTTGGAATGATAGCTAAACAGAGTGGTACCCAGACTAGGAGAGCGGTATCTGTTCTGTCCATATTTGGTGTCACACTCAACTGATAAGGGAGAGATGAAAGACAGCACAAGTGTTGGGTGGAGAGTGTTGAGAGGAGGGAGGGGTTTAGTGTTGGGTGGAGAGGAATGGAGCTGAGGGAGGAGGGGGGAAAAGGCTGTAAATATTTTTTCAATTCAACTTATCAATTGCAATGTACAGAAACGTCTTGGTTTTATCAGTTCTATCAAGTTGTTTTCCCCACACAAGACTGTTTGGTATGATTGTTTTTATTGTGAAAATACATTTTTAAATAAAATGTGCCATTTCCAGCAATGTTTTAGATATGACTCTTTGTTCAGAAGCTGTAACCTGCTTTAGATAACAGACCACTATCCTGAGCGACCTCTGGCATGTTGAAAGCTTTCAAATGTTGTCCCTCATTCACATACTGACTCACCCGCGAAGGCCAAGAGATTTGTGGGAATGACGCTAATCTCAATCACTGATTGGACAAAACGTCCCACCTAAAGGAGCGAGGGCGTGTCGTGCCAACATTGAGGGGTTCGATTAATCTCGCCCGGGCGCAGGTGTAGGTGTGTTTTGCACCGGTTGAAAGTTGATTGCGTTCGATTTGGAACCGAGCTGGCGCCAGGTGCTCCGCTCTGTCCAACGGGGGTCGGCTCAAACAAAAGTGATGTAATTAAGCGCGTTTAGTAATTATTAGGATTCTGTTTCCCATGCAAAAGTGATTTGTTAAATCTGTCTTCCAAATGAAAACTAGTTAGAAAATTGAAACATTTATTTTATGGAAAATTATGTTTCTGGACGATGCGCCATGCTCGATTACTGTTCGATTTGAGAAGGGCGCTCCTCCGGATGCCGCGATGGGCTTTTGCCCGGTTCAACACGGGCCAGCGTAAAATAACTCCCCCATTGGCCTAGCTAGTAGCTAACTAGCCTCGGGACTCGAAACTCACCCAAATATTAAGAACTTGAAAACATCAGCCCTGGATGTCAGGTATGCCCTGTTTTTGGTGAACTGCTTTCCCCAATATTCAAGTAACTGATAGTATAGTTCTAGTGTCTCAAGCGGTGATCAAACACAGGTCGTCGCGACAAACTTGCCCTGGTTTGGCTAGCTAGTTAGCTAACATTTATTCCTTGATCAGGACTCTGTTTCATTATTACATTACACATAACGAGTCATTGGACGAAGGCGTCTCCTGTGCGGGGGAGTATTTTGTAACGACACTCGGTCTGAACATGAAAACGATTCGCTTGCGGTACGATTTTGGAAGCATAGTGACCTTGTCTTTTAATATCAAAGATAAATATTTTCCAAACAAAAGGTTAAATTGTTCCCACACGGCCATATTTCCATGTTAACGTTAGCTGTCTGCGTAAACAAACACGATCTGCGAATCCGAACACCTGTGTAAACGGAAGACAAACATGTCACTGAAAAATACTGTCCGCTGCAACTGTTAAACCGGTACAGTAAGTGTATTTTACATTTGTGTAATTGTTTTAATGTGATATGAAAGGAGAGGGATTTGTGTTTCCAGAACCGTACCTCAATTGAGAACCGATTCACGTTTAGATGGAGTATTTGGCTGTTTTGGCTTCCAGAGCCAATTCACCTTAACATATAAGGTCCTTGGACTAAGGAGTAACGTTAGGCTTAGGTCACTTTCTTTTTTACTGGGGGTTACAGTTCCACGTAACTTTCGAGTCCCAACAGCTCTCGGAATGCGTAGTAATTATCGTCTTGTCTTTTAATTTTGTCACATGTACACGAACCCATCGTAGCAGGCGTAAAATAAACGTACATGCACAGATTCATTGGGACACAATTGCAATGCCCATGTAGCTAGCTAACGACATACCTACATACCTAGCATCCTGCAGAACATGGTTGGCTGACTAGCTGTGTTTCGCATCGACGATGGAGCATGCAATCGGATACTTTCTAGTTTGAGTTAGCAGACTTGATAGAAGTGAAGTGCTGGCTGTCAAGACTCGTCACCAA
Organism: Salmo trutta; assembly: GCF_901001165.1. NCBI lineage: Eukaryota > Metazoa > Chordata > Actinopteri > Salmoniformes > Salmonidae > Salmo > Salmo trutta. Next base: position 11,603,956 of record NC_042969.1, read on the forward strand.
CAGACATAATGTTTGGAAGCTAACGTGGCAAAGGCAGGGGTAACGTTACTCTGCTGAACGGGGATATGTCAGGATTAACAGCCATTTAAATCAGGGGGATTTAATGTGTGTGCTGCATGGAGATGATTAGTCGTCTGACAGTAGGTCACACAACCTCCAACAGCCTGTTTTTACAGACACGGTCCGTGTAGAGAAGGCTAGGGTTGTTTTGGTGCTAATAAGACATGTCGTGTTTGCTTTAAATATATTATCTACAGAATATTTGGATGTCAGGTGGTGTTGATTGTACCGGTATGTACTTTTGTGCGCCTCTGTCATAGATGGGGGTGTGTAGAGTAGCTAGCTAGGTTGTTGAAGGTTGTAGTAGAACTGTGTTCTAATGCTCAGGTTCCACCATTGCCTTAGAACTGTTTTCAGTGTTCTAATGGAACAGGACTTTCCCCGCAGGTGTTACGTGAGAGCTGTGTGGATGAGGGTGCTGTTGTATATTTCTGAATACGTGTGTGTGTGTGTGAGAGAGGGAGAGACCCGTTTTGACCTCGTTAGTCAGTACTGGGAAATTAAGATGGAGTACAGTTGACAAAATTGTCAGGTTTCAACACACAACCTGCCACTCCCTAGACATACACACACTTCTGTGGCGTGCGTGCAACAACTAGCTATGTAAAGAACATGTTATTGTCACACCTTGCAACAATATGTTGTTCATGGCGGCATTTGTGTTAGACTTTGTGTGTGTAAATACTAATGGTTGAAGCTTGTGGTGTTGGTTAATGCTATTGGTGTAATCTAGTAGTTGTGTAACGTGCTCTCTGTTTCAATATGTTTCAGGAGGTGGTGTGATAGAACACAGGACTGAGAAGACCTGCAGTTGCCTGAGTGGCTTCTTCTTTCTGCTGTGGCATCATGGGAAAGCAGGCGTGTCTACGGTGGTTTCAGAGATGGGAGGGGTTTTACCTGCACTGTTACAAAGACTAGAAAAACAGCGAATTGATCCAACAAGAATCATCTCACCTGTGGATATGAATGCTCTCTTAGACGGACAGAGCACTGAATAGTGTATACAAGATTTGAGAGCTTTTGTATACAGGCTTTTTTTTTTTAAAGCTGCATGTGGGCTTGGATTCTTACTGGGCAGCCTTAGGTTTTTTTTGTTTTGTCCCAACTGCTGCTGCCTCCCCAGAATATAGACCCTGGGAACACTCTCCTTTGCAAGCATTCTGTCACACTTTTCTCTGTCTCACGCAATCACATTGCCTCACACACATGCTCAGTGCCTAGATACACCTTGTACAAGACCAGAGTTCAGTGGATGGTCACTGCTCTGCTAGACACCTCTGTTCTGTTGCTTTACAGGCAGTCCTGCTACTACCTCCTAATTTCTGCCCCCCCCCAAATATTTCCCTTACAAGAGAGTTTGTAAATAGTAGTGATATATGTCGTTTTTCCTCCCTGTGGAGGGTTAGGGTTTGTTTGTTGTCTCACCAGGTCAGGAAGTATTTGTAAAAGCAGTTCATTGTGTGTACCCTTGTGGGCCTTTGTTGCAGTAGACAGGAAAGATTTGGTTGGTTTATGTATATTGTTGCACCAAATAAGGTTACATGAAAGCCATACAGAAATATTTATAAAAGTTGCAATTATTTTTGTATAATATTGTATAGTTTTGTTTTCAAAAGAAGATATAAAATGTACAGCTAGCTATCTAGCTAGCTGTAGATATACCTGCAAAGATCTACACATATGCAAACAAAGGTGTAGACTTTACTATAAAATAAGCGTTTTAGTTTAAGTGGTTTTAGTGGCTGAAGTGCAAATATCTGGCTACCTTTCTTAAGATGTTTCTCCCAAATGGCTGCTTTCTGTAATATTATTTCTGCTACCTAAGACCCCATCTACCATCATGCCCCCTTATCCCATACGGACACTGAGGTCTTCCCTCTGACCTTTCCAACATCCTTCTCTTTAGATATACCTCTTCTACCTCGCTCCCTCCTCTCTCCCTCCCTCTGATGCCGGGGTTCAGTAGTGGGCGACTAGGTGGGGAGGTGGGTGGCCCCGCCTCCTCTCCTCCCTGCCCGTTCCGACCCAGTCGCTACGTTCCCGTCTCTGCGGCCACCACTTTCCTGGTCGGCTCCACCACGCTCTTCTTCTGCTTCACGTGAGTGACACACACACACACACACACACACACACACACACACACACACACTGAATTCCATATAAAATATCTGTCTCTCACCCCATCCCTTTCTCCCTCCAGGTGTCCGTGGTTGTCAGAGCACGTTTCCTCCGTCATTCCCATCTATAACGCTGTGGTCTTCCTCTTCACCCTCGCCAACTTCTGCATGGCCACCTTTATGGACCCAGGGGTCTTTCCCAGAGGTAAGCAGAGTGTGTGTTAGAGACGCATCTCTTAGGTGTAAAGAAAGTGTTTCAGTGTGTGTGTGTGTGTGTTCACAGCGGAAGAGGATGAGGATAAAGAGGATGATTTCCGCGCTCCGCTATATAAAACGGTGGAGGTTAAGGGCATTCAGGTCCGGATGAAGTGGTGTTCCAGCTGCCGTTTCTACAGACCGCCCCGCTGCTCACACTGCTCTGTGTGTGACAACTGTGTGGAGGTAAACACACCCACACACTACTCCAGACTGCCACTTTGCTAACACTACACGGGGTATGACAGGTGACAACTGTGTTGTGACAAGTTGTCAGAGGCAGCAGTAGAAATATTAGCAAAACATCAGTTATTTCATTGGTATTTTTGTTGTCTTATTTCTTGACCCTTTTGTGACCGTTTGACGTGTGTGTGTGTGACCTGGCAGGACTTTGACCACCACTGCCCGTGGGTGAACAACTGTATTGGGCGCAGGAACTACCGTCACTTCTTCCTGTTCCTGTTGTCCCTGACGATCCACATCATGGGTGTGTTTGGCTTCGGCCTGCTGTACATCCTCCAGCACCAGCACCAGCTGGACAGTGTTCACTCCTCTGTCACGTATCCTTATAGGCCCTGTCTAGACTTGACAATTCATGCAGCTTTAGTGTTCTGATCATGGAGTTCTGATCATGGAGTTCTGAACTCGTCATGCATCTACACCTACATTTTAAATGTGTCCACAGTTTGTCCAGATTCCCTTTTCCTGCGCTATATTCAAATGCCAGTATGCATTCTACAAACGGTGGAATAGGCTAAATATGATTAACGCAACAGCAACTGATGGCAGTAGCTAACTACTGTAGCTAACTAGCCGGCTAACCTCTGTTAGCTAGCAAAACGGGTAAGCATATTAGCTAGCTGGTTAGCATTTATGAGGCCAGCAAACATGTTCCTCACACGCTAGGAACCTATTTCCTCCAACGTTATAATGAAAAGGTGCCTCTCGGTCCCAAAACACCATTTTTCTGGAGTCTTGTGGGAGGAGCGCCGATGACGTCGCCCACTCTATATGCTTTCGGTAGCCTGATTGTGTCCAGACTGAGGAGAAATCCACACACAATGCATCCCTGACCAGCTCCTGAAGTGGTCAGACAGATCAGAACACAATCAGACCACAAAGTGACTTTTGTGCGTCTAAACCCGTCTTTTCAATGCGATCTTCCTATTCTGATAGCAGAAGTCGCATGTAAGTGTCAAGTGTAGACACGACCATAGACACACACACACAGTCTTGTTGTTGCGCTGATTTAGGTTGTGTCCTTGACTGTGTGTTCCCAGTATGGCTACGATGTGTACCGCTGGCCTGTTCTTCATCCCAGTAGCAGGTCTTACTGGTTTCCACATGGTACTGGTAGCTCGGGGTAGGACCACTAACGAGCAGGTACGTCTGTCTATCTGGGTGTGCTCCTCTGAGGGCCGACGTGATCCAGATTATCTAAAAATGGATTCATTCTCTCTCTGTCTCTCTGTCTCTCTGCCTCGCTCTCTCAGGTCACAGGGAAGTTTAGGGGCGGAGTTAACCCTTTCACCAATGGCTGTCTGAGGAACGTCTCACACGTGCTCTGTAGCTCTCAGGCTCCCAGGTTAGTGACCGTCTCTCCTTCATTCCTCCTGTTTTCCTCTGCTGTTGCAGCTTCTTGTTGAACAAGCCCATAAGGAACAACTCAGTGTGGCTTAAGAGTTATGGTTGTTAACTAAGTAAAGTATCTGACAATATATATGTGTGTGTGATGGAGTATGAAGTTAGTGTGTTTCAGTAGAAAGTTTCAGGGTCATTCATGTGTTTTCCAATCTGTCAGGTACGTGGGGCGGTGGCGGGGCAAGCAGACAGTGGAGGTGCAGCCTCCCTTTCTCCGCCCTCCTCTCTCCGAGGTGCAGCTAGAGGCCAAAGTCCTGGACAACGGCATCCAGAACGACCACCACAGCACCCGGGTACACACACACACACGCACACAAACAGATCTAACATACAGGGGTTTTCACAGATGCAGCTCTCGCTCTCATTTGTGTCGTATGAACAGTCTTGTCCCTTTCCTGTCCCTGTCAGTCTAAGAGCAGTTTAGAGCAGATGGAGAGCCAGTCAGCAGATGCAGAGCCTCCACCTGCTCCCAAACCGGAGGTCCGCTACCCTGGCCTGCCCCGCGCGGACACCGAGGGTGAGCAGTGAGCGCACACACACTCGCTCAAGTATCCCACATGGACGTGCTGTCTAGTTTGTAACACAGTTTTTTTATATCTAGGCATTTTATTTTTTCCCTCAGAAAGCAGCCTGCTGTCTGAAGGCCCGTCCACTCCCTCTATGTACAAGTACCGGCCGGCCTATAGCAGCCCACAGAGGAACCACACAGCTCTGACGCACCCAAACAAGGTACACGTACACACACCTTAAACAAAAGGTCAAATCAGTTGATAGATCACCTGTAGAAGGATTAAGCCGAGGGCATCCATGCGGTACGAGCAGAGGTTTCTGACAGACCCCTCTCTCGGGTCCTGTCCCTTCTTTCCTTTGTGCTGAACTCCATCCCCCTCTCTTTTACTTTGAATTGATCGCTCAGTGGCCGTCGATTTGATGAGTAAGTCTGTTATCTCTGTGTGTGTCGTGAATCTCTGTGAAAAGGTTTGTGCTCGTGACTTCATCTACTTCAATGCCTGTGTCATCTTAGGTGTTTATTCCTGTGGTGCTGATGTGAGTGGTCTTGATCATGACCCACACACATCCAGTAGTCCTCCGTCTTGCTGGCTCTCTGTAGAAACGTCTATGTTGTCTTCTGTTGAGGAATGTCTCAAAGTAATCCCTTTTGGAACATACGTTTCCACCCTCCCTCCCTCTCTTCGTTCTACCTCTTACTGTTCTCCTTGCCTCTCTGTCTCTCTCGCTCTCCAGATGATTCGTGGGGACAGTCTGGACTCTCCCTCCATTCTCCAGTCAAGTCGCCAGCCCAGCTATCGGTCTGAGCCCAGCAGCCTGGACGGGGGGTCGGTAATTGGTTTGGCGGCACGTGGAGGGGAGAGGGGCGAGGGCCCCGGGGGGTCCAGTGGGACGGGTGGGGAGGTTGCGGGGGGCATCTCCGGGTACTCCCTAGGGGGGCGGTCGTACACTTCCTACCCCTCCTCTCTGGTCCTGTCCACTGGTGGCTCTCACTCCTCCAGCATGCGCTCTGCCCACACACACCATAATACGCTCGGCACGCTCCAATCAGAGGGCACCACCGACACCAGCTACAAGAGCCTGGCCAATCAGACACCTCAGAACGGCAGCCTGTCCTACGACAGCCTGCTGACGCCGTCCGAGAGCCCCGAGTTTGAGTCGGCCGCTCACGAGCTGTCCCCACAGAAGCCCCATGCCCCTGCAGCGTTTCCCCCGACGATGACCTCCTCGCCGCCCCTCGGGGTCAGGGACGTTCCCTTGCAGGGGTACACCTCACCCTTCCTCTCAGCACAGATGGCCCAGCAGAGAGAGGGCCAGCTGCTCCAGGGCTCTGCCTCTTTCTCCTCCCCCAACAGGGCATACCTCCGCGCCGTCAGCCCTCCCCCGCCGAATCCCCCACACGCTGCCCACCCCGAGACACAGCACCACCTCCTCCACCAGGACTCCAGACACCCACACTTCCGTGCCACCTCCTCCATTCGCCCCCTTCCTCCCGTCTCTGAACAGCCCTCCCCCTCCTCCCCGCATGCCTGTTCCCCAGACCCCCCTGTGTCTCCCCCGCCCAGAGGCCCCTCCCTAGGGAAGTCCCCCTCCTACACCGGGGAGGCAGGGCTCCAGCACAAGGCTCGGCCAATGGGAGGAGGCAGTTTGTCGGGAGAGGGCGGAGTCGGAGTGACCCAGGCTCCACAGTGAGTAGAGATCTGAGCCACGAGCCTGCTACTCTTCATCCTCTTCCTCCCTGATTGATCTATATGAGCCCTCTTCCTCCCTGATCTGTGTGAGTCTTCCTTTTCCTCTTGATGTCAGTGCGTTTCTGCTGGATTTTGTGTGTGTGTGTTTGTCTGTCTATGAGGAGTCTTGTCTTTTTAAAGTTGATCAAAACCATGCACGGGTTTAACTGTGTAGTAGGATAGATGTTTGTATCTGTAGTCTGTCTACTTGATATAGAGGCATGCAAGTATGTGTTTACGTGTGTGAAACAGGAGTGATTGTGTTTGTTAGCATAAGCAGTTTAGCATGCCACTGTTTTCTCACTCTGTCTATTTCTGTGCCCTTTTTCCTCCTTTTCAATGATCTTTCTGCTCTTGTAACCTTATCGTAAGGCCTGTTCTATTAGTCTATTTTTGAATCGGATCTACTCACCTCTTCTTCTCACTCCTCCCTCTGTCACCCCTATCTACATCCTTAACCCCCTCCCCTTTTCCTAACGGCTATCCAATCAGATCCACCTCTCGCCCAGGCTTGGCCAATCACAGCACATCCAAACCAGTTGGGGGGGTGAAAAAGGTGACTGGCGTTGGAGGGACCACCTATGAGATATCGGTTGGAGTGCCAGACATCCGCCCCAGCCGACGATAGAAAGAAGATTGTTCCATTGGACAGATTCCAATGTTCTTACTCTGAGGAGACTATGGAGATGGTTATTCACTCATGTGCACGCACACAATGAAAGGACTATCCTCTGTTCTTGGTCAATATGAAGTGGATAGTGGAATAGAAGTGGTACTTCAATGACCTTAGTATCTTTATAATTACACTGGTCATCTTTTTACTGCCGATCATTTATATTGGATCGAATGGCAACTGAAGTGAAACTCTGAATGTTGATCAGTAATGGAATGGGTCAACCTCTCCGCAGTCTGTGAGCCATAGACTGTATAACAGGAACGTTGTTCTGACAGCTGGGTACTAAACTCTATAACGCATATATACAAAGATGATTTATTTCGGTACGTTAGTACATGGAGAATTTATCCGGTAAAATGTAATCCTGGAAAGGAGGGTATTTGAACCAATCGGTATGGAGCCTGAGAGAGCGCATATGGACTGGTGACCAATTGTGGCGCTCAGTGGTTCAAGACTTCCTGTCCCATTCAAATGGATGGACCAATCACAATGGATCACCACTCCACAGTAGTCACTAATGTAATTAGTCTGCAGCGAATATTCACACTGCAGAGATGATGCCTCAACCCCTGCAAACACAGTTTCATTTGAGTTTTATAAAGCTTTTGTTTTTTTTAATATTATTATTTTTTTTTATATATGTATAAATTCCTAAAGAATCTTTAAGAATTATTGGGTCAATTGTTCAGATGCTGGAGATAGCGTTTTGGGGTTTGTCAATGACTAAGAATGTGAGTTAGACTAATTGCTTGTTTTGATTGATGGCTGTATCAGCCAGTCATAGAGCTCGCTGCAGTTCTCATCCAAAGAGATTGGTGATCCTATATGACGGCCAGCTGAAGAGGCCTGTCACTGAGGATGTTGAAAGCCACAAAGAAAATGTTTATTCTGAATCATAAATACAGTACAAGCCTCTTCATGGAATGTCCACTAGAAATGTTTATTATTGATACATTATGTGAATTCTCTCTTCGAAGCTTTTAAATGATTTGCCTGTCATTTTGTCTGTCAATCAGTGCTAGAAAAACTTTAAGGATGGTCAGCCAAACATGTTAAGAGTGTGAGGGGGCATATTTATTTTACCGGACAGGAAAACCTTTGAGTTCTGAACACAATTCCAAACCAATCTCTATATCCAGGAGTTGGAAGAAGTTGCCCCTACACATTGAGGCCTTTGCCCCTAATTGTTAAGGCACTAAAGGAGGGGAAGCTGATTCTAAATGTATTCCCAGAAGGGGAAACTTCTACCCAGAGACCACATCCCTATCATAGTGCCTTGTCCTTAGATTCTAATATAATTGGGAAAATTCCAACAAATCAAATTCTGGGGGGTGATATAAATATAGGTATGCTGTAGTAACTTTTCTTTGTTCATAGATGTATGACATGTCTAGGAGGGGACGGGTGTACGACATGTCTAGGAGGGGACGGGTGTACGACGCGTCTAGGAGGGGACGGGTGTACGACGCGTCTAGGAGGGGACGGGTGTACGACGCGTCTAGGAGGGGACGGGTGTACGACGCGTCTAGGAGGGGACGGGTGTACGACGCGTCTAGGAGGGGACGGGTGTCAGGGTTGGTTTGAAATTGAGGACTGTTTTGATCGGTTTTTGCCTTGAGACCATTCGTAGTAAAACAAAGAGTTTTTTTAAAATATATTTTTAAGTATTTCTTACAACTATAACCAGGTAAGAATTTTATATTTTAATTGGTTTTGTTGACATTCTGGCCTCTTGATTTCCTTATTTGATTTCCTTATCTGCTTTCTGTTTTTTTTTTTTTAAATCTCTTTATGGTACAGTTAACATTTTGCACACGAATAGGAAGGCACAGTCAGAAACAGAAAGGAGTGTGTGGTTGAGAGGAGGAGGAGGAGAAGGTGGTATGTTTACTCCAAGCCCACTACAGAGTTGGATTGTCAAAGCTAGCTGAATGTAGCACGTTTTATGTTCAGGGAATTCTGAAGCACACAAACTATCAACCAATCACACAGCAGTGTGGCCACAGTCAGTGTTTGTATGCACCCCTAACCCCCCCCCCCCCCCCCCCCCCCCCCCCCCTCGCCATGTGTACAGTAGGTGTGCGTTGTGTTGAATGCACTCCTGGTGTGTGTGTGAGAATATCCTCGTCAAATGCACACCTGGTTGATATGAGTACAAGCAGTCAAACATACAGGGCTAGAGAGAGTCTTACTTTCTCCTGGTGGGGAAGGGGGCTTTGAACAACAGAATATATGTGAGTAAATAAGAATGCTGCTATTGTTGTGGGCTATGCTGAATGGGGAGTGTCGGAAATATTTCTGATAAATATGTAGAAGACATTTCCAAAATGGCCTTAAAAGTTTAAGGTGTCTTCTCAGAATAAAAGGTCAACCTGACGGAAAAACGTGTCTTGTCTTCAATCAAAGATCAGCCAAGAGCATATGGGGGTCCTCGGAGCATTGAAAAGTTTTATTTAACTTTTGGCAGAACAGATTATAGCCTATAAACTGTCAGTTTGAATTCATTTTTTGGTGTTGAAAAATATGACCCAAAAAGCAGCAGGACATGAAAAAACAAGTGAACTGAAAGTCACAGAATAACTAATATGGATGAATGAGTGAGATGGTAATGTAAGGGATTTTCACTTAAATCATTTAAAGGCCCAGTGCAACCAAACTTAATTTTCCTGTGTTTTACATTCTTCCACACTGAGGTTGGAATAATATTGTGAAAATAATGTTAATGCCCTTTTAGTGTAGGAGCTGTTTGAAAAGAATTCCTGTAATTTCAGCCTGTTTTGATGGGAGGGAGTTCTGGCCTTCCATGGTGGTGACATGTGGTAAATTAGTTCCCAACCTCTACCAATAACTAGTTTTCCCTTCCCCACTCAAACCACTCCCAGAAAGTCTTAGCAAAATTCTCGCTTGAGAAATTTCTATTTGTTTTCTACCATTTTGTTTTAAATTGATCACAATTTAGGTACTTAATTGTTGTGCAGAATAATCGTAATCTATTGAACTGCTGCATTGGACCTATTTAAGGCATCAATAATTAGGACGGTTAGATGTTTCTGTTTTAGATGGCTCATTCTGCCCCAAGTCTTGAATTAACTTGAATACTGGTTGTCTGATAATACAACAGCGATATAACAGGCACAGGCAAATTATATGACTAGCAGTGAACTGTGTGTACGACTGGTAGTGCAATCCAGTCCCTGTTTTCCCTTCGTCTCTACTGGTCTTTCTTGCTCTCTGCTGGGGTGTCAGGTCCAGGTTGAGGCTCTTCGCTGCCCTCTGGTGGTAAGGGGTTGTCCTCGCCACGACCCTTCTTTATCTTCTTTGACGCCTCGTAGAGCTCGTTCAGGTTGAACTCGCGGATGATGTTCTCCTAGAACAGAATGAGACAAACGGGTGTGTGAGTGGGGACCCAAAGCCATTCACACACTTCAAAAAAGTATGGCGCACACACAGATTAGGGATCGCCGCACAACACACACCTCGCTGAAAGTCCAGGACACTGCTCGACACTTATTGTCCACCATTGGACGTCTCATGACCTCCCGCCCTGACTGGAAAAGCACCAATGAGGGGAGCTGCTTGGCCAGAGGGGAGGTGCTAACCTTGTACCTGCAGAGAAGGGCAGAAAAAGTGTCAAGACTATAGAAATAGGTGGTCCCTTCTCATCTGACTTCTAGACAGACTGTAGACTGCATGTCAATGTAAATGACATTTTTTTGCATTCTGGTGAAAACTTAGTTTGTAAGAGACACTACCAACGTCAGAGGGAAAGGCTTACCTCTGAGCCACCTCGCCGTACCGGCCAGCGTCTATCTTCCCAAACCGCAGTCCTGCACAGTTATACCTGCATAACAGAGGAAGAGAACAAGAGACAGCCATGTTTAGTTAACACAACAACATTAGATGTGTTTCACTGGAGGAAGAGTAGAGGAGGGGTGAAGTCACGCAGATAGAGGAAAGATGAAGCGAAAGAGGAAACAGGAAGAATACTAACTTGAGGGAAAGGTCGGCAAAGACGGGGGCGAAGGACTGGCACTCGGGAGACCAGTTAGCATAGAACTCAACGATCCACGTCACGCGAGTATCATGATTCAGCTCCTCCTGTCCAATGGGATTAGACCAGATCAGATTACCTGAGTAGATCACAATCACTGTATCAGTAGTCTGGTTCCCAGCCAGGTGTCTCCCTACTAATAGTATTGTCACTAGGCTGGCAAGCAAGGATACTAGAGCAGTAGAACATGTATTAGCAACACTTAGCCTGTTGTAAATAAACAAAATCTAATGCTCACTTACAGTTAGTAATATGGTAATGAGAGTCTCAGTTAACTAGACTCAACAGTCTACAGTATGGTGTCTCGTCTAAACACTCAGTTAACTAGACTCAACAGTCTACAGTATGGTGTCTCGTCTAAACACTCAGTTAACTAGACTCAACAGCCTACAGTATGGTGTCTCGTCTAAACACTCTGTTAACTAGACTCAACAGCCTACAGTATGGTGTCTCGTCTAAACACTCAGTTAACTAGACTCAACAGTCTACAGTATGGTGTCTCGTCTAAACACTCAGTTAACTAGACTCAACAGTCTACAGTATGGTGTCTCGTCTAAACACTCAGTTAACTAGACTCAACAGTCTACAGTATGGTGTCTCGTCTAAACACTCAGTTAACTAGACTCAACAGCCTACAGTATGGTGTCTCGTCTAAACACTGTTAACTAGACTCAACAGCCTACAGTATGGTGTCTCGTCTAAACACTCAGTTAACTAGACTCAACAGTCTACAGTATGGTGTCTCGTCTAAACACTCAGTTAACTAGACTCAACAGTCTACAGTATGGTGTCTCATCTAAACACTCAGTTAACTAGACTCAACAGTCTACAGTATGGTGTCTCGTCTAAACACTCAGTTAACTAGACTCAACAGTCTACAGTATGGTGTCTCGTCTAAACACTCAGTTAACTAGACTCAACAGTCTACAGTATGGTGTCTCGTCTAAACACTCAGTTAACTAGACTCAACAGTCTACAGTATGGTGTCTCGTCTAAACACTCAGTTAACTAGACTCAACAGTCTACAGTATGGTGTCTCGTCTTCATACTCAGTTAACTAGACTCAACAGTCTACAGTATGGTGTCTCGTCTTCATACTCAGTTAACTAGACTCAACAGTCTACAGTATGGTGTCTCGTCTAAACACTCAGTTAACTAGACTCAACAGTCTACAGTATGGTGTCTCGTCTAAACACTCAGTTAACTAGACTCAACAGTCTACAGTATGGTGTCTCGTCTAAACACTCAGTTAACTAGACTCAACAGTCTACAGTATGGTGTCTCGTCTTCATACTCAGTTAACTAGACTCAACAGTCTACAGTATGGTGTCTCGTCTTCATACTCAGTTAACTAGACTCAACAGTCTACAGTATGGTGTCTCGTCTAAACACTCAGTTAACTAGACTCAACAGTCTACAGTATGGTGTCTCGTCTAAACACTCAGTTAACTAGACTCAACAGTCTACAGTATGGTGTCTCGTCTTCATACTCAGTTAACTAGACTCAACAGTCTACAGTATGGTGTCTCGTCTTCACACTCATGTCACATCTCAAGTCTTGGATCAACCCACTTACGTCTATGGTCTTTTCACTGAAGTACTTGATATACTCTGGGCCCATGTAGAGTGGCGGTTTGCAGGTCATGACGAATGCTTGGACAGGAAAGGAAACAGAAACATTCTTGACATTGTAGAATGTATACTTGGTACTAACCCTAACTCCTAACCCATGCTGTCAAATTCACTCACAGTGCACAGACAGACTGGTTGCTTTCGACAGTAAAGTCAAAGTGCAAATCAATCCCTGAAGCAAGCATTGTCTTGTCTTATCAAGGAGCGCGCCAACTTCCTCTGGTCACTAGTTATAATGCATATTAACTGACTGACAGCAGTGACATGAAGGGCAGTATGACAAGCAGCTCACCAATACACAGAGCGAAGTAGAAGATGCCCAGTCTGATGTCCAGCCTGAAGAAGAGGATGACGTTGGCCACCTTACTGAACATAAACAGGTTCCCTGCATGCTGCTCTAATGTGACTGGAGAACAGGAGAAAGGTTAGGGTTCATGACAGAGAAACAGAGAGGGGGGGGGGGACTGGGGGAAGGAGTAGAGAGAGAGAGGGGTAAGAGAGACTGGGGGGATGAATAGAGTGACAGGGGGAGGGAGAGACTGGGGGGATGAATAGAGTGACAGGGGGAGGGAGAGACTGGGGGGATGAATAGAGTGACAGGGGGAGGGAGAGACTGGGGGGATGAATAGAGTGACAGGGGGAGGGAGATAGTACAGAGAGCAATAATAAGACTCAAGGATAGAAAAGAGGGGAGGTAGGAGTTAACAAAATTAACAGTGCCCCCCCCCCCCACACAACTGTATTCTCATGTTTACAAAGCAAACACATTGTCAAGAGCCAATGAACAAGCAGATGAACCTTGGTAGTGCTGTAATCTCAGGAGATGGTTTGTTGAAATAACAGTGTATGTGTTTGTTCTGATGTTTACTGTTGATACTGTAAACCACTGAGAGATTTTCAGTGACAACAGTGGGCTCACCCCTGCTACATGGCCAAACCTGTGTGTGTATTTGTGTTTCATTCTGCACCTACTGGCTCTTCTGTTCTTCATCATGACAATCGCACTGAGAAACATAAGAATCTCCACTTCTCTCTGTAAGACATAGGCCCCATAATATTACATACAGGTATTGCAACATTTACGGTAACAATAAACCCCACAGGATTTAGCTCAAGAGCAACTCTACCCCGACACTGACCCAGTCAAAGTCGCATGGGTTCCCGTCCTCCCGTTCTGTGTTGAGGTTTTCGCAAAGTCCCGGACACTTGCGAAGTATGAGGAATGCGGAGGACATCAATATAGACAAGATGTAATAAGGCTTGAAGAGCCATTTGTATATTTGAGGTAAGTGGTAAAAGAAGGCAATAACTCCGGTGATCAACCCCATGTTCCCTCAGCATGAGAGAAGAGAAAGAAAGGGGGCTGAGCACAGTGACAGCCGTTCTTATTATACCTCAGTGATGACAGCTGAAGCACCAGGAGTTCAACCAAAGATTGCGCAACGTGAATGAGCGCGACATATGACACTTGACTGCGCATGCGGACACTGACAGAAAAGCAAAAACCTTGTTTTGTACCTGTTGTCGTTCCGTAGACGGTCGTTTCGAGCGGGTACTCTAAAACATAAACAACGTTTTTAAAAAAAAATATCGAGGAAATTGGTGAAACAACACACACAGTTGCTAAAAGTACACGAGATAACGTACAGGATCAGTGTAGCAATGCGACAGGAGATGTTTCGTCTCCGTCGTGGAAATGATTCTCACCGGTCAGGCGGACCCGAACCCCCAGAGGAACAGGCAACTGTTGTTCAGCAAAGTCACGGAGAAGAGCCTAGAGAAGATGCCAGGTACATATTTTATGAATAATACATTTGGCCATACATCACGTTGAGCTGAAAAAAAATGTTGCACCCTTGGGAAACTAGCTAACGTTAAATCTGTCTGAATGTGTCGTCAGTTTTCACTGATTTGGCCACACGTTCAATCCGTTCTATAAGAAGAACCCGCAGGTGACAGAGAACATCCATAAGCAGTTAAGACAATATTTACAGAGGACTTTACAGGTTGGGCACCAACATCAACAAACTGATCGATGAGGGGGGAGCTACAGTGCAAACTGGATCAGCTGAACAAGCTGCTAAGAACAGCCAAGACCCAGCATGGTTAGTCACTGTCTGCCACCATAGAAGATGTTGGCCTCTTTGTTTGTGTCTGTATGCTGCCGTCTTCCTCCATCTTGGATTGTCCTGTATGTGTTTTCACCTTGTAAAGTCGGACCTTAGATCAGTGTCCCGGGGCACTTCTCTTCGACCTACTCCACCTCGTGTCCCCTCAGGCTGCTCAGGGGAGTGCCTGAGCAGGACCTGTGTAGTTTTGTGATGCCTTACTACTTGAAGCAGGAGGCGTAGCTGCGGAGGGAGCTGAAGAAGATTTAGCAGGAGAACGCTGTGCTGGCTCAGAGGGTGCAGGCGGGCAGGGAAGGAATCAACCAGACCGAACAACGCATTGCAACAGCTGTGGAAGGTGAGTGTAACCGGCGTCACTGTGCTAGCTTGGCAGCTTCACTTCCTCCCTCAACTTGCCTCTGACTGGGCTTGAACCTGGGTCCTACGCCTTCGCAAACACATTTGACCGCCCGATTGACAGCATGCAAAGCAGTTGGGCCCCTGAAAAGGATCCAGTTCATTGGTGTCATTTCAAGCTGCGGGGTGAGTTTATCCAGTATGATTTCACCCCATTACACGAGTGAGAGAGAATCATGATGCATTGGTGCCCACATTTTATTGAAACTTTATTGAACTAGGCAAATCATTTACAATGACGGCCTAACCCAGACGACACTGAGCCAATTGTGCTCCGCCCAGATCCAATGAGTTGTAAATGGAATGGAATAAATGAGTAGGTGTACACTTTGGCTTTGGTTTAGCTGTCAAAAAAGAACAGATGTTATGAAGATTAGGCTATCGAGGATGCCCCTGCTATACAATGGTGATTGTAAAACACATATTTTCATTAGTTTGCGTCCATAGAGACTAGCCTGGGCCTACTGTAGGAACATATTTGAAGGATTTTTTTTTCACTGTTTGTTTTTGTCAATTCCTGCATCTTTAGCGAGTTCCAGATGCTCTCTTCCTCCCTCTGCCCACCTGCGACCTTTGATGACCCTGAGTACAGCCCTGTACTAAAGCAGATTGGAAAGGGGGATACCTAGTTAGTTGTACAACTGAATGCCTTCAACTGAAATGTGTCTTCCGCTCTAACCGCTAGGCTTTGACCAATTTGAACCTTAACATGTTACAGTTTTGTACTTAGTATACCAGTTCTGTTTTATTCTGTGCTTTGTGCTCTGTTTTTGTCTTTAAATAAACACCCAATAAAAACACATTTGCCTTCATTTAGTAGCTAGAGTGCTTAATCAATCAAGTATACTTGATGAACGTTAGAAACGTACACTTTTGTAGTGGGGGGTTCGGCCATAGTCAGTAGAAATTTGGTCGGCCAATATATTCCTGGTATTACGGTACTTCTCCAATGGAAAATATGCATTGACAGTATGCAACTACCACAAAGGAGTAGAGACGAATTAAGCGTTTGTTGTCAGAATATCGTCTGTAGTCACATGTGTACAAAACTAATCGTATCGCTTTAGGAAGACATCGATTTATTAGTTATTTAAATGTATTACTCGCAATAGATATGACGGAAATGTTTTCAACTCTGTATGGGCAAAATGATGCTCAGGGACCTCCTCGATCATCGTCTCTGGGATTTGGACCGGGAAATCCACCACCCCCTCTGCCGCCAAACCAAGTCCCGATGGCGGCCCAGATGGCACCTCAGCTCGGGGATGAGGGGCCTGCTCTACGGAAGCCGGGAGCCATGAACGAACCTTTTTATTTACTGCGAGAACTACCAGGTAGAGTTAACATTTCAGTGTGGGTACTACGTAATATGTTTATTCGTACCCGAGTGGAGGATTTGAAGTGATTTTTAGCTAGCCCCTTAGGTTATTTTCTAATAATAACATTAACTAACGTTAGCCTTTCTGAGCTAGCTGGCTATTGGCTAAGAGCCCAGCGGCAGTAGAACGTTAATCTGGTGTGTGTGTGTGTGTGTTATATTGCTATATCAATTTCGAAGTGCACTTCCTACATTAGCCATCACAAGTTACTCCCTCTGGAGTCTGGACCCTAGTAGTATGGTACATTGACGTCCGTGTGGACAAACTCTGGATCTTGTTACTGCATTGACAGTGTATTTTAAACATTTGCCTCACAGTGGGCAATGAGCTTACGGGCAATACCAACCTCATCACCCATTACAACCTGGAACACGCTTACAACAAGTTCTGTGGCAAGAAAGTCAAGGAGAAGCTCAGCAACTTCCTGCCAGAGTTACCAGGTGAACTACCATTCATCACCTTTACTATGTCTGTCTGTGTGTGTGTCTGTCTGTAAGTGATTTCTGTGCACCCATCCCACTGAGTATCCCACCTCACCTGCCTCTTCCCCATCTCTCCCTTTTCTCTGACTAATAAATTCTCTCTTTTCCCTCTTTCCTGTGTCTGTAGGTATGATAGACTGGCCTGGTACACAGGATGGCAGTTCGTTGCGTTCTCTGATAGAGAAGCCTCCAGTGTGTGGCAACTCCTTCAGCCCTCTGACCGGAGCCAGCCTCACCGGCTTCAGACTGCACACCGGACCGGTAGAGAGAGAGACACACACACACACACCTTCCTTTGACCACAATACTCTAATTTTTAGGGTACTTTATTAGTCCAACACTAGGCCTCCGTATCATTTCTATACTGTTAACGATGATGTTAAGACATTATCTACTCTGTGTGTCTGTGTTCCAGCTACCGGAGCAGTACCGACTGATGCACATCCAGCCTCCAAAGAAGAAGAGCAAGCATAAGCACAAACACAACCGACCACAGGATCCCATACCGCAAGGTAACGCATGTACACACACACACACACACACACACACACAACCATCCCATCAGCCTTTGAAACCCTTCTGTCTTCACAGAGACGCCCTCAGACTCTGACCCCAAGAAGAAGAAGAAGAAAAGGGATGACGACCCTGACCGCAAGAAGAAAAAGAAAGACAAGAAAAAGAAGAAGGTAAGACTGCTGCCCTGACCCTTTCTCCATCTCTTGCACCGAAGTTGGTATATAGGAGGCCTATAAGCCTGCAACCTTGTCCCTGGGCTAATTGCTCATATACGCCTGGAACAACAACGACTCAAATGTGGGAGTGAACTAGGGCTTTCCCCAACAACAACCGGTTTTAAAACATGTATTTTTTCCATACATTGACACAACCTATGTATTTTAATTAAATCGACTATATACACTGAGCTTGTCTGATGTTTTAAGCAAACTGTATGATGAAATAATTGAGACACACAAATGACTGGAGAGAGCGAGTGACAAGCATCCGTTGTCTCCCTGCTGCAGCGACCACCACAGAACATCCACTGTGTGTATAGCGCCGTCTGTGTTGCTGAAGCTGCAACATAATTAGTCACATCTGACTGAAAAGTTATGTTCCCCCGAAATCCCTCATTTGTTTAGGATAAATATTCTCTTTACGTGACACATCTATGCTTCGCATGCACGTGACCAATAGGCCCTGACCTATAGCACATCATAATCACATCAATAAATTGGTTATAACAAACTCTGAATGCCGCAACACGTGTGACAGCAAAATGGATGCAGAGGACCTGACAAACTGGAAACGGGGGAATGTTTACTGGTTGTGCAGGAGGTAAAGGGGAAGAGAGATGTGTGGGATAAATGTGACTAGTTGTGGAAAATACTGGAGATCAGGAAAAATAAGCTATGGCGCAAGCGCTGGGTGCATATTAGGCCTGTGTGGGCCAAACAGGTGCTGTTAGATTACAATATCATTTTTCTGACCGTTTAGAACAATGTTAACAACACTAAATAAATGTATAAGCGTACCAAAGAGTCTGTAACTAATAAAAAAAACATGTAAATCCTTTATTACAGCAAAGACTAAAAACAGTAGCATTCATTTGTGAATGCAATTTCCAAAATGGAAAGGTTTAGGCCTATTTATTGTTTACACAAATTATTCAATGGTCGCTTTATTTTATTTAAAAACTAAAAAATTGATTGCATTTCTCATCATGAATGACTCGTTTGCTGTGTGATGACATGAATGAATAAATTATTGAGACAGTAGCCTATATAAGTATTGAAATATAGGCCTAAGTAAGTTACGGTATTAAGACTAAACAGGATGTGTTCTTAGGCCTACAGCTTGATGGTGGTTATACAAGGTTGATATACTTAAGCAATAATGCACGAGGAGGTGTGGTATATGGCCAATATACCACAGCTAAATGCTGTTCTTAGGCACAACGCAGAGTGTCTGGATACAACCCTTAACCGTGGTATATTGGCCATATACCACAAACCCCCGAGGTGCCTTATTGCTATTATGAACTAGTTAACAACGTAATTAGAGCAGTACAAATACCTATTTTGTCATACCCGTGGTATACGGTCTGATATAACACGGCTGTCAGCCAATCAGCATTCAGGGCTCCCAGTTTATAATAAGCCTATTAATGATAATGACATTACTTATTATTATTATGATCATGATAATAGTAATAACATAAGGAGATCAAGAAAAAAGGAGGGTGGTTATTATTATTATTTTAAAAATGGACAATTTGGAACAGTTTAAACAGCACTAAATACATTATATTTAATACCAGAGATGCTGGTCTAACGAAAAAAAAGCTTATTACAGCATAGCAATGATTAAAAACAGACACTATATGGATGATTTATAAAGCCAGGCACATTTAACAGTTAGGCTATTGATTATAGACTTAAGTTGGTTTCCTCTCTTCACTTTTCTAAGACAGTAAGGCGAGGGCTGTTTTCTTGTCTCCTCATTCCATTGTTGCCTCCGCCGCATTGTTCTCAACACCAATATGCTGATTAACTTTGCTGTTATACACGTAGCAACATGTTCTAGGAAAAGGCACCAATTCAACAGCGCACTGATGTTTCAGAATCGCGGACAGCAACTGCTATCCAACGTGGGAGAAAGCACATCTGTTATAAAATAATATTTTTATTAGTGTTGCACCATTGTTCCTAATTAATCATATAAAATTTCAGTAGCACATCTTAGACTGATTGACTGTGCCATCCCCACGGCCTCCACAATGGATAAGTCCACTCAGACAGGAGACTTGTACACCATGATTTGTATTTTAATTCGATTTTTTTGCTCCTGCTCAACTAAATAGATTTCGGTCGACCAACAGCCTATCGCGCAAACAGTCAACTAAATAATAACATATTTATCATTATTTGATCTTAGCAAATCAAATGACTGCAAGCTGTGGCTCTAAATCAGAAAACATGCGGTATGCTAGCAAAATAATTGACCCAAGTTTGAGAGACTAAACGCTAGCTGTCTACCTTTTTGAGTTAGCCAACTTAACATATTGCTGGCTATACATCAACATTTGTGTGGTCAACGTGTTGCATGTGGGGAAAACTTACTGTCCCAATAAAAACATAATGGACTGAAATCTGCAGAAAAATGGCTGAAATCTCCATATTGCATCAAACGAGCGCATACAGGGGGAACATAAACAAAACGGGGATACGAGTTCAGAGGGAGGTTATTGGAGATGAAGCCAATGGTTATGGATCGGCACTTTTTCTATAGTATTTCTGTCTGTCCTTACAGAACCGCCACAGTCCGGACCACCCTGGCCTGGCTGGCTCTCAGCCCAACAGCCTCCGATAGACCAGACAGAGACAACAAGTGTGTGTGTGTTTTTTTGAGAGAAGCTGGTACGAGTGTGTTTAGAAGAATCAGGAAATGTTTAGGAGAGTATGTATTTAGATACAAGAGATAATGCTTGTGACAGGGAGGGGAAAGACAGTATGTGTCGTGTGTGTGGTAGATTTGGATGTCAGCAGTGTAATGTTGTTCGAGGATGAGAGACGGAAGGCCACTGATATTCTGAATGAGTGTATATTATGTTCCCCTTTTTCATTTGGTTGTGATATTTTCTGACCACATATTCCAATAAACTTTGGTTTTTGTCCATGCTGCGTTGATCCTCTGTCTGTGGCACGGTTTTCTCCCTGACGCCTCAAGGGTTGCCTTTAGTGATATGCTGTTTCAGTCTTGGAAACAGGACTCTTCTACAGGTAAAGGGGAACTAGCGAAGTCAGGAATATGCACCGGCGTGTTTACAATCTGAAAACATCCATTCAACATTTTCATTTCTAATATGAATATAGTACTAACTTGGAAGATTGTCAGGGATATCAAAACACAGTCACAGGACAGTTTCTTACTTATGTTTATACTTAAAGCTGGTTTTAGTCCCCAAATGAGACATGGCAGAAAAAAAATGATGCATATCACTTCTGACACACAAAAGCTATAAACAGGAGCATGATGGGGAGGGGATACAATACATTTTGGCATAGCTACATGCCCCTGAGGAAAGGTGCTGTACATATTGAAATATGACTAGAACGGCTCCCAACATGGATTTGGTTTCCTAGGTGAAGTTTGGTTCCGTCTTTTCACATTCAAGTCTATGTACTGAGGTCAGGCAAGGCACTGAGTTAATACAAAAATACCACTTTCAATCCCCCCCTTCCCCACTATATACTAATGATTCACATTAACAGTTGCATAATAGTAACTGCATAATATAAATGCATCAGACTATATTGAGAACATTGGTGTCTTCTCAGCCAATAGTGTTTTGTTACATATGCACTGTGGAGCATTACACCAGAAGCATTTGCATAAGAGAAGAAAAAAAAAGTTATATTTACAAAAACGGTCTCCATAGGCCAGAGCTTTCCCTGGTCAGGATATGTGGATAGGAAAAACTCCTGGCCCTACAAAATACATGAGCTCTGTAACCAGGTAGAGTACACAGCAAAAACACAATCTTCATCAGACGTAGTTATTTTCATGGCACTACAATTAATACATCTGCTAACAATAACACACAACTTCCCTTTTTTAACACATATGCAGCTAAAAGGTACAAAAAGACACTTAAATACATATTTACACACACAAGTTCATTCATTACTGTGCACAAAGCTGTAACAGTATGACACAGTGGACACTACCATTCTATGCATCTACTTTTATAACCTTAAAAAGTCTATGCTTTTGGCGGTCAAGTGTCACAAGTTCATGTTGTCCTATTTAAAAACATCTGAATTGTATGTTCAGTGGAGGATGACCGATTAACTCCACTTCTTCAATCTTCAATCTAGGCATAGAATATCTACGTATTTCATGGATGATAAACTGACCGATGAAAAGTCAAATCTCCACACCACACACAGATGGGTCTTGATTGAAGAAAGACAGTTGGGGGATAGAAGAGGTAGTCAGTGTCTCTACAGTCAGTCTGTATGCATGTTAATGTGATAAAAATATTGCAATAGAAAAAGTATTGGCATTATATTTGGTACAGCAAATTGAAGCATTACTCATGGCTGGGTGAAGTGTGCATGGCTTTGGTTTTCCCAAGCTTCCTAGTAAAACGTATCACTACCTTACTGTGTTAATTCACACTTAATGTCATTTTGGTTCCTTTTTTTGTATATGACACCCAGTGTATTTGATTTACAAACAGACACTATCATGAATGGCTTTTTTTTGTTTCAGCAGAAGTTGCACAATTCATATCTGAATATCATTCTTTGGTGTTGTGTGTGTTCGTCTGCATGGGTTGAGTCATACTAAAGGATCAACACACCACTGAAGGGTCTTTCAAGTACCTTAGACGTTTTGGCCTAGCAACACGGACATATGAAGGTGTGAGTGTCTGCTTGTGACCAGTGAAAAGTGTTGTGGCTTTTTAACAAGTCATTTGGATATTCTGAACTGAACCCAGAAACTAAAATAAACAGCATAAAATATTGACGACACAACTTCTCCTTATCGAGACAAATGTGTGGATTATGATTAAAAAAATATGGTTTAGTCAACAAAAACAGCAATAATCCTAACAATGGAAAAAAACATTGGTGATTTTGTGGATAACCATGGACACTGACAAAAAAAATCCTACAGTTCCCACAATCCTTAGCATTGCGCAGGAACCACTTCCTGTGCTAGACCGTTGCTATGGTGTTTGAGGCCGTTGTGATCTGAGTGGTTGAGACCCTCTCTCTCCTGGCCAATGCCATTCTTTTCTCGAGCCTCCTTCTCCTGGATCAGGTGTCTGCGATGGTAGAATAGGTATCCAGGCAACAGGAAGCCACCCAATGAGAAGAGGATCATGCCCAGGTTGATCTGATGGGTGACGAGATATGGGAAGTTAGACGACCAGTGAGGGGTTAAAAAGCCTTGTATGGATAACTGACTCACCCAGTAGGGGTCTCCGTGCAGGGATCCCACCATGATGATGAAGAGGGGCTGCTGCAGCAGGGCCACCACAGCACTGATCATCGACTGCAGCCCAGTCAGAGTACCAAAGTGGTTAGAGGGGTACCTGAGGGAGAGAAATGATTCCTCAAGTCAAATTCTGTATTTAAAAGATGATGGTGACCATAGTTGCATGATGACGATGAGAACTTACACAGCAGCATACAGGCCTCCACAGCAAGAGTGGATGAACCCTCTGACCATGGTGTGGAGGATGAAGGTCAGGATCTACAGGAGAGAGAATGTTGACCTTTGGGTATTTCTGTGCGTTTGTCTGATACAGTATGTCAGAATGAACGAGCGATCATTAGTGTGTGTGTACCTGGAGAGGCAGGTTGTCTATCAGACAACACACTCCGAACACCAGCAGTAGCAGATTTGTGAAGATGAAGGCTCTCATGGCATTGGTGATTTTCTGGATCTTTTTGTCTCTCGTCGGCCCGTCTGTTGGTCTGTGTGGGATTGGACAGGGACAAAAGACATCAACCTCACCTCTTATATCCATTTAGCCTCTTTCCTTTTGTCCCTGTCCTCATTCTATTTTTCCACAGAGTTCCCATTATGCCTTTTTTCCCCCCCGTCCCCCCTCTCTCAGGGTGCAAATTACAGGGGATCCAGGGGTGCTCAGCTCCCCTGAACGCAAAAAAAGTCAAACTTGGGGGGTCTCTCTAAATAATGATAATTTTACCAGTCTCCTATTTGTTTAAAATGCAGTGGTAAATATGTTTTACAGGTGTTTAAATATTCAAATAAAAGCTTCCAATTGAAACTAACACCCCCCTCTCTGTCATGGTGGAAACCATTTATTTCTAAAGGGCTGCACTTGTCATCCAGGCCAGGCGGAGTGCTGTTCGGATGGTACAATTCTATAGCTTGCTAGACCGCAGTGCTGTCCACTCAGTAGTGCTGAATTTTGGCCTCAGCTGTGCTCCTTTACGCATAGATTTTCATTCCAATGCATTAGATTTATCCGTTGATTTGTCATTGTTTTCTTTTGTCAGTCAACTGTTTAGAGCGCACATTGCTTTGTTTTTCAGGTGCGTGCGAGTACTGGTGTTCTCCCTGGCCAGAAGAGGTAGACCATTTTAATTAGCTTCATTATTTTCTAGCAATATTTGTATTATATTGAATGTGTAGGCTACCTGTTCAGAGGAATGCACTTGATGTTTATCATTGTGTATTTATCATGCTATTGCCATTGATTGTTGTGTCTCTAATTCCCTATTAAGTCGCTGTTACTACTTTGTACGTTTTGTATTTAAACATCACACTGCTCTCTGTGCCGAGTTGTGGTAGCGAGCCGCGATCCTGAACGGTGTTTTGAAAGGAGTGTCATGACTCTCCTGTGACGATCTGAAGGATCAGGTTACAGTGTGTCCGCTCTACAGCGTGCTCTCTCTCTCTCTCGTAGAGGGGGAGAGCGGGAAGTCTGCCGTTTTATGGCGCTAATAAAATACGCTGCCCCAATGCCCTGTAGTGTTCAAGGTTGGAATGTAAACTGTGAGAACAACAGAGACACCCTTGAGCATCAAAAGTTTGAATAATTAAACAATATTTCTATTGTTGAGAATGTGGGACTGGTCTGTGGACACTTAAGGGACAGTCATGACAAGTGTGTTTCATTTGGTGACATCATGAAGGACAGGAAACACACACAACTGTACCTCTTGAAGTGTACATTTCCCAGCTGTCAGGTTAACATCTAAATATTGTGAAATGTATGTGATTAAACTATTTGTGAAAAGATGTAATGTGATATTAACCTTCTAAATGAGAAAATATGGGTTTTCATATAAAGTTAACCAAATCAGTGGTCACGCCCACGTGAGCATAGACATTACATCAGCGTCATGGAATTGCCCCTTTTTCCACAGAGTATAAAACCCACTTCCTACAAAATGTACATTAAGTCAGAGAACGCTGGGATGGAGTCCCCACGTTGGAATGGCTACAATTCTATAGACCATTAGACCATACGGCTGTAGTTTTGGCTACACGGCTGGAAATGGTTAAACTCTGGGACAATCGATCACTACAGAATAAGAGCAAATCCTAGATGTAAAATTACTAGTCTGCAGCTAGAAATTAGGTAAGTCTAGGACGAGAATATCGACAACCGCCGAAACAGCTATTCTAAGAACATGGTACGCCTGACGTATCCATTACAACAGACACTATCCAGAGCCGCGGAGAAAACTACAACCACGAAGGACATTGTGACTTCTGGGGAAGTTAACCAGAGACCCTGATGAACTGACTCTCCAACAGAGAAGACAACCACATACGGGCGTAAATGCAGTGGGGGGAAAAAAGTGTTTAATCCCCTGCTGATTTTGTACGTTTGCCCATTGACGAAGAAATTATCAATCTATAATTTTAATGGTAGGTTTATTTGAACAGTGAGAGACAGAATAACAACAAAAAAATCCAGAAAAACGCATGTCAAAAATGTTGTATGTGACTATCAAGCCGTCAAATTGGCTTCGTCCGCTAGGGACTTTTTCTTGGTATCATGTAGTAACCCAAATATCTACTGTTTGTTTTATTTAATTGTGTGTGATTATTTAGTTAGTAAATAAATAAGCCAATTTGTATATCGCTGATTTATAATTTAGGCTAGGGTTCGTGCAGATTTCCAAAGGGTTTCATTAATAGAAGACTAATTCAGAAAACTATAACTCTAAATCTCAACATTTTCCGTGGTGCCCTGACTTCCTAGTTAATGTTTACATGTTTAGTTGAATCACGTAATAATTAAACCTAGAGAATTGATTTGACAAAATAAGTCTTCACATTTAATATAGTCCAGACACGACAGGAGCAAGCACTAAAATAAAAATCTCCAATATTTTACTGTTTACAATGGCCTTATCAATTAATTGGCTCCGTTTCTAAATGGTTGTGTTAGCAGTTTTATCTTAAGCAGCTGTATCTGGAGTCTGCATATGTTCATGAGTGTTAAAGTTCATACACATTGTTGCCTAGTCTAGTAAATTGGCCAGTTTCAGACCCATTTCAGGTGTACCAACTTTTCAGTCTACAAAAAAGGTAAATTTGGCAGCAAAATGCATCAATTAATGTAGGCCTAGTCATTAAGCACACTTTTGGGTGTTTTGTAACAAATGTGTATTTCAGTTCATCAAACGGTCCGAGTGCACATGCACTGTTTGGATGCGAGAATTATTTTGAAGTGGACGAAAATGAACAGGTAGCCCACTTTTTGAAGTGATTTGTTTGACAATCACATGAAAACATGATGACTGGTTGTGTTCATGCCACATAAAGGTAATTCATTTGTGTCGTTTTACTAGTAGGCCCATAAAAACTTCACGTATACATGCCCAATAGAGAGACCCCCCAGAATGTCATGGTGTCATTCTCACGCTGCTCTCTCACACACCTCTTCTCTGTCTCTGCCACACACTCCTTCATCCTCCAGTCCATGATGTAGCCAATCAGAGGACAGGTGACCAGGCAGAGCAGCTGCAGGGTGCCAAAAATGGACGAGTAGAAACTCACTGGAGAGGAGAGAACACACATTTAGACACACATGACAAGGACATGTCACTTTCACCAGGAGACATTTCTCACCTTTCTTCTTTGCCTCGACGATCAACTCCCCAGAAGCTGAGGAAAGAAAGGAGGACAACTTGATTAGAACACATTTACATGGAGGGAATAGGGCCCAGTCATGACAGTGTGTTGGTTTGTCAGATGACTGCCAGCTGGTCTGGTTTGTCAGTTGACTGCCAGCTGGTCTGGTTTGTCAGTTACTCACCGTGAGGGTTGCCGTGGGTGACGAGGAACTCCAGCATCTTGTTCATGGCGCCCATAAAGAAAATGATCCTGAGCTGGGTCATCCCCATGGTAACCAGACTCCACAGGAAGATGGGCGAGAACACCGACCTACGGAATGGGATGGCATCTGAGAGAGAGAGAGAGAGAGAGAGAGAGAGAGAGTAGGCAGACAGTTAATATGGGTCTATGGGATGTGTTTGTGAGCAAGAGCTGTTGTGTTTTCAGGTGTGTGTTCTGGACTCACTCTGTGTGTCAGTTGGGAGTTTCTCAGTGGAGTCGTTCAGGCCTCCATTCTTCTGACTCAACCTCTCTCCCACACCCTTATGGTCCCCAGACAGATAAGTCAGCGCTAACTTCTTACTGTTAAAGAGGAAAAGAAACCAAAGGAGAAAGTTGTTTATTACCTCTTATGTTGCATGTCAGTATGGTAACTGTTGTATTTCTACTTAACTGTCACTCTTAGTACTACAGTAACCTGATCAAGTTTACTGTCTTGTTCTAGCATTGTGAAAGTATTATGATAATATTGTAATAGCCATTCTTTTGTGATCTGACGTTGTTTTACTGTTGTACTGACCTGTAGTCGACCTCGTCGGGCGTGGGGAAGGCCTCCACTGGCCAGTTGAGGAAACAATTGAGGAAGACTAAGCCTGCTAGACCCGACCACACCCACATGATCACCCGGAACGACACACCCGCATCATAGATCAGCTTAGAGAGGGACGAAGGGAAAATGGGGTGTTATTTGTATAGAATAGTACAAATATTTGAGGCTTACTGTGGAAAGGTCATTGAACGTGCTTTCTATATGTATGAGTGTTACGGGGCAACGGTAACAAATATGCATTCATATCTGACAAACATGCAAATGTGCATCCATCATGGTTACCTTGACTCCAGGGAAGGTGACAGCGGAGGAGGCGTAGGAGCCAATCATCAGAGACATGATGGTGGAGCTCAGACTGCCAAACATGTTGGGTAGCTGCAGGGAGAAAGATATATATTTACGAACAGTCTCAAACATTGACAATTTGACCAAAATCAACACACACTGATACAGTGAGAGCACAGACACTCAGTACTATTAAAGTCTTGTTTGGCTGTGTTTTAGGAGTGCAGTGATGCAATTTCACCAGCAGAGGGCACAAAGGTATTGAGTAAAACAGGCCTACAGTATCACTTTGGCAGAGGAAGTATCACACTAAAACAACTTCCTATCATTTAATAAAGTTAATAATAGACATGTCATAGACACAGAAGGATGGAAGCATAATTAAAAATTGTTTTAGACCCAATGCCATTCAATAAGAGTACTGTTCATGAGCTAGGCCATTCTCAGCACAGACTTTGTCTATTAGCAACCATACATCAACTATTCATAAACGAATAACAGCAACACTGACGTGCAGTGTCAACGTCCTTCGATTAAAAAAAAGTTGATAATTTCTTCATGTTCAGGATCTCATCCCAAATTGATCACTATGATAGTCATTATTACTTGTAAGAGCAGACTACAGAGCCATCTTGCAGCACAAACTTAACGTTAGTTTCAACAAGTCAAGATGCCATTGAAGTTATTTGCATAACTGAATCTCTGGGAGTTTAGGGAAATATTTGTACACAATATTTTCTTCCCAAGAGCAGTAGTACTCGTGCCGACTGAAAGTGAAACGTGACGGCGTGAGCGAGGGGAAGTTGTGATCTTTTTGTCACCAGGTTGGTGTGTTGCTGGAGCCTAGAGGTCTCCCTAGGGTCAGGTCAGAGGAGTCAGGTCTGGCACAACAACAAGCTGTTCCTGGCCGTGTTCCGACATGACACCGGACTAGTAAGACACCTGAAACACCCGTCCTCATTGATGGATTCCAAGAAGGCAAATATTTCCCATCCTGGCGTTGCAGACAACGTGTAAAAGTACAGATATACCAGGATGATCTTTGGCAGATTTTGTGAATGCCATGGGCCATGTGCTAAAAACACAGATGAAAGTTAGTATCTCTTACAAACGTCAAAGTAAAGTTATTCTAGCCATGTTAAATGCCAGTCTTAACGTTTGCCTGTTGACTAACTGTACAGCACAGTGAGACAGAGTGTCCCAGCACCTGTCTGTTTGTGTGGTGTGTGTGTGTGTGTGCAGGAGGAGATATTCCCACTGGTTCTCTGACAGGAGCCCATAGAGCACACATTTAACACATATCCTTCAAGCACGACATCCCTGTTTAGATAGCCAGGGTCAGTGGAAACACGTGTGTTTAGCAGACAGGAATGACCGACACCACATGACCAAAAGTATGTGGACACCTGCTCGACGAACATCTCATTCCAAAATCATGGGCATTAATATGGAGTTGGACCCCCCCATTGCTGCAATAACAGCCTCCACTCTACTGGGAAGACTTTTCACTAGATGTTGGAACATTGCTGCAGGGACTTGCTTCCATTCAGCCGGCGTTCAAATTCATCCCAAAGGTGTTCGATAGGTTGAGATCAGGGCTCTGTGCAGACCAGTCAAGTTCTTCCACACCGATCGACAAATCATTTCTGTATGGACCTCGCTTTGTGCACAGGGAAATTGTCAACAGGAAAGGGCCTTCCCCAAACTGTTGCCACAAAGTTGGAAGCACAGAATCGTCTAGAATGTCATTCTATGCTGTAGAGTTAAGACTTCCCTTCACTGGAATGAAGGGGCTAGCCCGAACCATGAAAAAGCCACAGACCATTATTCCTCCTCCACTAAACTATACAGTTGGCACTATGCATTAGGGCAGGTAGGGATCTCCAGGCATCTGCCAAACCCAGATTCGTCCATCGGACTGCCAGATGGTGAAGCGTGATTCATCACTCCAGAGAAGTTTCCACTGCTCCAGAGTCCAATGGCTAGCGAGCTTTACACCACTCCAGCCGACGCGTAGGCTTGTGTACGGTTGCTTGGCAATGGAAACTCATTTCATGAAGCTCCCGACAAGCAGTTGTTGTGCTGACGTTACTTCCAGAAGCAGTTTGTGTCAGTATTGCAATCTCGGACAGACGATTTCTACACGCTGCACGCTTCTGCACACAGAGTTCTCATTCTGTGAGATTCTGTGGCCTACCACTTCCCGGCTGAGCTGCTGTTGTTCCTAGATGTTTCCACTTCACAATAACAGCACTTACAGTTGACCTGGGGCAGCTCTAGCAGGGCAGAAATTTGATGAACTGACTTGTTAGAAAGGAACTGACTTGTTGGAAAGGTTGCTTTACCCCCCTCTAATCTACACACAATATCCCATAATGACAAAGCAAAAAGTGTATTTTTTTTGTGTGCACATGACATGTACATAAGTATTCAGTATAAGTATCCCTTTGCTATGAGACTGGAAATTGAGCTCAGGTCCATCCTGTTTCCATTGATCATCCTTGAAGTTTCTACAACTTTTAACTACAAATTAAGAAATTAATTTAATCAATTTTAGAATAAGGCTGTAACGTAATAAAATGTGGAAATGGGAAGGGGTCTGAATACTTTCCGAATGCACTGTATAGTGTAGCTGGTTTACTGACAGACCATACAGTCTGTCAGGTACATGTGAATTACTGGAAATTTGACATGGATTTGAAAATGCATTCCAGGATAGATAGATATATCTATATAAATAAAAACACATCTGTGTAAAGAGAATATGGGTGTAAATGTGTCTGAGAGAAACAGACAGGGAAAAACGAGTGTGAGCGAGACAAAACGTGTAGTTGAGTTGATGTTAGGGTCCCCAAAGAAAGAGAATATACAGCGGTTGGCCTCTTCAATCTTTCTTAACGTTTAAACAGCCATTTTTGCATCGGTTTTCCATTCAAACGTGAAGAAAAATCCATAACATTCCATGTGAATTCACAATGCAGCTGCGCTGCTGCCAGCAAAGGTTTGGGTCTCACCGTGCATCCCTTTCAGATGGTTAAGCATTGCACCTGTACTACCATATACTAGGGTCCTATAAAAGTTATTCTAGCCAGAATCACGGAATCCCTGACATTAAAACGGAATTCAACAATATAAAAAAATGTATTGAACTTAATTAGAAAATGTATTAATTTTCCCAAGTTAAATCATAAGACATATTTTCCTGCAACTTTTTGAAATGGCACAGGAACGCCCGTCTTTCACAAGAGATCCATAGCACGTTGGGGACGATAAAACAACGGAAGCATATTCATTTTCAAATGAAGGAAGCTAAGTGGGCAGGGACCGTTGGGCGATGTGGAGAATGAGAGAGGGACGTGAAAGTTGGGGAAAGCTGAACTTTATGCAAATACTCTGACAACTCATTGCTATTGACCAATCAAAGCTCACTAAAGTTTCCAGCTCCTACTGGATTGGCTGTTGATACCTAGGCACCACCTAGCCTGTTTTTTATCTTGCTAGCACCAACATGACTCAAAGCATGGGTGGCTATCCAAATTTACAAGCATCTCGGCCATTGTGTGTGTTGTGTGCGGTGCGTATGTAGGTCTAGTCTACACTCAGTGTAGCCGTTAGCAATAATGCTAATGATAAAACACCTGCTGGTAGATGGAAAAGGTTTCCCCAAAACCTTCTCAATTAAAGGTGAACTACAAAGTAGCCTATGCCTACCCGGCTGAATGACATTATTTGCACCAATCCAGTTGCCATTTGTTTTGCAAACTCTGCTATTGCATGAAACAGAAACACTGCTAACCAA
Organism: Salmo trutta; assembly: GCF_901001165.1. NCBI lineage: Eukaryota > Metazoa > Chordata > Actinopteri > Salmoniformes > Salmonidae > Salmo > Salmo trutta. Next base: position 11,635,539 of record NC_042969.1, read on the forward strand.
CCAAACAAAGGTCTCTGGCTGGTGCACATGTGCACAATTGATTTTTCTCTCTCGATTTTTGACCTCAAAAGTGGTCTCCTGATGTGGTTTAAGCATTGTTGTGGACTTAGAACATCCAATGTTGTTGTTTTTCTATTAAAACGTGTGGTTTTCCAGGCAAATTTATGGATTTTATAGGGCCATACATGTACCTCAATTTCACCTTGCAAAGTTTGCATTTCTTTCTCATTTAACTTCTCAAAGTATTGCCATACAGGACTTTGCTGCTGTTGCTTGCGTTTCCAACTGTCAACAACGATGATGTTGTGGTGCAGAGTCAACTCTAAATTGATTCCTCGACTCCTTGCACGTCGACTCCAGGTGTTGACTCCCATTTCTGAGTGCCAAGATTTGAGAGTTTCTACTGGACAAATTCAGTTATGTCCCTCCCGGTTTGGTGCCGTTTGCTTCCATTTAAGAAATGTTTTGCAACAGAATCGACGTAATGAATAAGCCCCAAGCGAGCCAGCGCGAGGGAGAGGAGGCAAAAAAAACCGTGGTGAGCATGTGTCTTGATAATCTGTTTCGCATGCCTCGGAAATGTACCAAAGTAGCCTAAAGTTCGCCTCTTTTCCTAGGCCTTTATAGCCTATAACAAGCAAAATAATGTTTTGTGATAACTGCACTATGATTTTAATTGTTTTTCAGTTTGGGATTTTTCTTTCAACAGCTGATAGTACTCTCTTCCGCTCTCTGTCTTACACCCCTTTCTGTAGGCCCAGGAGGGTTTCCTGACCATATAACCTGACCAGGAAATACTCTGGAGATCCTGTTTTCAAACCCCTCTCTGTCTCATCTGCCCTCTCTTTCTCAGGTCCACATCTGTCGGTTTGTCTCTCTCAAGACACAGTGGGGAAGGGCTTGGGAGGAATGTAGCGGTTGCCATAGGAGATCTTAAAACGGAACAGCTGAGCAGCAATCACCTGCCGGCTCAGTCTCAGGAAAGCCTCAGACCGCTTAAAATTGGCCAGGAGGTGTTCCTGACCAGAAACAACTCTAGGCCCTAGTTATAGTCTAGTGTTTTCCTGGTAAAGTCCTGGCCCTACTCTTATACATAGCATGAAATGCCAATTGTCCACCAGCCAATCCTAAACACAACCTTAACTCAATATAACCCCTTTAACTAGGGATGTTAACCGTTAATCGGTTAGCAGCCGAAAATGCATTTGACCGGTCATGATTCAGTGGTCTAATTTGCATACCTTTAGTGGAATTAAAATAGGCGCATGTGTATTTTCGTTAGTTGTCAAGCATCTTATTTATCACATGCGCACAGCATACAGAGCCCAGTTGGGGGAAAAAAAGCTGGTACTGGAGTGAAAAGTGCTTTTGTTAGCCCAGTCATTACACAACAAATAAATTCTTAAATTGGAAATCACAAGTTAAAAACTGTTTTGATGGCCATGACTAAAAATAGCTACTATTTGTATTTCTCAATCTCAACTCGTAACTAAAGCGTGACTCCCATTCCAGTGCATAGGCTATAGCCAACAGTAGGCAGGCTATCAGCGCACCACCCACCACTTTGTAATGTGAGCTTGAGGCAGTGTAATCGTTTGAAACCTGATCGTTTTACTTTACTTTAAATAACGAGGCATGTCTTACCTTGCTTTAGAGTAGCCTAGCCAAAATACAACCATAGAAACATGGAGGAAAATATTATTTTATAAAGACTTCCTCATGCCATTAACCATCATTTTCTACTGCTCTATTGGTTTTCATATCTTTCTTTCGTTGTCCAGAACCTAAAGACACAATCCTAGTCATATTAGCAAACCATCTTAGTTGTTGCTATTAGATTCTCTTTCTATGGCTCAGATATTAATCTCTGTCACATATAGAACCGCTTGGAAAAACAGAGACATCATAGAGAGGGGTCAGAAAGGGACAAATGGAGAAGAGTGAATGTCAATGTCTAGCAAGAATGGTGTATATGTGTGACAATGAAAAAAACGCTCTGAGACGAGAGGGAGGGAGGCAGGGCGCCCTTGTGTGTTTTGGGTAGAGGTGGATGGGCGGAGCAGAGGCGGATGTGTGACAAGTCAGGGCTTATGATTGGTGGGAGGCACAAGTGGGACAATTTCCATACGGAAAAAGGCTAAACACCTGACTAAGATACGGACTAAACAACACCTGACTAACATACGGTAACAGAGCCCTTCAGTAGGGTAATAATAGCACACTGGTTGCCCAAGACAAACACAGACAAGGTGCCCCATATCATATGACGTGCATACGCCACATCACACACACAAACAAATAGCTTCCAGACACAACACTCTCTGTCTTCTCAGTTCTATGACGCTGACCACCACCATATTACTCAACAATCAATACTGGGTAATTGTCTTTCATTTGTGCTGCAAAAACACCTTGTTGGCACATCATACAAACAGGCCAAAACCTATAGTTTTTTCAGTGATATGGGTCAGACCTGGGTTCAAATACTATTTTAAATATCTCAATTACTTTCACATACATTCCAAGTATTCAGATATCTTTTATTTGAAAAGACAAGTAGTTGAATATTTCAATGCGTTTCAAAATACCCAAATACACTGACTCAAATAAACTCCCATGCATTTAACCTAGTTATTTGAAAATACTGCTTGGCTCAACATACAGGGCTGCTGCGGGCCTGCGGAGGTTTTGTTAACCTTCCGGGTCAGTCAATTATCCATCAGTTGCCCAGTTAGGCCAGTGATTTTTTTTGTTTGTAATAATGCTATATAATTGATGGGGAAAAAAACACAAAATTCCAGAAACTGTTAGTTTGTATAATGATAAATAAAAAACCCTACTAGATCTGACTTTGCTGATAGCTACATTGAGGTAAATCGTTCTTACTATGACTGAGATAGTGCCTTCATACCCCCGGACTTATTCCACATTTTGTTGTGACCAACTGAATTCAAAATAGATTAAATAGACTTCTCACGCATCTACACACAATACCCGATAATGACAAAGTGAAAACATGTTTAGACATTTTAGCAAATGAATAGAATGTGAGTAAATACTTTGTAGAAGCACCTTCTTGGGTATGTCTGGATCAGCTTTGCACATCTGGATTTGGGGATTTTCTCCCATTCTTCCTTGCAGATTTTCTCAAGCTCTGTTAAGTTAGATGGGGGGTGGCGGTGAACAGCAATCTTCAAGTCTTTTCACAGATTTTCAATGGGATTCAAGTCTGGACTTTGGCTGGGCCACTCAGACTTTCACATTCTTGTTCTGAAGCCATTCCAGCATTGCTATGGCTGTATGCTTGGGGTCATTGTCCTGTTAATCTTTGCCACCCAGTCTAAGGTCATTTGCACTCTGAAGCGGGTTCTCATCAAGGATTTGCCTGTATATGGCTCCATTTATTGTTCCCTCTATCCTTACCAGTCTCCGCCAATGAAAAGCCTCCCCATAGCATGATGCTGTCAACACCATGCTTCACGGTAGGGATGGTGTTAGACAAGTAATGAGTTGTGCCTGGTTTTGCATTCAGGCCAAATATACTGAACAAAAATATAAATGCAACATGCAACAATTTCAAAGATTTTACTGTGTTACACTTCATGGAAGGAAATAAGTTAATTGAAATAAATTCATTAGGCCCTAATCTATGGATTTCACATGACTGGGCAGGGGCGCAGCCAGGGGTGGGCCTGGGAGGGCATAGGCCCACCCACTTGGGAGCCAGGTCCACCCACAGGAGAGCCAGGCCCGACAAAAGTTTTTTTTTTTCTACAGACAGAAATACTCCCCCCAATCCTGCAAGTGAAGAAGCCGGATGTGGAAGTCCTGGGCTGGCGTGGTTACACGTGGTCTGTGGTTGAGAGGCCGGTTGGATGTACTGCCAAATTCTCTAAAGGGACGTTGGAGGCAGCTTATGATAGAGAAATTAAATTCTCTGGCAACAGCTCTGTGGGACATTCCTGCAGTCAGCATGCTAATTGCACACTCCCTCAAAACTTTAGACAGCTGTGGCATTGTGTTGTGTGACAAAACTGCACATTTTAGAGTGGCCTTTTTTTGTCCCCAGCACAAGGTGCACTTGTGTAATGATCATGTTATTTAATCAGCTTCTTGATATGCTGCACTTGTCCAGGTGGATAGATTATCTTGGCAAAGGAGAAATGCTCACTAACCGGGATGTAAACATTTTAGAGAAATAAGCTTTTTGTGCATATGGAACATTTCTGGGATCTTTTGTTTCAGCTAATTAAAAATGAGGACCAACACTTTACATGTTGCTTTTATATTTTTGTTCGGTTTTGTTACATTTCTGATATATTCCCTAGATAGAATTGTGATGAGGCATGTATCTCGGAGATTACGGACAGTTCCTTGGACTTCATGGTATAGTTTCTGCCCTGACATGCACTGTCAACTTTGGGCCCTTATATAGACAGGTGTGTTTCTTTCTAAATCATGTCCAAACAATTGAATTGGCCACATGTGGACTCTAATCAAGTTGTAGCGACATCTCAAGGACGAGCAGAGGAAATTGGATAGACCTGAGCTCAATTTGAAGTGTCATAGCAAAGGGGTGTGAATACCTATGTACATTTGCAAACATTTCTAAAAACATGTTTTCACTTTGTTATTATGGTGTATTGTGTGTAGAAAAATTACAAAAATATATATTTAATCCATTTTGAATTCAGGCTGTAACAACAAAATGTGAATACTTTCTGAAGGCACTGTATGTGGTTGTCCCACCTAGCTATCTTAAGATGAATGCACTAACTATAAGTCACTCCGGATAAGAGTGTCTGCTAAACGATTAAAATGTAAGTCTTGGTTGAATCTTTGCGATGCGGAATTCAGGCATTATGCGCTATTTGAATTAAGTCTTTCCCAAAAACCTTCCCAATTAAATGTTGACTGCAAAGTCCCCTACCTGGCAGAATTATGATTGTTTGTATCGCAGGGCAATTGTGCAAACTCTACCATTATATGTAGCCAACACTGTCTATTGTACAGCACATAAAAAAAACACAGCTAGCCAAACAGTGCAAAATTGAATTAAAAAAGGGTAATTACACCCCCCCCCCCCCATTTTTTTTTTTTTATTGTTTCCAGACCTCGAAAGGGATCTCCCGATGTGGTTTAAGCATTGTTGTGGACTTAAAATAAAATCACAAAAATGGGATGTTCTATTTTAAAAGTGTGATTTTGAGTAAAACATTAAAGAAACAAGGAAAATAAGAAAAATACTAAAATAGAATTTAGCTAAAGATAAAACTGATTTTATAGGGCCCTACAACCAGGGCTCTAATTAAGTGATAATGCCGGAGAAACCAGTGTTTGGACGAGATATATATAGGCACGGCTGTTGTTAACAGTGCCAATATATCCTCCAAACATCGGCTTTGAGGGCATTATCACTTTAATACAACGGGCTACCAACATATTCAAATAATGATTGACATTTTCATTAAAAACGTTATTTTGACTAATTTATTCATATTATTACATCCTTCACCAAGATATAGCCCTGACACAAATCTAGGGTTGCTACCCAAGCCGGCTGGTCATTCGTTCTATTGGTTCGGTTGCTAGAGACGCGACCCAGTCGTTCAGTCTTTTTGTTCTGCTTCTATGGATGCGACTCAGTTGTTGGTTCTAAATGTTCCATTGCCATACTGCCTGGTAACGTTCTTATCCCTTGCTTGCTAGCTAGCCAACTACGGCTAACTTACTGTTACGTCAGTGCAGCCAGAATAACAGCAAAGTAGCTGCATTTGCATAAGCTGTTTTCTAGTGACATTTATTTGGATACATCCATAACAATGAGCTAATGAGGCGTGATTTTGCCTGGCATAGAAAATGTTAGACAAGATGAGCTAGACAACACAGCTAACACAATCACGTCAAATTGAAGCTGGAAAGATTGCAAACTAGCTGCACTTCGTTTCGTTGTACCTTTTTTTCAATTGACATTACTTTGTATATATCCATACAAATTATGCCAGCTGATTCATGAATTCGAACTGACAGACACGCTGCCTGTCGGTCTCATCCCGACACGTTCATTACAATGGGACAGCTGGAGATCCAATTTGAATATTGAAACAATGTTGCAAATGTCAGAGATACAGACATTAAGGTTTATACAAATCTCTGCTGTTGAAAACTAAATGTTAGTCTAAATGTCTAGATGCTTTTTATAGTGGAGATCAAATGTATAAAGTGCCTGGCTGGGCTGATGAGACAGTGGATTGAGCAGTCAGATGGAACAGAGTAAATAGGCATTTTAATGGCATAGATTTAGCCGGTGGTAACTTGTGGAATAGACACTGGCTGGAATATGGTTTTAACCAATCAGCATTCAGGATTACACCCACCAGTTGTATAAATTAAAATGGTCTATTGGTAGCACTGATGCTCCTAACTTTAAAAAAGTTAGGAGCACCACAAAGTGTAGGAGCATCAGATTTTTTATTGATTTAGATGTAGCCTACATTGGGCCTATATGAATCCTACTTCTGATGCACATCTGAAGAAGATATCCTTTTTCCTTTCTTTGCCACCAAATGTTTGCATGAAGGTCGGGTCATCAGGTTGTTAGTGCAATATGGGAAAAACATCTAATAGAATGATTATTCTATGGTTGGTGTTCTTTGGCATAACCACAGAAAATCCAGGTAGGTGTTATGACAGTAAGAGCCAAAGTGCTGGTCAGTGTTTCTCAGAGGACCCTAATAGCATTTGAATAGATGCATAAATGTTACATTTAGACAAAGATTTTAGAATAGGCTATATGATTCAGAACACGCCATTGCACAAACATGCTGATATACACCACCACAGGTAGCAACCTGTGTTAGAGCTAACGTTTGCTTTGCCCTAGCTAAAGGGCAGCTAGCTAGTAAGCAATTAGCATTAGGCACATGCTAGCTTCCGTAGACTAACTCGCATTTTGCAAAAGAGCAAGATACACAAACTAATATTATAATAGAAAAAAATATGTGGATTCATATTTAGAAGCAAATGTGGAAAGCAGTTTCGTTTTCTGTTTTGAAAGAATCTGTTGAGTGCATTCTGAGAGAAACAGGCACAGCGTGGAGGAACTGTCTGTATGTTAAGTGACAGGGGGCGGGGTTTCAGCCTGTCTTGTTTGATCAGTGTAGAGAACAGTGTTGCAGTGAAATATTGTTCCTTTCTGTGTGTGTGTGTGTGTGTGTGTGTGTGTCTGTCTCACCGTGAGGGAGGTGAAGGTCAAGCAAATGCCACCGAATCCGTTGAAGGAGAGGGCCAGAAAGATCAGAGCAGAGAGCCCTGATAAGAGAGAGCAGCAAAAAGCATTGTTTAAAAATAACTAGGTGTGTCGTCTACAGGTATCAGCAAGTGACTGTGTATTTTGTGTTGTTGGGGATGTCTGTCACTTACGTCGAGGATCGTACGCTGACATTGACATTATGGCACAGGAAAGACCAAAACAAAAACTGCAGAAAAAGAAAGTTTCATTTTTAGATGGATATCTAAAATATGGAATACATTATTATACATTTATTAACAAATAATGGTCCATTTCAAGCCAAGGAGAGAGATGAGGTTTATTAGTCAAATCTCTCTATTTGCTCTCCATCTCCTACTTTGTCCCCCGGAAGAGATTCCAACGAGGCCGGTGTTCTCCTACACCCACTATCAGTCATTACAGAGTTCACACACACCTCTTTCGTCTGTCACACACACACAGTCACAAAGAAACACACAGAATGAATAAGGCCCTATTCCCACTACGAGAGATGAAGGAGAGTCTGAGGAACGGAGTGGCAAAATAGATTTCTACTTTTCACATCACATCCTTGCCTTACCTTTCATTGTGGTTGGCAACGCAACATTCTCACTCCTCAGCTCAAACTGCCCGTAAATATTTCAGTAGCCACTAGCACAAACTATTTAACGATCCGAGCAACTTTTCTTCTGAAACATATTACAATATTGAATAATGCAACCAAACCATATTACTCTCGTGATTAATGCAACAATCCACAAGCATTTGCAGACAATTAGAAGGGTTTATTTTCTTGTCCATACACATTAAATTAGCTGACAATACACAGCTAACTCCTGCGAGCTAGCGAACAAACATGCTTCATGACCAAGTAACGTTGGCATATCAATAATGAATGTTTACCCCTCCTACTCAAATATAAAAGTACTGTAACGTTATCATACAGTGTCATTCATATTATAATTTAGTCTACACAGCTAGGTAACGTTAACTAGCATACAAAAACATTCCTGCATCCTCACAAACATGCTGGCTGTAGCTGAATGCTGACGTTTCACTGAAAAGTTTGATAATTCCCTAGGGAGCTGCTTCTTGCCTGGATCTCAGCCAAGAAAAAAAATTCAACAAACACGAGATTTAAAGCTTGGGCAATCATTTCAGAATGTTACTACAATTGCCGGAAAAACTCTGTGGGAAAGGTTCTACATGGAACCCAATACGGTTCTATCTGGAACCAAAAAGGGTTCTCCTATGGGTACAGCCGAGTATCCTTTTTAGAATGCTTTTTTCTAAAGGTGTAGAGGGAGGCAACTCGCGGGCAAGTGTCGTGCGCTACTTCCTGAGGCAGCGGTCGAGGCATGACAGGTTCGCAAGTTTACATTGGTATTGTAAGGACCGACGCTGGAGACGAAAAGCAAGTACAGAGAGTGAACATTTAATGGAAAACAAACAAAACAAGAAAAGTGTCTGAATGGGGGGAACAAAACGACATTCCGACAATAATGCTGACACGGGTAACAACACTGAGGAACAGACAGATAGAGGGGCAATCAACAACGTGAAGGAGTCCAGCTGAGTCCAATGAGCGCTGATGCGTGTAATGATGGTGACAGGTGTGCGTAATGAAGGGCAGCCTGGCACTCGAGGGGAGCGGGGGGGCAGGCGTGACAAGTACATGTGTAGCAGAGGGTATTTCTGAGAAAAGTCTAGTAAGTGTGAAGACCATCTTACATTGCAACTCTGTGGACTTTGCAAAGTTCTGATTGTCCATTGAACAAACTTGACGAACTCAGAGTGAGGATCTCCTTCCAGAGGGACATCAGATCCGCTAACATACTCTGTTTCTCTGAGATTTGGCTTTCCTCTGGCATCTAGACGGATTATATACAACCAGCGGGTTTTACAGTTTTTCAAGCAGATAGGAAGCAGGCTCTCTCTAGCAAGAGCAAGGTTGGTGGGCTCTGCTTTATGACCAATAACACATGGTGCGACGGGGGAAATGTACAGGACCTTGCTAGTTTCTGCTTCCGCAACTTGGAATACTTGATTATAAAATGTTGTCCCTTTTATCTGCCGAGAGAGTTCACCGGGATTGTCGCCATGGCTGTGTACATCCCGCCCCAAACTGACACCAAAAAGTCTCTCAAAGATCTTCATTGGACCCTGAACAAAATGGAAACCGCATTCCTGAAGGCAGCGTTCATTGTGGCGGGGGACTTTAACAAAAGTAATTTGAGAACCGTGCTTCCGAAAATTCTACTCTTTACCACTGCTACATGAATTTTCGACACAGGTATAAGGCCCTCTTCAGTCCTACTTTTGGAAAATCCAACCATGACTCCATCTTGCTTCTCCCCGACTACAAACAAAGACTCAAGATGGAAGTTCCGGTAATCAAGTCTGTACAGCGCTGGGCCAACCAATCAGAATTCACGCTCCAAGACTGTTTTGATCACGAGGACTGGAATATGTTCCGAGTTGCCTCTGGAGATAATGTCACTGAATACGCAGACTCAGTCACAGGATTTATAAAAAAATGCAGAGATGACATGATACCAATAGTATCTTTCAAAATGAACCAGAATCAAAAACCGTGGATTGATAGCAGCCTTGTAGGAAAACTGAAAGAGAGAGATGCTGCTTATAAAAAAGGCAAGGTGACCGGGGTCAATAGTTTGGTTAACTTCTTGCGGATCATTATTTAACTTTCATGAAATCACAAGTGCAATACATCAAAATAAAGCTTAACTTGTTGTTAATCCAGCCGCCGTGTCAGATTTCAAAAAGGCTTTATGGCGAAAGCAAATCATGCGATTATCTGAGGACAGCGCTCAGCACACAAATGCATAACAAATCATTTTCAACCAGGGAGAATCGACACGAAAGTCAGAAATAGCGATATAATATATGCCTTACCTTTGAAGATCTTCTGTTGGCACTCCAAAAGGTCCCAGTTACATTACAAATGGTCCTTTTGTTCGATAAAGTCCTTCTTTATATCCATAAAAACTCAGTTTAGCTGGCACGCTTCAGTCAATAATCCACTCGGTTTCCCTCCTTCAAAATGCATACAAAATGAATCCCAAACGTTACCAATAAACTTATCCAAACACGTCAATCAACGTTTATAAATCAAACCTTAAGTACCCTAATACGCAAATAAACTATCAAATTTAAGACGGAGAATCGTTATTGTCTTTACCGGAGATAAACAAAAAGAACTCTCGGCCATCCACTTGGAAACACTACAGCCAAAATGGGAGCCACTTAGAAAAACTACAACTTCTCCCTCATTTTTTCAAAAAACCAGCCTGAAACTCTTTCTAAAGACTGTTGACATCTAGTGGAAGCTCTAGGAACTGTAATTGGGGACGATTTCGCCCTATTATAAAAGTGCCAGCCATTGAAATCAAGATATACCTTGCTCATATCCATATCAAACAATATCGAAATCATACCGAATTATCACTATTGGTGCCCACCACTAGTTAATGTTGTATTATTACCTGCCGAGGAGGCGTAGCGGACGCGGGCCGTACTTGTCCATGAGGATGCCCAGGGGCAGAGTGGCAGCGCTGAGGAGGAAGGAGCCGATGGTGAAGCCCAGGTTGAGCATCTCCTCCTGGTCCACACAGCTCACCCAGATACCACTCTCCCAGGAGGACTTGTTGCCCAGCGCCAGCACGTGGGCATTCGTGTCGTTCTCTATGGGAGAGAAAGGGGGGAGTGGGAGAGGTTACCCCTCATCCTTGATAACATATAATGTATGCTGATAATGTATGCTGAGGAATAGTGTGTGTATGAGAGACAGCGTGAAACTGTCTTCCTCCTCTGTGTGTGTGTGTGTTCTACCTGAGCAGAGGTGTGAGTAGAAGCCCTCGCCCTTCAGCATGAGGAGGAGTGAGCCCCATCCCAGCAGCACGGCAGAACACAGAAGGTTCTCCAACACCGCCGTCATAGCCATCCACCAGCGCCTCCTATAGGCCTGGAGAAGAGAGGGCGCCATTGCTGCTCAGAGAGAGAGAGAGAGTAATTCATGTAGATGTTACAGCCAACAGTACAGTATTTGACTACACATTTCCAGCTATAGGCCAGTATGTCACTTTGACAAGTGGACACTGGCTAGGATCCAGTCAGTGAGAGGGGGGCGTCTGTGTCAGTGGTCTTGAGTTTGCCTAAGTGGGGGTTGGACAGATGTGAACAGGAAACCCATTCAACATACTTTATGAGGGAGTCCAGTGTGTGCGTGTGTTTTTGTTTAACTATCCTTGTGGGTACCAGAAGTCCTCACAAGGACAGTAAAACAAGGAAAATTTGGCAAGTAGGGCCATTTTGCCGGTCCCCACGAGGCAAAATGCTATTTTAGGCTTAATGGTTTGGTTTACAATTAGGGTAAGAATTAAGTTTAGGGATAGGTATAGTTTTAGGGTTATGGTTAAGGGTTAGATTTAGGGTTAGGGAAAATAGTATTTTGGATGGGATTCAATGATTTGGTCCCCACAAGGATAGCGATACAAAACTGTGCATGTGTGTCTTAAGGACAGACCCAGAGCATGTGTTTTATTGAGAGATGGCTGTGAGAAGAAAAAAAATGGGTGGTGTGTGTCAGGGGGAGATAGAGAATGTGTGTGTGTGTGTGTGAGACTGTGTGTAATGTGATTAAGCATAGTACAGCTCAATCCTTTGTCCCAAGAAAGTATCTGAAGAGGGCGATTTCTCTTGTAACTGACACCCCATGCTGGACACACAATCACACACGACTCTCTTTACCCTCTCAACAATGAGTAACATCTTCACAGGCACTTAGCAACGTACACTACCGTTCAAAAGTTCAGGGTCACTTAGAAATGTCCTTGTTTTTGAAAGAAAAGCAAAACATTTTTGTCCATTAAAATATCAAATTGATAAGACATAGACATTGTTAATGTTTTTAAATGACTATTGTAGCTGGAAAAGGCAAATAAAAAAATTAAAATGGAATATCTACATAGGCGTATAGAGGCCCATTATCAGCAACCATCACTGCTGTGTTCCAATGGCACGTTGTGTTAGCTAATCCAAGTTTATAATTTTAAAAGGCTAATTGATCACGAGAAAACCCTTTCGCAATTATGTTAGCACAGCTGAAAATGGTTGTGCTGATTAAAGAAGCAATAAAACTGGCCTTCTTTAGACTAGTTGAGTGTCTGGAGCGTCAGCATTTGTGGGTTCTCTCACTTCACAAGATTTCCTGCCTTTTCCCCCCTACTTGTGCTGTTATCACTCCTTCCTTCCCCTTGGCATTGAGTGGGTAATTAGTTGTTTGTAATAAAGAGGGGAGAGTAGAAGGGTGACTGTACCAGTGTAGGAAATGTGGACATGTTCTTTTTGGTGTACTACTCAAAAATATAACATCTAAATTCCATCCCCTTGTATTTGTTTTTCAATGACTCAACATTCACCATTCAACAAATCTCTGGCAGAGCGAGAGACTGAAGCCAACACTTGACGGAAAGATAGGTTTAACGTCCAACTGAACGACCAACTGAACGACTCGCCCATTAGCACAGTCCTGGGAGCTGAGGTGAATGCACACTACAGAGGCTTGCAAACAAGTAGAAGCACAAAGAAACAAGGTAATTTACAGTTAACAAACACCTGTCAACCCCTATCATATCACAGTGAAGTGTGTAATGCTTTGTGTACGTTGGAGGAAGAGCAGACCACAAACCCACATTATTTCCTGCACTGCCTGTATCGCAGACTACTGTACACCTCTAACCAAGCTAGGATACAGCTGAATGATGCATCATGCTGTAACAAACTTCTACTTGATATTTACTCAGCTATGGATAAGGCTGTGTGTAGGTTAGAGGTTTGAAAATGTGTGGAAGCCTATTAAAAATACTTGGTTGACATGGTTATTATTACACTGTTTTTAAAACTAATTCTCTCCACTCTCTCTCTCTCCCCAAGGGATCATTCTGAATCTGACCTTGACCAGTGGGGTTTACCAACCTCATGGGCTGGACAACAGGACAAGACGTCAGGGAAAACAATTTACTTTCAAGTTCTCATTCAATAAACGACACACAGCACGGGACTTCTGTTCCCAACGGTGTCTAAAAAGCGCAAACCCGCCAATAGTGCGTGGTCAGTGACTAGCTCACAGCTGTCTCTCTACGGGCCTAACCTCAAACTTGTCTCTGGTTACCAACTCTGTGGGGTGGTAGTGGGTCTTCTTGAGTCTTTGCTATGTTAGGAAGGAAGTGAAGTTCATTCTTGCTATATATATTACACACATACTACCAGTCAAAGGTTTGGACATGCCTACTAGAGGTCGACCGATTAATCGGAATGGCCGATTAATTAGGGCCGATTTCAAGTTCATAACAATCGGTAATCGGTATTTTTGGCCACCGATTTTCCGATTTAAAAAAATTATAATAATTACACCTTTATTTAACTAGGCAAGTCAGATTAAGAACACATTCTTATTTTCAATGACGGCCTAGGAACGGGGATTAACTGCCTTGGTCATGGGGGATTCGGGGATTGTTTTTGCAACCTTCTGGTTACTAGTCCAACGCTCTAACCACCTGCCTTACATTGCACTCCACGAGGAGCCTGCATGGCAGGTTGACTACCTGTTACTCGAGGGCAGCAAGAAGCCAAGGTAAGTTGCTAGCTAGCATTAAACTTATCTTATAAAAAAACTATCAATCTTAACATAATCACTAGTTAACTACTCATGGTTGATGATATTACTAGTTTATCTAACGTGTCCTGCGTTGCATATAATCAATGCGGTGCCTGTTAATTTCTCATCGAATCACAGCCTACTTCGACAAACGGGTGATGATTTAACAAGCGCATTTGCAAAAAAGCACTGTCGTTGCACCAATGTACCTAACCATAAACATCAATGCCTTTCTTTAAGATCAAAACACAAGTATATATTTTTAAACCTGCATATTAGTTAATATTGCCTGCTAACATGAAATTGTGTCACTGCTCTTGCGTTCATTGCCTGGCTCGTTGCGAACTAATTTGCCATAATTTTACGTAATTATGACATACCATTGAAGGTTGTGCAATGTAACAGGAATATTTAGACTTAGGGATGCCACCCGTTAGATAAAATACGGACCGGTTCCGTATTTCACTGAAAGAAAAAACGTTTTGTTTTCGAGATGATAGTTTCCGGATTCGACCATATTAATGACCTAAGGCTCGTATTTCTGTGTGTTTATTATATTATAATTAAGTCTATGATTTGATAGAGCAGTCTGACTGAGCGGTGGTAGGCACAAGCAGGCTCGTAAGCATTCATTCCAACAGCACTTTCGTGTGTTTTCCCAGCAGCTCTTCACAATGCATTGCGCTGTTTATGACTTCAAGCCTGTCAACTCCCAAGATTAGGCTGGTGTAACCGATGTGAAATGGCTAGCTAGTTAGCGGGTGCGTGCTAATAGCGTTTCAAACATCACTCACTGAGACTTGGAGTAGTTGTTCCCCTTGCGCTACATGGGTAACGCTGCTTCGAGGGTGGCTGTTGTCGATGTGTTCCTGGTTCGAGCCCAGGTAGGAGCGAGGAGAGGGACGGAAGCTATACTGTTACACTGGCAATACTAAAGTGCCTATAAAAACATCCAATAGTCAAAGGTATATGAAATACAAATCGTATAGAGAGAAATAGTCCTATAATAACTACAACCTAAAACTTCTTACCTGGCAATATTGAAGACTCATGTTGAAAGGAACCACCAGCTTTCATATGTTCCCATGTTCTGAGCAAGGCACTTAAACGTTAGCTTTCTTACATGGCACATATTGTACTTTTACTTTCTTCTTCAACACTTTGTTTTGCATTATTTAAACCAAATTGAACATGTTTCATTATTTATTTGAGGCTAAATTGATTTTACTTATGTATTAGAGTTAAAAGTTAAAATAAGTTAAAATAAGTGTTCATTCAGTATTGTTGTAATTGTCATTATTACCAAAAAAATTATCCCCAAAAATATATACATTTTTTAAAAATAAAATAAAAATAATTATAATTATTTTTTTAAAAGTAACAAAAATATTTACTAATTTAAAAAAATAACATAAAAAAATAATAATAATAATAATAAAATAAAAATCGGCTGATTAATCGGTATCAGCCTTTTTTGGTCCTCCAATAATCGGTATCAGCGTTGAAAAATCATAATCGGTCGACCTCTAATACCTACTCATTCAATGGTTTTTATTTGTACTATTTTCTACATTGTAGAATAATAGTGAAGACATCAAAACTATGAAATAACACATGAAATAACACATTTATTCCTGTACTCTCTGTTCACCCACGACTGCATGGCCAGACACGACTCCAACACCATCATTAAGTTTGCAGACGACACAACAGTGGTAGACCTGATTACCGACAATGATGAGACAGCCTATAGGGAGGTGGTCAGAGACCTGGCCGGGTGGTGCCAGAATAACAACCTATCCCTCAACGTAACCAAGACTAAGGAGATGATTGTGGACAACAGGAAAAGGAGGACCGAGCACGCCCCCATTCTCATCGACGGGCTGTAGTGGAGCAGGTTGAGAGCTTCAAGTTCCTTGGTGTCCACATCACCAACAAACTAGAACGGTCCAAACACACCAAGACAGTCGTGAAGAGAGCACGACAAAGTCTATTCACCCTCAGGAAACTAAAAAAATGTGGCATGGGTCCTGAGATCCTCAAAAGGTTCTACAGCTGCAACATCGAGAGCATCCTGACTGGTTGCATCACTGCCTGGTACGGCAATTGCTCGGCCTCCGACCGCAAGGCACTATAGAGGGTAGCCCTGCCTGCCATCCAGGACCTCTACACCAGGCAGTGTCAGAGGAAGGCTCTAAAAATTGTCAAAGACCCCAGCCACCCCAGTCATAGACTGTTCTCTCTACTACCGCATGGCAAGCGGTACCGGAGTGCCAAGTGTAGGACAAAAAGGCTTCAACAGTTTTTACCCCCAAGCCATAACACTCCTGAACAGGTAATCAAATGGCTACCCGGACTATTTGCATTGAGTGCCCCCCCAACCCCTCTTTTACGCTACTGCTACTCTCTGTTCATCATATATGCATAGTCACTTTAACCATATCTACATGTACATACTACCTCAATCAGCCCGACTTACTGGTGCTTGTATATAGCCTCGCTACTATTATTTTTCACTGTCTTTTTACTGTTGTTTTTATTTCTTTACTTACCTATTGTTCACCTAATACCTTTTTTGCACTGTTGGTTAAAGCCTGTAAGTAAGCATTTCACTGTAAGGTCTACTACACCTGTTGTATTCGGCACACGTGACAAATAAACTTTGATTTGTTTAACAAATAGGTGTTAAACAAATCAAAATATATTTTATATTTGAGATTCTTCAAAGTAGCCACCCTTTGCCTTGACAGCTTTGCACACTCTTGGCATTCTCTCAACCAGCTTCATGAGATAGTCACCTGGAATGCATTTCAATTAACAGGTGTGCCTTGTTAAAAAAGTTAATTTGTACGATTTCTTTCCTTCTTAATGCGTTTGAGCCAATCAGTTGTGTTGTGACAAGGTAGGGGTGGTATACAGAAGATTGCCCTATTTGGTAAAAGACCAAGTCCATATTATGGCAAGAACAGCTCAAATAAGTAGAGAGAAATGACAGTCTATCATTACTTTAAGACAATGCGGAAAATTTTAAGAACTTTGAAAGTTTCTTCAAGTGCAGCCGCAAAAACCTTTAAGCACTATGATGAAGCTGGCTCTCATGAGGACCGCTACAGGAAAGGAAGACCCAGAGTTACCTCTGCTGCAGAGGATAAGTTCATTAGAGTTAACTGCATCTCAGATTGCAGCCCAAATAAATGCTTCACAGAGTTCAAGTAACAGACACATGTCAACAACTGTTCAGAGGAGACTGTGTGATTCAGGTCTTCATGGTCAAATTGCTACAAAGAAATCACTACTAAATGACACCAATAAGAAGAGACTTGCTTGGGCCAAAAAGCACATGCAATGTAGATTAGACCAGTGGAAATCTGTCCTTTGTTCTGATGAGTCCAAATTTGAGATTTTTGGTTCCAACCGCTGTGTCTTTGTGAGACGCAGAGTAGGTGAACAATTTTGGCATGTGTAGTTCCCACCGTGAAGCATAGAGGAGGTGTGATGATGCTTTTGCTGGTGACACCGTCAGTGATTAGATTTCAAGGCACACTTAACCAGCATGGCTACCACATTCTGCAGCGATACGCCATCCCATCTGGTTTGCATTTAGTGGGACTATCATTTGTTTTTCAACAGGACAATGACCCAAAACACACCTCCAGGCTGTGTAAGGGCTATTTGACCAAGAAGGAGAGTGATGGACCTGCATCAGATGACCTGGCCTCCACAATCACCAGACCTCAACCCAATTGAGATGGTTTGGGATGAGTTGGACCGCAAAGTGAAGGAAACGCAGCCAACAAGTGTTCAGCATATGTGATAACTCTTTCAAGGCTGTTGGAAAAGCATTCTTCATGATGCTGGTTGAGAGAATGCCAAGAATGTCTAAAGCTGTCATCAAGGCAAAGGGTGGCTACTTTGATGGATCTAAATAAATAAATAAATATATATTTGGTTACTACATGATTCCATGTGTTATTTCATAGTTTTGATATCTTCACTACTATTCTACAATGCATAAAATAGTACAAAATAAAGAAAAAAAACATTGAATGAGTAGGTGTGTCCAAACTTGACTGGTACTAATATATATATATTCGTTCAAATGTGTGGCTCAATAACCAAGTTTATATTTACACATCTCCATCACATTAGCTAGCTGTAGTTTGCCAGCTAGTTTCAATGCCAAAATATTCACATTGACCGGTTTGCCAAAGGTGGACTAAAGTAGCTCGGTTAGTAACGTTACCTCAGCTAACAAGCTAGCTAGCTAAGTAGGCATAATTAATAGGCATTATTGTCATCCAAAGATAACAAGCAAATATCATAACATAACAAATCGACTTTTGTCATTTTAATAACGAATTAACAAGCACATATAGCTATCTACGTCTGGAAGAAATTGCTAAAACGCAATTTGGACGCTTCAGCTAAACCAAAATGTAACGTAATGAAATAGCTAAAGTTAGAAGTCTCGTGCCACGTGTGTGAGAAGTGAGGCCGGTGCTTGTGGCATTTCGGCACAATATGCTAGCTTTTATTGTCGCGTTTACGGTCGCTTTTACATATAGAGTCAACTAAAATATGTTTAAGTTTCCAATAAAAAAAATACTTACTTCAGTTGTCTTTCTCAAAAAAGAAACCACAGTCTGTTGACAGAACGTTGAGAGAAAGTTTCTAGCTGTAGAAAACTATTTTTCAAATGTCACGTTCTTCTATTTCTTTTCTTCCCCCCCTAAAACAAAACACTGGTCTCTTATATTAAAACTACACCGTCTTCTTACGAGTCTTCACTGACACGGCATAATGTAAACGTTTTTTTTCCGTGTACTCTTTCTCTCCGAATTTGACTTCACTCATTGTAATTTGACTTCCTAGTAATCCGCCCACTCCCCACTATGGGTAGCCTATTTGCGCTCCTTTGTCTTTGTCGTGGCTTTCTCAGCCAGTGCGGATGACCTGGAGTGTAGGCTACCTGTAGCCTCCTGGAAAGTGACAACGATAAAAACGTGAGAGTGAGGAAGAAGATTTTCACCTTTTCACATAAAAACATGAAAAGAAGATAAACTCCCTTTTCCTCCATTATACCTATTAGAATTGGTGACATTACGTTTCATATATACAGGACAGAAACCCTATAAATGCACGTTCTCTATCTGTGCCCTCTGCCAGTGCCAACATTTTCTTTGGGTACCCTCTCAATTAAATGGGCCCCCTATCCTTCAGAGCACAGGGTATGGGCACCAGTCCCTGAGACATGGGTGACGCCTGTAGGCCAGAAATGGTATTGCAACAACTATATCTGAAACTTTTAGTCTATGAACTGAGCTTGGTCTGATCACAAGTTCAAACCAAATCAAATTGTATTTGTCACATGCACCGAATACCGTGAAATGCTAACTTACAACCCATTAACCAAAAAATATAGTGTTAAAAAAATGTATAAAAAATGTGCTTATCGTCCGAATCGTCCGATATTAGCTAATAATGCCAAGATCGGCATCGGCCCAATGTCTAGTTTAACGCCGATGTGCAAAACCGATGTCAAAGCTGACATGCATACCTATATAACATAGGTAGAGGACGTAATGACGCAATGAAAAATATAGCGCTACACATGCAACACAGCATTCCTAACCTAGCCACAATGTCTGCTGTGTGGATCTATTTTGAAGTTTCAAAGGAAGATAACAAAAAGGCCATATGCAATGTTTGAGCTGCTATTATTTCCCAAGGAGGGGAGAAAGTGAAATCTTTCAATACCACTAACCTAAATACTCATTTGAAAGTGCATCACCCCCAGACGTTCAACGACAACTTAGAACAAAAAAACTAAGCACACACTTCCAACAACTAAACAAGTTCAAGCCGAGCAGTCATTTGAAAGAATAAGAACATTTCAGTGAGACAACTCAAAGGCGAAATCCAATAACAGCAAGATAATAGAATTGCCCTTGACAAACAACCATTCTCCATCGTGGATGATGTTGGCTTTCGCCGACTGGTCGAGCACCTCGAGTCCCGGTACACACAACCAAGTAGGTGCTATTTTTCAGATGTTGCCCTACCGGAGTTACACAGTATTGTTGAAACGCACATCCATGAGCTACTTGCTATGGGCGTCACTGCTATTAGCTTCACGATTGACATTTGGACCGGCGATGTCAGGCCCATGAGCATGCTGAGTCTAACAGCACAGTGGGTCGACGAGGATTTCATACTGAGGAAAACCGTATTCCATGCTCAAGAATGTGCTGGTTCTCATACCCCTGCTGCCATTTCAATGGCATTTGAGAACATGTTTGAAACTTGGAAACATGAACACACTCCTAGCTCCATTCAAACAACTGACTTGAGAGATAAGCTCATCAACTGCGTCTGCAGCAGACGTGATACCCTCTGTCATGACATTGAAACGCCTGCTCAACAAAACTGCCAACACAGACCGTGGGGTTAAAACTTGCAAAAGTACTCTACTAGAGGCTGTGAACAAGCGATTCGGTGGCATTCTCTCTGAGCTTCTTTACTGTGTCGCCACCATGCTCGATGCTAGGTACAAGGACCCCTACTTCGATGCAGACAAGAAACAGGGTTTACGTGAAATGTTACAGACGCAGCTGGACAAGATGGAAATGGACACAGTGACAGTGCTCACCGACCCACGACAGAAGAGGCCACGGACAGACAGAGTTGAAACTTCACTGCTTGACATGTATAATGAAATCCTGGTTGAGAATGAAACGACTGAACAAATGAACAACGAAACAGCACAGCAAGTGAAAGAAATAGGTTTTGGTCAGTGTGTGTGTGTGTATGTGTGTGTGTGTGTGTGTGTGTGTGTGTGTGTGTGTGTGTGTGTGTGTGTGTGTGTGTGTGTGTGTGTGTGTGTGTGTTTCAACTATTTAACTGTACTAGAATGCTTAAAAGGCCGCTAAACATTTTAAATATCGGTTATTGGTATCAGATTCTTTTGTCAAGGAAAATATTGGATATCGGTATCGGCCAAAATGTTTATATCGGTGCATCCCTAGCCCAGAAGCGTGACGTTCTTGAAAACATACCTAAAGCTTCAAGGTCTATCTAAGTGGGGGAGAAATAGGCAAGGCTGCCGATGTCTTAAAGAAGCAGGGAGTCAGTCTGGAATGTATGCATGGATGACTAGTCTGAAGTTCAAGATGGGGTAATATCGTAACAAGTTGAGCAGAGCTGGAATTCCTGAGGTCTCTGTGAATGCAGGGAAGAGGAGCAGAAACAACCCAGAGAGATAGTCACCCCACTCAAACATCAAGAGACCCAGGTGAGCTGAGGTAAACTTCCTGCCATGCTTCCTGACGCAGACGACTTTTCCCCTTTCGACGAAATGAGATCGTCAGTGATGGACCGCCAGGGAAAGGGTTCCTCGAGAACTGGCCAGCCCTTCACCTGGACTCTCAGGTAAAACAGCTAATATCTCTCTCTCTTTCTCTTATTTTGTCTCTGTCTCCCTCTCGCTCCCTTTAACCCTCTTCCCCTTTGGAAGATCTTTCTGTCAGTCAACATTGTGTTCAATGTGGCTTTTGTTTGTGGTTTGTTGTTATTTTTTTGCAGGTGTGTGCAGAGTTCCACCGAATAACGAACACCAATCTGAGGAGCTGATTTAATGTGTGACTCCACATTGTCCCACCATTGCCTTTTTAATCGCAGTATAACCTCACACAGACAGTGTTTCCGATCGAAAACCCTACGTTCTTTCAAAGTTGTAAATGTTTTCCTTTCATTGTCATCGATGTTTGACATAAACCACGTCCAGCGGGTGTTATTTTTGACCACTCAAATGTTTTAGCTGTTCTGCTCTTCAGTAGAACTCAATAGAAACAGAGATGGCTCTTTCTGTACTGCCGCTGTCAGTCAGCATGTAAACAATGTGGAGTGCTTGGTGAGATAAGCAACAGTTGAGATTTGATATCCACTCCAAATAAAGTTGTAACATACACTATGTTCTGAACGTAATGGAGGGTAAGCGAGAGAGTTCCTATGCACTAAAATAAAGCTGGAACATATTTTCTAAAATGTATGTATTACAACGGTTTTAACAGTTCATGTTTTTTGATCATTGCAGCAGCTTTAATGTGTGGCTCCTAATTTTCCCGTTTTTGTCTAATCGCTGCAGCCTATTATACAGACAATGTTTCCAATAGAAAATTCAGTGACACTAATTGGATAGTCCATCTGTAGATGGTCTATAGACGGACAATTAACTAACAACAAATGTTACATGACTATCAACTAACCCTAAAATATCAGCAGAGATGCAGTTGACATTTTATTGGTTTCTTGATAGTTTGAGCATCGACAGGGCACTATCCAAATAGTGTTACAGAACATTCTAAATTCTTTACAAGTTAGAAATGTTTTAAGCAGGTTTCCATCCAACCATTTCATGCTAGAGCGCTGCAGCCAAGCATCGATCATCATGTCACCAGAATAAGACCCTCGATATTTATTGGAAAGGAGCATCAAGCTCATCGCCTTGCACTTTCACCACCCTGTGAAGTTCATCACAACTTATTTATATCTGTAGCCTACTAAACTGCATGCTTTCCCGACATGTTATCGTGTGACTCCAAGTTTACTTCAATATGATGGTTATTATATCAATATTTGCCCATAATGTCACACCCTGATCTGTTTCACCTGTCCTTGTGCTTGTCTCCACCTTCCCCAGTATCCCATGGGTATTTATACCTGTGTTTTCTGTCTGTCTGTGCCAGTTTGTCTTGTTTGCCAAGTCAACCAGCATTTTTCTCTCAGCTCCTGTTTTTGACCCTTGCCTGTCCTGAATCTGAGCCCGCCTGCCTGACCACTCTGCCTGCCCCTAACCTCGAGCCTGCCTGCCGCCCTGTACTGTTTTGGACTCTGCCCTGGCTATGAACTCTTGCCTGTCCCAACCTGCCTTTTGTCTATCCCTTGGACTATAATAAATATCAGAGCTCAAACCATCTGCCTCCTGTGTCTGCATCTGGGTCTCGCCTTGTGTCGTTATTCATAAAAGCGTTTCCACTGACATTTTTAAAATAATTAATTTTACAGAGACAAAAATATCCCATCTTGTCTTTACTCGTATAAAAAGGTTAGATGGAAACCTGGTTAGTGTCACAGTTGGTTATTGTGTTGGGGGAAGGCATTTTGTAATGTTGAATACACAGGCATAGGAATATTAAAGTCTGGTTTGAGTTGTCAAGAACATTTTAAATTGTTTACTTTATTTGATTCCAAATTTTATTTTGTACAGTATGTTTATAGCAATCTATGTTATTGTTTTTATATTATTCAAGCCTTAAAATAAAGATGACTTGAATGCCTGGAAATTGACTGACTGAGTTGTGTGTACTAAGAATATAGTATGGTTTGGTAAGTTTGGAGTTAATAGTACCTAACTAAATCGAGGTAATCTGTTTCCAAAAATGGTTTGAGTAAGAATTTGAGTTTCATTGAAGTTAATATTTTGAGTTGGTACGACTATTGCACTACTCAATGAAGTTGAGTACAGATAAAGCATAGCAATTAAATATGCAGCAATTAAATGTATTAAATTATTTAAACAATATTTTTAAGTGAAGTACAGTTCAAAAAAAATATGTTTGCATAAAACCATTACGTTAAGTACAAGTAATTCAAAATAATTAGGTGTGACCTTACTTTTTAAGTTTAAAAGTTTAACCTTTTTTTTTTTAGGTTATCGATTTCCCCCCCCAAAATTTGAGTTCACTGAACTTATCGGGTGTTACAGTGTGCACTATAGTAACTGATTGTTCTACAGCTGTAGGCTGACGAATAGCCTATCTGTTTGTGAGGAACCCGGTGCCACCATGGTGCTTTTAAACAGCAGAGTAAGAATGAACCAGTAGTATGAGTAAGAGGATATGATGTGTTGGTATAATAACGATTTCATTAACATTTGTCAATGATGTTCATTCCGTGGAAAACCATTATAATAGTAATGGTTGTCCCAGTCTTAACAAGCGACAGATGACCACACTAATTAAAACCTTCCCTCCGAAAGATTAGTCAGTGTCATATGGCAGGTAAGGACTTGATGGATGACGGCGAAAACACGAACGACTGGGATGTTCCTTCATTTAACGTCCAGGCAGATGTTAGGAAAACCCCATCTCATTTCCGTCACGGAGGCATGGATGTCTTTCACAACATCATACTATGGAACTCTGACTCTGTTCACCATCCAGCCCCTCTCCTTCAGTACATTACTCATCCCATTTCTATGTTTCAACCCCTCATATAAAGGATCCCCTTGGCCTTAAATGAAGACCATTGATTGCAAGCACCCCTTAGCTATCTGAGCGCCACTGCCTGCGACAAAGAAAGACGCTTCTCTTATTCCATAGAGTAAATCAGGTGGCTACTTCTACCTGCAGTACAGAGACAGAGCAGCCTGAAGGCTAACAACTTCACAGAGCAAAGTAAGTATATCATTGCTTTGGTTGGGGAGGTTTAAGGGTTCTGCTTGGCTGAAAGTCTGTTTAGTGTAACATACAACCATGTAGATAGCATCACGTACATAATGGTGGGGAAAACATTTATTGAACTAATTTCCCTTCTTCCTCATTGTCTCCTTCCTTCCTTCCTTTTCTCTCTCTCTCTCTCTCTCTCTCTCTC
The DNA here is from genome assembly GCF_901001165.1 of Salmo trutta. Taxonomy (NCBI): domain Eukaryota; kingdom Metazoa; phylum Chordata; class Actinopteri; order Salmoniformes; family Salmonidae; genus Salmo; species Salmo trutta. Next base: position 11,660,138 of record NC_042969.1, read on the forward strand.
TCTCTCTCTCTCTCTTTCTCCTTCCTTCTCTTTCTTTTTCTCTTTCTCTCTCTTTCTCTCTCTCTATTTATCTATCTATCTATCTATCTCTCTCTCTCTCTCTCTCTCTCTTTCTCCTTCCTTCTCTTTCTTTTTCTCTTTCTCTCTCTTTCTCTCTCTCTATTTATCTATCTATCTATCTCTCTCAGTGGCGGGTTTGGAGCTGGTGGTGTGTGTGTGTGTGTTGGTGTGTTTGCGAGGGATCTGTGGAGCCCCAGTTCTGTGCAGCCTCCAATCGGCAGAACATGCTCAGAATGAAAAGGAATTGCTGGTGGAACGGCTGAGTGATGAGGTCAACCTCATGCAGAAGGAGAACGCTGACCTCTCACCTTTGGAGGTAAGACAGCTTGAGATATTGTTGCCTTTAACCGCAGATCCAGGACCTATTGAAATAGCCTGCATGTTTTGTTATTGTTAGGCCTTTATTTAGTTCACTGGATGAATAGAAACATTGGAGAACAGCGAGAAAAGGGTAGCCTGCGGTTACAGTCACTAATCGGCTACAATTACTTCAGGAAATTGTGTTTAGTTGTCTTACTAATTGAAATAGAAAATGTATATTTCCTGCAGAAAAAAATGGTGAAGAATGAATAAAAATCTTATGGGGAATAGCACGGTCTGGCCTGCACTCTCCTCCGGCATGGACTTTTTGGTGCCTGTTTGAAGCGCTGTCACCATGATTGAAAAAGTAGTAAACTTGTCTCAGCAGCCTTCATATTAGCATATTGGCATATTGGATCGAAAGAGGGTAGAGATGTCTTTACCTGTTATCACGTAGCCCTTTTCTGCAGTCAATGACCAAAAGTGCCTTCTTTGGCCTCGTATGCAATATACTTACTATTTTTCATAATTTCATAATTAATATATATTTTATTTTTTAAACATCAAAAATCCAGTGTTTCTATGTCAAAAAGGTTGTTATATTTCAGTCATCTGTGATGTACATAAAGTGTAATATTGGGATGCAAACTCAAAATGTAATGCATTTCAACTCTATATCTGACATGGTAGTAACTAGGTAAATGAAAACATTTTATCGTCATTTAACAGATTGATGTTGGCAAAAGAAATGGCAGAAATTCACACAGATGTTTAATGGCTGTAAATATGATATGTGCACTGTTCTATTCTGTTTGTATCTGTGAAGGCGTGTACGAGTGTGACGTGAATTTTAAAGTTGATAATTTCATGTAATATGTCCAACAGACGAACTTGATATTGCCCCAGGAACAATCTGGAAAAAGAAGAGAGGTGGGTGACGCATAACTCTATAGAACTCAACACATTACAGCACAGCCTATAGCCAGCCAAACATGGATATTAATACTGTCATTTGATTCTATTTTTGCCTACAGACATGGTGCCTACTAGACCAAATAGATTGTAATCACCACAACATGCCTGAAGTTGTCCGCAAGCATGCCCAATCATTGAGACAGTCTTTGAAAATAGCGGTGAGTGTATGTGTGTGTGTGCGTGCGTGTGTGCGTGTGCGTGCGTGATTGTGTGTGTGTGCATCTGGGTTGAAGGTTCTCTCTCACACCTTCTTCCATCTCACATCCCAGGCTGTGCCTGACTCCGGCCCGTGTCCGTCTCCGTGCCATGTCAACCTCGACCCCTGGAACAGTCTGAGGTGGAAGATGGGGCGTCTTCCTCACTGGATGAAGATTCTTAACAGTCTAAATCTCGACTGCACCTCATAGAACAGATTAGACATTTATTTATCAGGTAACAGTTTATTCTACAGCCCTGTGTCAGCTTGTATTTCTATGGTATTTAAAATATATAAATACCAGTCAATCTGAATCAGGGTTGTAACATAAACTGAATATGGAAACTATCAATTGGGCATTTATTTAATTATATTGTTTGTTATACAGAGGTAGGATCTTAATTTGACCAGTCGTAACAAAAGAATCCTGCAGCAACAAAATTTGAACATTTAGTACATAATGTTGCCTGGTCAGTAGTTAGGCTAGTTGGACAAAAGTAGGCTACATGAAAAGAGAAATACTGTTAATATAAGTTATATTAACAGTATTGCACTTTTCATGAAGCCTACTTTTGTCCAACTAATAGCAAATGAGCTTTGTGATTGACACAAATTCGCTGAAAACCTGCACTAACAATATAACCATGTGTTAGTGCAGGTTTCAGTGACTTTATGTATGTCACAAAGCTCATTTGCAATTCCTGCAGTGCAGGGCAATTCTTAGCAACAAAAGAGTGATCAAATTAAGATCCTACACCTGTACTTGTTCTATTTTTATTGAATACCAAAGTGACAAATGAGTAATTTATTTATAAATCTGACTTTTTACTCACTGTAGGCTCCTTCTTGTTGCTCTTAAGACTGCAAAGGAAACATGCATGGATTAGACAAAATCTTCTGCTTAGTTGGCTAGGCTACATACAGTACAAAGCAGGACTCTCAGGTTATGAACAACATTTACCTGGTCACCAAGTTGTTGTCAATTCATTGCTACTTTCTTTAGATTTTTTTTGTTTAATTTATATATTATCTCTGTCAGTGTATATATCTGCACAGTCTGCTGTATGTCAAGCCTATTGTCTGTCTCAATCCCAGTATTTCTTTACAATATATTTATGTTTAATAACACAAATGTCAGTTTAAAAGTATTGATGGAATTGGGTTTTTCTGGCGCTGTCATCATTACATTTTATTTTTTTTAAATAAACTTGTCTCAGCAGTATTGCCTGCATATTCGTCCAAAGAGGGTAGAGATGGTTTTCACCGTTATTGCTTAACAAGCCTGGCAGAGTTGTCTTGTCAAGATACAAATATCCTGTTGGTGGGATATTATGCGCCAACAGACACACACACACACACACACACGAAGTCTGATTTTTGTTCTCTACCCTCTTTGGACGAATATGCAGGCTATGCTGCTGAGACAAGTTTGTTTAAAGAAAAATGTAATGTTGACAGCTCAGAAAAAGACCAATTCCATCAATACTTTTAAACGGACGTTAGATGGGGTAGATGTTCACTTTCATTTATTTATATTTTTGTGTTTCTCCTTTTAATCATGTTTTTATTATCTTATGTACTGTAAGCTGCACTGTAATTCAGTTTTCTTTACTGTAAACTGCCAAAGTGCAGCATTATTTATAAATGTATTTATTGTTAAATCAAATAAAACTTTATTTGTCACATGCGGCGAATACAACAAGTGTGGACCTTACCGTGAAATGTTTACTTACCTTAACCAACAGTGCAGTTCAAGAAGAGTTAAGAATATATTTACCAAATAAACGAAAGTTAAAAAAAATAAAAAGGAACACAATAACATAACAATAACGAGGCTATATACAGGGGGCACCGGTACCGAGTCAGTGTGCAGGGGTACAGGTTAGTTGAGGTTATTTGTACATGTAGGTAGGGGTGAAGTGACTATGCATAGATAATAAACAGCGAGTAGCAGCAGTGTACACATGGGGGGGGGGGGGGGGGGGGGGGGGGGGGGGGGGGGGGGGGGGGTCAATGTAATAGTCTGGTGGCCATTTGATTAATTGTTCAGCAGTCTTATGGCTTGAGGGTAGAAGCTGTTAAGGAGCCTTTTGGTCCTAGACTTGGTGCTCCGGTACCGCTTGCCGTGCGGTAACAGAGAAAACAGTCTATGACTTAGGTGACTGGAGTCTCTGACAATTTTATGGGCTTTCCTCTGACACGTCTATGTAGAACTTTACGGTCAGATGCCGAACAGTTGCCATACCAGGCGGTGATGCAGCCAGTCAGGATGCTCTCGATGGTGCAGCTGTAGAACCTTTTGAGGATCTGGGGACCCATGACAAGTTTTTTCAGTCCCCTGAGGGGGAAAAGGTTTTGTCGTGCCCTCTTCATGACTATCTTGGTGTGTTTGGACCATAATAGTTAGTTGGTGATGTGGATACCAAGGAACTTGAAACTCTCCACCCGCTCCACTACAGCCCCGTTGATGTTAATGGGGGCCTGTTCGGCCCGCCTTTTCCTGTAGTCCACGATCAGCTCCATTCTCTTGCTCACATTGAGGGAGAGGTTGTTGTCCTGGCACCACCTGGCCAGTTCTCTGACCTCCTCCCTATAGGCCGTCTCATCGTTATAGGTGATCAGGCCTACCACTGTTGTGTCGTCTACAAACTAATTGATGGTGTTGGAGTCGTGTTTGGCCACGCAGTTGTGGGTGAACAGGGAGTACAGGAGGGGACTAAGCACACACCCCTGAGGGAACCGGTGTTGAGGATCAGTGTGGCAGATGTGTTGTTGCCTACCCTTACCACCTGGGGGTGGACCGTCAGGAAGTCCAGGATCCAGTTGCAGAGGGAGGTGTTTAGTCCCAGGGTCCTTAGCTTATTGATGAGCTTCGTGGGCACTATGGTGTTGAACGCTGAGCTGTACAGCATTCTCACATAGCTGTTCCTTTTGTCCAGGTGGGAAAGGGCAGTGTGGAGTGCGATTGAGATTGCGTCATCTGTGGATCTGTTGGGGCGGTATGCAAATTGGAGTGGGTCTAGGGTATCCGGGAGGATGCTGTCGATGTGAGCCATGACCAGCCTTTCATAGCACTTCCTGGTTAAATCCCCCACTTTACACATACATGCCCATATCGAGTTATAATGCAGTACCTTAGGATGCTTTAAGTAAAGTGTTACCAATATTTGCTTTACCGATGTAGCGGTCATCAGTAGGATATTCTGATCCTAGATCTGTGGTTAAAGGCAAACATTACTCAAGCTGTCTTAGCTCCACAGGTCAGACGTCAGAGGTCTTGTTCTGTATGTGTTCGGCCAGGTCAATTAGGTGTTCCACCAGCAAGTCTCTTCCCTATGTTCACAAACAAAAATCATACTGTGTGTGAGTGTGTGTGTTTCTAATTGACCCAAACCTTGTTTAAAGCCAGTTGTGTGATGTGGCTGATGTTTGACAAAGTCAGGGAAATTCCTAACTATTAGACCTCATTATCATTCTTAAATCTGTTTCTACTTAATAAGGTCACGACAGCAATCAGCAAAAACGCACATACACACACGCACGCTTACACGCACACACACACACACACTTTCTCTCTCTCTCGCTCTCTCTCTCTCTCTCTCTCTCGCTCTCTCGCTCTCTCTCACACACACACATACAGTCACACACACACAGTCAATGTGTTCTTAATTTTCATTATGTGGCGATGCTCTGCGTTGGCAGAGAGGAGTAGGAGTCACACGATACCTCGCTAAACTCATTTCATCCCTTCATTCCATTGTGAAAAGACCATAAGTCCAATTTCCTATTAAGTGTAAACTGCACGCAGCTGGAAAAATGAGTTGTTCCTACAGTATCTAATCCACTGTGCGGTACACAGAGATGTGTGCCGGATGTGACACTCTGTGACCACCGGGAGGCAGCAGAGGATCGTACAGAACACTGATTCCCCGAACTTTGCCAGACAAGGTTTTCGTCACAATTCACCTGTATGTTCCAACTTACCATATACGGAAACACAACTCAATATATAGGTCTAACCATCCCACTGTCTGGTAGGTTGGCAATTGCTCAGTACCCAAAGATCCCCAATTAGCACATTCAACAGACTCCCAACATGTCTGAGAATTATTCATTACTGCTGTACTCTGAATGTTGAGAACCTCAAATACCGCTGTGCCCGTGGGCCATCCATAACTAACTCTGTGTTGAATTATGACATCAACCCCTGAGAACAGGCTCTGGATGGGTTTAGGGGTTTAGAGAACCAATATGGGACAAGAATAGTCACATAAATATGAGATAATGACACGACAGCACAGTTACCGCAGGCGACAGCAGATGATGGACGAGCGTGGGATAAAAGAAAGAGAGCGGGAAGAGAGAGAGAGAGAGAGAGAGAACATAGTAAGAAGGGAGTAGGGGGAAGGGTTAACGTAACATTAACTGTGGATGGAGGGATAAGAGTGAAAGACAACACAAAAGGTGGAGGGGTGGGATGGAGAAGTGGAAGGGTGGAGAGGGCGTTGTCTCCGGACTTAAGTGCTGCCTTTTATACTGTTCTTACTCTGTTTCTACCTTTTATGGCGAAGATGAACCAATGTCAAGTGTGTAATGTGTGCCTCCTAGCAGACTGAGTAAATCATACAGGGAAAGAAAGGAGGAGGGGAGAGAGAGGGAGTGAAAGGGAGAGATATTTATTTGACCTTTATTTAAGCAGGGATTCACCATTGAGACCAGGGTCTCTTTCACAAGGGAGCCCCGGCATATACAATTTCGTAGACAAAATCTAAAATCAAATACAACATAAAACCAGTCAAATACAGCACAACACAAATATTTAAGAAAAACAATTACATTCCTCAATTAGAAGGTCCCCAATCAATATTGGAAATTGCCCAAGTGGCACCATATCATCCAACTCTAATATATTTCGTAGTTGGTTCCAGCAATGAGGTTTCTTTGTAGATGGGAGAGAGGGTGTGAGAGGGAGAGAGGGAGGAAGACTGGGGAGAGAGGGGGAGCATGAAGAGGGTAAGGAAAGAGATAAGTAGGAGGGGAGAGATGGAGAGGAGGGACAGCTAACAAGTAGGAAAAGGGAAGGGAGACAGAAATCCATTGAGGGAGGTGAAAACGGGAGAAGGGGAATGTGGGGGAGAGATGAAGCGAGAGAGGCTGTAGAGAGGAAGCGAGAGGAAGAGGGAGATTATAGAAGTGACAAATGGAGTGGTGGGGGTGAAGAGGTTTAAGCAGTGCTTGGCGTGTTAGAGATACACGATAAGATCATGCAGTGTCCTTAAAAGCATGATTTCATCAACCTTCAAGGGCAGATTTAGCTAAGAGAAAGGCAGTGTGAAAAAGAATTGTGCCCCCAGCTAAAGACGTTCTCTCTCTTTTCTGCATCCTCTCCAACCTCAGCCTCTGTCTTCCCTCGTTAGTTCCATCCCGCTTTTTAAAGCTGTTGATCTTCTCACCCCCTTCACCCTCCCCTTTCTCCTGTCCATCCCTTCCAAACATCCCATTCGTACAAGTTTCTAGTGCTTCTCTCGCTCCTCCTTTCCCCAACTCGCCTGTATGACCTCGTGTCTGTGGGTCAGAAAGCTGTGATTGGTTGAAACCTGGCCTTTGATCTCTAAGGAGGGGGTACCATGTGTGAGTCTGAGGTGAGTCAGAGAAATAGAAGAGATTCTGAATGTAAAGACCAGCAGAGTTGGGTTCAATTCCATTTCAATTCCAGTTAATTCAGAAAGTAAACCCAATTCCAATTCCGCATTCCACAAGTATTGAAGAGAATTGGGATTCGAGTTTTCAGTGTACTTCCTGAATTGACTGGAATTAAGAATTGACAAGAGACGTGAACACCCTCACTGAAAATGACCTGTAGCTCTCTGTCACTCTGATTCTGTCATTCTGACAGTGATACTAATTAAATGAGAGATGATTTATAAGGTGGTGTTAGTCTTACTACAGTAAGTGCTTCATAGCATTTGGGACTTACTGTAAAACAACAGAGGACGGAAAATAAAATGATTGTGCCTCTGCTAATAATCTTTGTTGACGTCAATTATTTTTGTGTCCTATTCTTCAAACCGCAAGTTTGGTACGCAAATGCAGAAGGAAACCGGTCCCAGCTGTCACCACTTTGATGTGCCAATCATGTTTGATCGTTGCGCAAATCCAAAGCAAGTCACTAATTATTTCAACCTCCTAAAACCTTTGTTGAGGAATCAACACTGTCACACACCATCACTTCCTTTTAAAACCAACTAGCCATGATCATGCACTGTATTTACAGTTTTTTACAATCACATTGGCACTAATTTCGGAACCTTGATGTCATTTTTCAAAACTCTAGACACCAAACTCACAACCAATGATCAAAATGCACATTTTTCAAAACTCTTAACACTTTTTCCAATTGCTTGGATACAATACACATAAAGCTAAGATCATTTGTTCATTGAACTAAAATCACCTGTTCAAAATGACACAACTAACATCAAAGTATTACCATTTCAAAATGCAATTCACACATTACATCTGAGGTGACTGTCTATTCATTTCATTACAATGATTTAACTATCAATTGATACAACTGCTCAAAATGATAAGTAACTGTTGCATTACTCTTAATGCATAGTTTTATGGAAACTGACAAACAATATTCCATGTTTAGATTATGAAAGTTTCAGGATAACGAGATCCATTGACACCAATTACCGTGGAACATGAACCAATTGGACTACATTATCTATGGATGTAATATTTCATCATCATTCTTTATCAGACACTGTTTCTATGGTCCCATGTACCACTTTTCCAGACCATGTTTTCAGATTTGACATTGCTGTACACTCAACGGCAACATTATTAGGTACACCTATCTAGTACTGGGTAGGACCCCCTTTTGCCTCCACAACAGCCTAAATTATTCACGGTGTTGTACGTTAAGAGATGCCCTTCTGAACACCACTGTTTTAAACAGCCGTTATTTGAGCATTTGTGGCCTTTCTGTTAGCTTGAATGAGTCTGGACATTCTCCTCTGACCTCTGTCATTAACAAGGTGTTTTTGCCCACAGAACTGCCGCTCACTGAATGTGTTTTGTTGATCGCACCATTCTCTGTAAACTCTAGAGACTGTAGTCCGTAAAAATCCCAGGAAGGCAGCTGTTTCTGAGATGCTGGAATCAGCATGTGTGGCATCAACAATCATACCACGGTCAAAGTTGCTTAGATTACGCATCTTGCCCGTTCTAATGTTAGGTCGAACGACATCTAAAGCGCTCGACTCTATATACTCTATATATTGAGTTGCAGGCAGCCACCTGATTCGCTGTTTGAATGTAACCTTCCTTGATGGGCTAAATCAGGTCTGTAGAGCTGATGGCGTGACCTATGTCATTGTGTGGGATAATGTCAGGTTCCACCATGTTCAAATGGTGCAAGCATGGTTTCAGGCCCATTCACAATTTACCATCCTGTACTTACCCCCATACTCTCCTTTCCTTAACCCGATTGAGGAATTTTTCTCCACATGGAGGTGGAAGGTATATGATTGGCGCCCTAATGAACAAGCCACCCTTCTCCAGGCCATGGATGATGCATGCAATGACATCACGGCAGACCAGTGTCAGGCCTGGATTCGCCCGAAGATTCTTCCCAAGATGTTTGGCTAATGAAAACATCCATTGTGATGTGGATGAGAATCTGTGGCCAAATCCACAAGACAGGGTTGATGGAAATATAGAAGTACAGTAATCAATCTTTTGTTTAGCTTTTTACAGTAAGCCAGGTGAGGAACACTGCAGTTGACCTTTAAGTGATTTTAATTTTTTGTAGCTAATTATTTTTGCTTTGATTCAAAGATACCTATGTTGTGATTTAATTGTATTTCATCAATACATTTCAGATTTTGTTCAATTCTCTCTACTAGTCCTTTTACAGTGATGTATTTACGTGTGGTAGCATAATGAAACATGTATCACATATTTTGTACTACAATATTTAATGATTGTACGAACAACTACACAGTGAAACTATCGGTATCTTGTGTGTGGGTGATCTAAATGAATGTTCCTATGGATTTCATGAACAATGAGTTATTTGAAACAATGATTCTGCAAGTGCAAGGTTTCGTTAAAGATATGAAGGCACAATGCAATGTTTTGAACATTGGACAGCCTGTGTTACAACTGGTGACCGTTTTGAGTTTAGTGTCTAGAGTTTTGAAAAATGACCACAAGGTTCTGAAATTAGTGCCAAAGGGATTGTTAAAAACTGTAACGAGAAAAAATGTATTATTACAAAGTCCAAGCCTGTCCGTTTCTCACTGGGCAGACAGACACATACTTGGAATTGAGTTTGTTTTGGTCTAGTCCAATCGAAATGCGTTTGAAGAGAAAGAAACTCAGACAGCGCGACGGAATGGAGAAAAAGCATCATATCACCATGGGGTTTTGAATGGACCATTAAAAAAGATGCCCTGTATGTATTTTCCACTGTTAAACTAGGAAAATATTTAGTTGGTTCCTTGAAAAAACATTTTGTGAGAGAGAAATAATATTTGAGTCTGTCTCTTTGTGTGTGTCTCTCTCTCATTGTCTGTGTGTGTGTGTGTGACCACGTGTGTGTGTGTGTGTGTGTGTGTGTGTGTGTGTGTGTGTGTGTGTGTGAGTGTGTGTGTGTGTGTGTGTGTGTGTGTGAGAGTGAGTGAGTGAGTGAGTGCATGCGTGTGTTTGTGCCTGTGTGTATATGTGTGTGTGTGTTTCTGTGCGTGCGTGCATGTGTTTGTGTGCGTGTGTGCGTGCGTGCATGCGTTCGTGCGTGCATGTGTTTGTGTGTGAGAGGGGTGAGTGAGTGAGTGTGTGCATGCGTGTGTTTGTGCGTGTGCGTATGTGAGTGAGTGAGTGTGTTTGTGCGTGTGTGTGTGTGTGTGTTTGTGCGTGTGTGTGTGTGTGTGTGTGTATTTGTGCGTGTGTGTATATGTGTGTGTGCCTGCCAGAGTGGGAGATGAGGAGCCTTTGTGGCTCTTCTGTAATCTCTGGTCTTTTATACCCTGCTCTCCTCAGACACTAAAAGCTTTCTATTTACCTTTCACACTGTCAGGGAGAGAGCGAGAGAGAAAGAGAGAGAGACAGGGTGAGAGAGAGATGGAGAGAAGAGAGAGAGAGACAGAGTGAAAGACAGAGAGACAGAGACAGAATAGAGAGAGAGAAAGAGAGAGAGAGAAAGAGAGAGAGAGAAAGAGAGAGAGAGAGAGAGAGAGAGAGAGAGAGAGGATGTAAGCAGTGTGCCCCATGCCGGTGGAGGCTCAGAGTAGTGGGTGGACAGCTGCTCCTAACCAGCCATACAGAGTACAGACTTTAACAAACCGTAACACGTCAACATGGAACACAGACCACGACATGCCAACATGTAAAACGCTCCATTGACTTCCCCCACTACCAGAACTCCTTTTAAGGCTACAGAACTGGCACTCGCCGATATAAAACATGAATCATATCACAGTAAGCGAGAGCGCTGTTGAAAAAAACGTACTCATAAACAGAACAAAAGAGTCCAAGTCAGATTTCGTCATGTTGGATTTACCTGACGATAGGTTGGCACAGAAAACAAAGCCAATCAAATGGCACCTATGTCTTGCTGTATCTTTCCTCTCTCTCTCTCTCTCTCTCTCTCTCTCTCTCTCTCTCTCTCTCTCTCTCTCTCTCTCTCTCTCTATTCTGTCTCTGTCTCTCTGTCTTTCACTCTGTCTCTCTCTCTCTCTCTCTCTCGCTCTCTCTCTTTCTCTCTCACACGCACAAACACAAACACACATACACCTTTCAAACACCATTTAAACATAACTCAAACATCCTATGAATTGAATCAAAAACCACCCCCCCTAATCTCTTTTGAAAACATTTAGGACAGGTCTGCGTTCTCCTAGGGAGCAGAGTCAACAGACACACGTAGCCAGATGAAAGACAACTCACACCTCTGTGGTTACACACACAAGGAGGATGAATTGATTATCTCATAAAGCCCCCAGCCCAGCTAAGTCAGTGGAGGCGGACCGTTCCATTGCATGGCAATGGCCCAGGGGAGAGGGTGGGGCAGATGGGTGCCATGAGGTGAAAGGAAGGGATGGGCCAGGAAGCGGTGGGGTGGGGTGGAGGAGAGAGACATGGGGGGGGGGGGGGCAGGGTAGATTCAAGAATGAGACTGAGAGAATAAATGAATGTAAAGACAGGAAAGGATGGAGAGAGAGTTAAAGGGGAGATAAGTGTTAAAAAGACAGAAGAGAGGACAAGCCAAATCAATGCTATGTAGCTGTGCCAAAACAGAGAGAGAGAGAAAGTGAGGGAGTGAGGGAGAGGAATGCAGTAAATCCCTGGGCGACTCAACAATTCTCTGGAGAAAGAAAAGAGGAATTTTTATGTGCTGCAGGTGAGCAGAACGGGGGGGGGGAGAGAAAGAGAGAGAGAACTGAAGATACACAGAGAAAGAGGGAGAGAATGCGGGGGTGGTAGAGGGAATTTCGGTTAAAGAGTCTGATTGTAACATAAGAGAGAACGACAGATGGACGACCTAGCAGTGAAATAGTGTGAATGACATCAAGCTCACCATGTAGTCGGACAGACCGACGAATGATTGACAGGCTAGCTGACGCACAGACGGATAGACTGAAGAAGAGAGGCATTCAGAAGGACATATGGGAAAGATATTGAGAGACAGTGGCTGAGAGAGAGAGAGAGAGAGAGAGAGAGAGAGAGAGAGAGAGAGAGATGCGGGAGGGGTGGGGTCTGAGAGTGCTGAGGAAAGAGCATCTGGGTGTCTACAGAGAGGAGGAGAATAAGAGAGAGAGAGAGAGAGAGAGAGAGAGAGAGAGAGAGAGAGAGAGAGAGAGAGAGAGAGAGAGAAACATAGTGAGAGAGAGCGTTGCCTCTCACAGAGCAAATCAAAGTTCTTAACCAGAGGACTTATGTCAACTCCTCTGTAGGCCATAACTCTCCATTAGATCACAGTCTGCCACTCAACTGGACAGGGCTTCCCCAGACCGCTATAGGGAACCTTAGGGAATGGAAGATAATATATAAATAACAACAAAATGCCAGTGGTCAGACTAACCATGGGGGAAACACAGTCACCAGTTACATCATCAATCGACTCATCCATACAGAGGAAATACAGACAGAGAGAAATATTGAGACTGTGTGTTGAGGGAGAGAAAGAGAGTAAAAATGTCATAGTTGTGAATGGGAAGCTTCATTCATACCCGCTTATGACACATGCGCCTAGAACGATTCGCACACGTGCTGCGTATACAGCCCACTCAGGGCCAAACACAGGCACACACACAGATACAAAGTGGTCTTTGTTGACCACTGTTGGCGGCCCCTTTAATGTATGTTACTAACTGTAAAAAACACACTGCGCTGTGTGTGTGTGTGTGTGTGTGTGTGTGTGTGTGTGTGTGTGTGTGTGTGTGTGTGTGTGTGTGTGTGTGTGTGAGTGTGTGTGAGTGTGTGTGTGTGTGTGTGTGTGTGTGTGTGTGTGTGTGTGTGTGTGTGTGTGTGTGTGTGTGTGTGTGTGTGTGTCACAACCAACCAAGGATAAGTCACTTCCTACAGAGATACAGTGGCTTGCAAAAGTATTCACCCCCTATGGCATTTTTCCTATTTTGTTGCCATACAACCTGGAATTAAAATGTATTTTTGGGGGGTTTGTATCATTTGATTTACACAACATGCCTACCACTTTGAAGATGCAAAATATTTTTTACTGTGAAACAAACAAGTAATAGGACAAAATAATTGAAAACTTGAGCATGCATAACTATTCACCACCCCAAAGTCAATACTTTGTAGAGCCACCTTTTGCAGCAATTTCAGCTGCAGGTCTCTTGGGGTATGTCTCTATAAGCTTGGCACATCTAGCCACTGGGATTTTTGGCCATAAATTTCACTTCACCAATTTGGACTATTTTGTGGATGCCCATTACATGAAATCCAAATAAAAATCAATTTAAATTACAGGTTGTAATGCAACAAAACAGGAAAAACGCCAAGGGGGTGAATACTTTTGCAAGGCACTGTACACGTACTTATGGATTTTATGTTGTAGATACAGTACCAGTCAAAAATTTGGACACACCGACTCATTCAACGGTTTTAATTTATTTGACTATTTTCTACAATGTAGAATAATAGTGAAGAATTCAAAACTCTGAAATAACACATATGGAATTATGTAGTAAACATATATTTTTTTTACAGTGTAGAAAATGCCAAGAGCTGTCATCAAGGCAAAGGGTGGCTACTTTGAAGAATCTCAATATAAAATATATTTTCATTTGTTTAACACTTTTTTGGTTACTACATGATTCCATATGTGTTATTTCATAGTTTTGATGTCTTCACTACTATTCTACAATGTAGAAAATAGTAAAAATAAAGAAAATCCCTGGAATGAGTAGGTGTGTCCAAACTTTGGACTGGTGCTATATGTAGTAGTAGAGTAGGGGCCTGGGGGCACACACTTCATGTGTTGTGAAATCTGTTGAGAATGTATTGTAATGTTTTTAAAATTGTATAACTGTGTTCATTTTGCTGGACCCCAGGAAGAATAAGGATCCATAATAAATACAACAACAACAAAAAAATCCCTCTGTGTCTCTGTGTGGGAGTTTGAACGTGTGTGTGTGTGTGTGTGTGTGTGTGTGTGTGTGTGTGTGTGTGTCGGGGGTTGGGAAATGGTTCAGTCCAGGTGTGCAGCTTGCAGGTGAAAAGAGTGGGATCTTCATTGATCCCTTAATTTCCAGCCTGAGGAGAAAGTATAGAGAGGAGAGGAGAGGAGAAAGTATAGAGAGGTGGAGAAAGAGAAGAAGAAAATGTGTGAGGGGAATGGAAGAGAGACGGACGGACGGACGGACGGACGGACGGACGGACGGACGGACGGACAGACAGACAGACAGACAGACAGACAGACAGACAGACAGACAGACAGACAGACAGACAGACAGAGAGACAGAGAGACAATTTTTTATTGTTCATTTCACTTTTGTTTATTATCTACTTCACTTGCTTTGGCAATGTAGACATATGTTTCTTATGCCAATAAAGCCCTTACATTGAAATTGAATTGAGAGAGAGAGAGAGAGAGAGAGAGAGAGAGAGAGAGGAAGAGAGAGAGAGAGAACGAAAAAAGAAAGAAAGAGAGAGAGAAAGAGAGAGAGAAAGAGAGAGAGAAAGAGAGAGAAAGAGAGAGAGACAGAAAGAGACAGAAAGAGAAGGGGGGTGTAGGTGGGAGTGTTAAAGGGCTGTGTAGGTACCTGTGTGTTTATGCTCCTAAGCTCTGTCTGTTACAAGGCAGGTTAGAGGGATATTTTTGGGAAGAGGAGATGCGTGAGATAATTGGATGGAAAACAGAGCGGGAGGGGTGATGGGGGGAAGGGGAGAGAGGAAAGAAAAAGACAGATCATAAATTTAGTCAAGACAGACAAATAAAACTCTTTCATTTCCCGCCTCTTGTTTTTGATGAATGTGAGTCGCTCTTTGTTTTGGGAAATGCACCCCCTTCCACATCTTTCAGTTGTACCCCTCACCCAAACCAACCCAGTCAAAGCCATAACGTTCAAAAACAACCTCACTTCCCAAATGACCAATAACATTCGTCTCAGTACTAAAGCTCATATTTGATTCTCTTTCATCTCCAACATGATAAAGAACAGTATTATTCACACAAGAAAATAAATAAAACATCTTCAATAAATATCATAGATATAATCTAAAGCTAAACTCTATACATACACATTGTTGGATGGTACTGTACAGGTCCCAGATCTGCTGTAAAGAAACCACACCATGCCAAGGTTAGGGCTTTTGTGTTGCATTTGGCTGAAACAAGCGAAGGGAAAGGCTGAGATGCCCATTCCAAAGTTGAAAGTATCAACAACTCTATGTAAAAACAGTTGGCCAACTCACAAATGACTGGTACACCTGGAAATGTGTGTGTGTGTGTGTGTGTGTGTGTGAGTGTGAGTGTGAGTGTGTGTGTGTGTGAGTGTGTGTGTGTGTGTGTGTGTGTGTGAGTGTGTGTGTGTGTGTGTGTGTGTGTGTGTGTGTGTGTGTGTGTGTGTGTGTGTGTGTGTGTGTGAGTGTGTGTGTGTGTGTGTGTGTGTGTGTGTGTGTGTGTGTGTGTGTGTGTGTGTGTGTGTGTGTGTGTGTGTGTGTGTGTGTGGTGGGTCTCTATGCAGGGCTGCTGTAACGGTCAGCAGATCTCTGATTACTCAGCAACCCCCGTCTCCAACGGTCAGCAGATCTCTGATTACTCAGCAACCCCCACAGCCCCGTCTCCAACGGTCAGCCCCTGACTCAGACTCCCCCTTTCTCTCTCTCTCTTTCTACCCTCTCTCCATCCTGTCATTTCCTCTCGCTCATCTTCTCTTTGTCTCTCTCCATTCATAACTCTTTCTTCCTCTCTGGGTGAAGATTAATGTCTCGTGATTCACTGTGGTTCGGACTTAGTTCTCGGTCAATGACATGACTGTCCATCTGCTTGACTCCCACCTTTATGTCCAGTATGCGAGGCGTTACGTCCAGTAAATCAGTTCCAATGGCGGATCAATGACCTGTTATGTCATGATGTCATGTCATTGCTGACAGTGCTCATATTGTCCACACAGAGACACAGACAATTGGTCCATTTCCTTCCCCGGATGTGCCACTGTGCCCAGGCTGATGTCTGGCCAGAAAGCCCCTTTTCCATGGTTCAGCACAAGCTAGGTATTCCAACACTGTTTGTGTGGTTGTGTGTGTGTGTGTGTGTGTGTGCCCGCTTGCAGGGTGTGTGTTCTCTCAGGCTGTGTGTGTGTGTGTGTGTGTGTGTGTGTGTGTGTGTGTGTGAGAGAGAGAGAGAGAGAGAGAGAGAGAGAGAGAGAGAGAGAGAAAGACAGAGACAGAGGGTTTGTATGTTTGTGTGTGTGTGTCTCCTCCTTCAATCCCTCTGTCTCTGTATGTGTCCTCTCTCAGTCTGTCAGACTCTAAGTCTCTTCTTAAGGCGGTTGAAGTCCTTGGCGGAGCGCCACAGCCAGCTCTGCAGCTCCCTCAGTACCCAGAAGCCCTCCACCTTCCTGGAGAAGTCGTTGAGCGCCGGCCGCACCGCCAGCAGAGGGGAGGAGGACAGGAGGGGGGACAGGGGAGGGGGCGGCAGCAGGGGGGGACCCCTCCTCAATGACAGGGGCACTGGTTCTGACAACAGGGTGTGTCCCTCCCCTGTCCCCGTGCCAAACGGGTAGAAGAGGGAGAGGGGGGGGGTGGGGGGGGGGGGGAGAATAAGGAGCGAGGGGATCGGCGCTGGGGATGTAGGGATGGAGAGGAGGAGAGGAGGGATGCAGACTCTCTGATGATGTAATGTTCCTCCTCTGTCGCCCTGTTTCCTGCATCCGCCTCTCTGGCTCGGTCCTTGTTCTGGGGGTGGTAGTTGAAGTTGTAGCTGTTGAGGTTGTCGTTATCGTAGTTGTTATTGTTATTGTTGTTTAGGAGTTGTTGTTGTTGGGGGAAGGTCTGTCTGTCTGAGAAGGACAGAGTGACTCTGGCGTCAGACTCCAGTGGACCCTGCTTAACTGTTCTCTCTCCTTCCTCTGAAACACTCAGCAGCCTTCTCCTCCTCCCCCATCGCTCCCTCCCTCCCTCTCTCTCCAACTCTTCCTCCTCTTCCCTGTCTTCACTGGCCCCCTCCCAATCCTCTGAGTGTCTCTTCCTCCCTTTCCTCCCTCGCTCCCCTCTCCCCTCCTGCCTCGATCCCACGCTCCTAACCGCAGCCCCTGTCACCTCCGCTCTCCTCCCCTCCCTTCCCCTCCCTCTATCCTTCTCTCGCTCCCTCTTTCTCTCCGTAATTTCTCTCCTGGTGCTCTCCTCCTTTTGTCCTCTCACCACCCCTCTGGTGGTCCCAGCACCCCTCTGATCATCAAGGGGATGCCTCCTTGGTCCCGCCCCCATCCCTGCCCCTGTCTTATAGAGACCCTGACTCATAAGTGGAGCTGGCCTGCGTCCCGTCGCCTCTCCATCGCCCCCTTTGCCCCTACGTGGGTACTGCGCTTCAATCCCAGCAGGAGGCAGGGCATACCCCAGTGTGTTCATGAGGCCTGATATAGACCCTAGCAGACCATCCAGGCCTGTAGAAAAGTGCAGCAGGGAGCTCTGGAGGTAAGGGCAGAGGGTGGAACGGGCCAGCTCCCTCACCGCCCCCAGCAGAACAGAGTAAGCCCTCTGGTTCTGGGCCAGCCTGGCACGGTTCTCCAGGCCCCGCCACAGCTCCAGACGGGTGGCCGCGCTGGGTAAGGACAGGGCTGTGCTGTTGGGCCGCGGAGGGGAGAAGTCTGGGTCACTGAACGGCGGGCCCAGGTAGGATAACTGAGGGAGGGAAAGGGGGGATGGGAGGAGTAACAGAAGGAGGAGATGGAGGATGAGCAGAGGGGGGAAAGAGGCAGTCAAGAGCGGGTATGGAAAGAGGGAGTGGGAGGGAGAGAAGAAATATTTAATCCAACATATGAATTCAGACATGGATTGGTTATGCTCAAACACAAGTCTGGGTGCCAGTCTGTTTCTGTTTTAGCAAACTAACCATGACAAAGACCAAGGGGTTGGCTGGAGCAGAAACAGAATGGAACCAGGCTTCTCAGATATGTGTTGAATTCAAACACTTGTGGAATGAAACATTGACATGCTCCAAGATAAATGTTCTTCAACACAGTATCTATAGACAGTCACAGTACTCACATAGGTGTCCTTTATCTCTCTCAGCTGATGCTCCAGGTACTTGGTCAGCTCATACGTCCTCTCAATCGAAGTCCTCTCATTGGACAGGCTGAAGGAGGGGTCTGGGACCTGGACCGATGTCACGGCTGCAGCCAATAGCAGGACGCGCTGAATGTGATGGACTGGGGAAGAAACCAATCAGAGGATAAGATCAGTATTTGTTGAAGATTAAAACCACACAAGGCGTTGTATTCGTGTACTATCAACAGTCATAGAATTATAATATCACCGAGGTATTTCAATTGGCAGAATTTTACCTTATTTCATCTGCAACTTGCTGTCTATCAGCACTCTCAACATCACCTTGTTACCATGACAATCAAACTCAACTTCGATAAGAGCACCTTCAAAATATTTATGAGGATTTCAACAATTTTCCCGTTTATTTCTTTGTCTCTATGGTGATAGCCTTGTCTGTTTAAATATTGGCAAATCTAAGTATTCTAACTGCCAATAAAGCGTTTCCGCTAAAATCTAATTTTAGAAGTTCTGGCCGTCTAATGTTTTCTCTGGGCTCAAATAAAACGTCGCTCATGACTTGGTCCATAGTGTTCACTACCACATCACCATGACTAGCTCCATAGTGTTCACTACCACATCACCATGACTAGCTCCATTGTGTTCACTATTACATCACCATGACTAGCTCCATAGTGTTCACTACCACATCACCATGACTAGCTCCATAGTGTTCACTACCACATCACCATGACTAGCTCCATAGTGTTCACTACCACATCACCATGACTAGCTCCATAGTGTTCACTATTACATCACCATGACTAGCTCCATAGTGTTCACTACCACATCACCATGACTAGCTCCATAGTGTTCACTACCACATCACCATGACTAGCTCCATAGTGTTCACTACCACATCACCATGACTAGCTCCATAGTGTTCACTAACCCATCACCATGACTAGCTCCATAGTGTTCACTACCTCATCACCATGACTAGCTCCATAGTGTTCACTACCACATCACCATGACTAGCTCCATAGTGTTCACTACCACATCACCATGACTAGCTCCATAGTGTTCACTACCACATCACCATGACTAGCTCCATAGTGTTCACTACCACTACTACATCACCATGACTAGCTCCATAGTGTTCACTACCACATCACCATGACTAGCTCCATAGTGTTCACTACCACATCACCATGACTAGCTCCATAGTGTTCACTACCACTACTACATCACCATGACTAGCTCCATAGTGTTCACTACCACATCACCATGACTAGCTCCATAGTGTTCACTAACCCATCACCATGACTAGCTCCATAGTGTTCACTACCACATCACCATGACTAGCTCCATAGTGTTCACTACCACATCACCATGACTAGCTCCATAGTGTTCACTACCACTACTACATCACCATGACTAGCTCCATAGTGTTCACTACCACATCACCATGACTAGCTCCATAGTGTTCACTACCACATCACCATGACTAGCTCCATAGTGTTCACTACCACTACTACATCACCATGACTAGCTCCATAGTGTTCACTACCACATCACCATGACTAGCTCCATAGTGTTCACTACCACTACTACATCACCATGACTAGCTCCATAGTGTTCACTACCACTACCACATCACCATGACTAGCTCCATAGTGTTCACAACCACATCACCATGACTAGCTCCATAGTGTTCACTACCACTACCACATCACCATGACTAGCTCCATAGTATCACTACCACATCACCATGACTAGCTCCATAGTGTTCACTACTACATCACCATGACTAGCTCCATAGTGTTCACTACTACATCACCATGACTAGCTCCATAGTGTTCACAACCACATCACCATGACCAGCTCCATTGTGTTCACTATTACATCACCATGACTAGCTCCATAGTATTTACTACCACATGACCATGACTAGCTCCATAGTGTTCACTACTACATTTGCCATGACTAGCTCCATAGTGTTCACTACCACATCACCATGACTAGCTCCATAGTATCACTACCACATCACCATGACTAGCTCCATAGTGTTCACTACTACATCACCATGACTAGCTCCATAGTGTTCACTACCACATCACCATGACTAGCTCCATAGTGTTCACTACCACTACCACATCACCATGACTAGCTCCATAGTGTTCACTACTACATCACCATGACTAGCTCCATAGTGTTCACTACTACATCACCATGACTAGCTCCATAGTGTTCACTACTACATCACCATGACTAGCTCCATAGTGTTCACTACCACTACTACATCACCATGACTAGCTCCATAGTGTTCACTACCACTACCACATCACCATGACTAGCTCCATAGTATCACTACCACATCACCATGACTAGCTCCATAGTGTTCACTACTACATCACCATGACTAGCTCCATAGTGTTCACTACTACATCACCATGACTAGCTCCATTGTGTTCACTATTACATCACCATGACTAGCTCCATAGTGTTCACAACCACATCACCATGACCAGCTCCATTGTGTTCACTATTACATCACCATGACTAGCTCCATAGTATTTACTACCACATGACCATGACTAGCTCCATAGTGTTCACTACTACATTTGCCATGACTAGCTCCATAGTGTTCACTACCACATCACCATGACTAGCTCCATAGTATCACTACCACATCACCATGACTAGCTCCATAGTGTTCACTACTACATCACCATGACTAGCTCCATAGTGTTCACTACCACATCACCATGACTAGCTCCATAGTGTTCACTACCACTACCACATCACCATGACTAGCTCCATAGTGTTCACTACTACATCACCATGACTAGCTCCATAGTGTTCACTACTACATCACCATGACTAGCTCCATAGTGTTCACTACTACATCACCATGACTAGCTCCATTGTGTTCACTACTACATCACCATGACTAGCGCCATAGTGTTCAGTACTACATCACCATGACTAGCTCCATAGTGTTCACTACCACATCACCATGACTAGCTCCATTGTGTTGACTACCACATCACCATGACTAGCTCCATAGTATTCACTACTACATCACCATGACTAGCTCCATAGTGTTCACTACTACATCACCATGACTAGCTCCATAGTGTTCACTACCACATCACCATGACTAGCTCCATACAATTCACTACCACTACTACATCACAATGACTAGCTCCATAGTGTTCACTACCACTACTACATCACCATGACTAGCTGCATAGTATTCACTACCACATCACCATGACTAGCTCCATAGTGTTCACTACTACATCACCATGACCAGCTCCATAGTGTTCACTACCACTACCATATCACCATGACTAGCTCCATAGTGTTCACTACCACTACTACATCACCATGACTAGCTCCATAGTGTTCACAACCACATCACCATGACTAGCTCCATAGTGTTCACTACCACATCACCATGACTAGCTCCATAGTATTCACTCCCTCATCACCATGACTAGCTCCATAGTGTTCACTACCACATCACCATGACTAGCTCCATAGTATTCACTACCACATCACCTTGACTAGCTCCATAGTGTTCACTACCACTACCACCATGACTAGCTCCATTGTGTTCACTACTACATCACCATGACTAGCTCCATAGTATTTACTACCACATGACCATGACTAGCTCCATAGTGTTCACTACTACATTTGCCATGACTAGCTCCATAGTGTTCACTACCACATCACCATGACTAGCTCCATTGTGTTCACTACTACATCACCATGACTAGCTCCATAGTATTCACTACCACTACTACATCACCATGACTAGCTCCATAGTGTTCACTACCACATCACCATGACTAGCTCCATTGTATTCACTACCACTACTACATCACCATGACTAGCTCCATAGTGTTCACTACCACATCACCATAGCATTTCTGCAATGTGCCTCCCTCCTCTCACGTATGACCAGCTTTGTGGCAGTTAAAGCGGTAGCAGGTGGCACACATTCTCTCTCTCCCTCTCTCAATTCAATTTCAATTCAAAGGGCTTTATTGGCGTGGGAAACATATGTTTACATTGCCAAAACCAGTGAAATAGATAATAAACAAAATAGATAATAGATAATAAATAAAAAATTAACAGTAAACATTACACTCACAAAAGTTCGATATACTCCTCACACACAATAACACTCACGTGCACGCACACACACTCATACAAGCACGCACGGCATGCAGGCAGGAATGCACACACACACACACACACACACACACACACACACACACATACAAGCACTCAAATCAGTGCAGAGATATTGAAGCATGTGGATTACTTTATTATCAACATCACAGTCGCTAGTGAAAGTCTACACACCCATTGCACAGATCACATTTTGCGGCATTAAAAGGATACTTTGGGATTTGTGTGTGTGTGTGTGAGAGAGAGTCAGATTAACTTGTGGATACCATTTTTATATATAGGCGTGCAGTTTGAAGAAAGTTGCTAACAAGCACAAGCGCAATTGCTAGTGGCGCAATGACTGGAAGTCTATAGCCATAGCCATAGCCATAGCTATAGCCATAGAATTCCAGTCACTGTGCTAACGCTAGTTAGCATTGGCTCGCAAACTATCTCGAACTTCCTTCTTGCTGGACACAGAGACATAACAACGTTATCCACGAGTTCATCTGACTCTGGGTAAGTAGATAAAGAGCTTCATTCCAAAATCCTGAAGTATCCCTTTAAAATGAAATCTTAAAAGGGATTACATTAGATGTTTTTCCTGTCGATCTACACAACCTACTGCACATTTTCAAAGTGAAAGAAAAATGCTGAAAGGTCCCGCTAATTGGATAGTCGGGATTTTCCATCAGTGGCTGCTCTGTAGATGACCTCAAACTTTCTTTCACTTTGTAGGTTGTGTAGATCTGTAGGGAAAAACATCAAACGTAATCCCTTTTTAGACGTCATTTTAACGGCAGAAAAATGTGAAGACTGTGCAAGGGGTGTGCGGACTTTCACTGGGCACTGTATATGTGTAGTTGTGTAAGTGTGCGTTTGTAGTGAACGCATGCCTTTGTCTCTTATGTTCCTTCATTTGCTTGCGTTTAGGTTGGTGTTGTAAAAGTGTTTATGTGGTATGTGAGTGTTTGTCAATTTCCATTCCTACGCATATGTGCATGATTATGTGTTGTTTGTATTTGATATACATCGGTGTGTGTGCTTAAAGTTAGTCGTGCGTGCCTGCTTATATGAGAGCGTGTACATTATAGCATGTGTGTGTGTGATGTGTGTGTCTTGGAAGCGACCAAGGGGGGCTAATGTGCGGACCCTTTTAAGGCCCTCTCTTCCAGCACCACACAGGGAAAATGGTGGCCAAATGATCTGTGTCAATGGCGGAGAGCTCAGTGCCTGTCCACTTCCCTGTCCCGTATAGCCACTGAGAGACAGAGTACACACAGAGACCCCTCTTCCCCTGTCTGTCTACCCCCAGGACCTCCCTCAAATTCTCATTGTATCCATTTTTCTCTCTCTTTCTCTCTCTTTCCATCTCTTTCTCCATCTTGTTGCCACACACCTCTCTTCCCTCTCTCGTATTCACTTTTGCCCATTGCTTTCCAATAACCTTTTCGTCCTCCCTACACTCGTTCTCTTTTTGCATTCCTCCACCATGCATGTTTTCTTCATGGTCTCTGTCTCTCTCTGTCTTCCAGGCTGACAGGCAGACAGACAGCAAGGCATGGTTCTGTGTAATTATGGGTCTTAAACAAGCTGCTGTTCAACAGGTGTGAAATATGTTCTGCACAGGATGTGTTCCTACATCCATCCATCCATCCCCCTCCTCCTCTCTCTGTATATCCAATCCATCTCTCTCTCTCCTTCTCCCTCGCTCTCTCTCTCAACCCCTTCTTCCACTCTGTCGAATGTCTTTCTCAATCCTGCATTATCCCTCTTTGTTTCTCATTTCCTCTCTTCCTTTCTGTCCCCCTTCCCATCTATTTGTAGAAAGTCTCTGGGTTCTTGGTTCTCTGCCTTTCCTCTCCTTTTCCTCCTTTACTCCCCCTCTCTTTCTTCTCCTCTTCGGAAGTCTCGTCAGTTTTTAGTGTTCTCTCTCTCACTCTATCACTCCGTCTTTTCACTCCCTCTTTCTTCCCTCCATCATGTTGCCCCAGTGGACACCTTGTTCCTCTCAGAACAAACTAAACAGGTCAGGACCGAAAAGAGTCAACACCATTTTCCGCCACAGAAGAGACTTCCTAACGTCATCACTTTCAACATATTACTCCTTTCATCTGAATGAATTGAACAGTTACAGCGAAACACGTCGACTCCTTTCAATCACAAAACCTCAACACCCGACACACCTTAATCTTTCGAACTAAACTCAGCAGCTCACCAACTCTCCCTTGGAATTTGGACAGATACAGTACAGACACAGGTAAAAACAACACTTCTAAAAACACCTCGACTCCTTCGTTTTTACTCTCAACTTTCTGGACTCTGAGACTACCCTTTCTACAGAAATGACCGAATCTAGGTAACTTCCAAACACACAGCTGGTACACTTGACTTTGCATGTGTTTTAATGCTAAACGCAATGCAGTCTGACCGAATGCCATTTTGATGCAGAGGCGTCTTCTATAGAATGAGAATTTTACTGTGGATGATAAAGGTTATGATAACCTACAGCCAAAGCCCTCAGTCTTCTGTAGAATGAGAATTTTACTGTGGATGATAAAGGTTATGATAACCTACAGCCAAAGCCCTCAGTCTTCTGTTCAGGGAGCAGGGAGCAGTACCTGGCAGTAAGAACACTAGGAACACACTCCACAGGCCAGCGTGAAGCCAGAACATTCTCACAGGGGAAATTATATTACAGCAACACAGGATTCCTCATGATCTGTGTGTGTGTGTGTGTGTGTGTGTGTGTGTGTGTGTGTGTGTGCCTACACAGTTCTCCATTCTCTAAATCGTGTTAGATTGATCTATCTTGATCTATCGTTTGATCGCGGATCTACATTTAAAACGTTGCACAATCTTATGGCTGCCAGCTGTAAGACAACGTTTATGGGACTTGATATGAAGTTAAGGGTTGAGGTTTCACTCATGGTTTCCAGTCTGGGGTCGGTTGGGAATCAAGATTGGGGTTAGGGTTCAAAGTTTAAAGTCAGGGCACAGAGGCCGGTCTTCGTGGACATGCAATCAGCTATATGTATGATGACATTAGATCACATAGGACTGGATGGAAGGCTGTCCTGCGCTTGCTGGTTAGCATATTTACTGTCATCTGGCTAACATATACCAGACGGGCAGGGACCGAGGCACAGCGAAGCATGGGTCCATGCTATAATGGATTATACACATCTCAGACATATTTAACAGGACTTTCTATATTCTGTTCTGTTCGATTCTGTTATATTCTGGTATTTTCTATTCTGTTCTGTTCTATTCTGTTTTATTCTGTTCAATTCTGTTCTGTTCTATTCTGTTCTATTCTATTCTATTCTGTTAAATTCTGTTCTATTCTATTCTGTTCAATTCTATTCTGTTCTATTCTGTTCAATTCTTTTCTATTCTGTTCTGTTCTGTTCTATTCTGTTCTATTCTCTTAAATTCTATTCTGTTCTATTCTGTTAAATTCTGTTCTATTCTGTTCTGTTCAATTCTGTTCTATTCTGTTCAATTCTATTCTGTTCTATTCTGTTCAATTCTTTTCTATTCTGTTCTGTTCTGTTCTGTTCTATTCTGTTCTATTCTCTTAAATTCTATTCTGTTCTATTCTGTTAAATTCTGTTCTATTCTGTTCTATTGTGTTCTATTCTGTTAAATTATATTCTGTTCTATTATGTTCTGTTCTATTCTATTCTATTCTGCTCAATTCTGTTCTATTCGGTTCTATTTGTTAAATTCTATTCTGTTAATTCTGTTCTGTTCTATTATGTTCTATTCTATTCTGTTCTATTCTGTTCTATCAATCCTGAAATCCAGATTTAGTACCTGAGGAAAAGTCTATTTCACCATAAAATAAGGCAGTTTTGTGCATGCACACACACACACACACACACACACACACACACAATGGTACCCTGGCTGGCTGGACAGTAACATGCGTATAGGCCGCAGGGAGGGAGGGAGGGGGAGGGGTAGCCAGGGTCAGGGTCGATGTTGTGTGCCTGCGTACAGTTAAGAGCACAGATTTATGTGCAGTCTGTACTTAATCAAACGTGCATTCCTTTACTAACTCAACACACACACACACACACACACATCACATATGCACACACATGGACACACGAACACACACAAGGACCAATGCACCCATCTTTTGAAACCCATGTGCAGTGCCTTTAGAAAGTAATCATACCATTTGACTTATTCCACATTTTGTTGTGTTACTGCCTGAATTAAAAATGGATTAAATTGATTTGTTTCTCTCTCCCATCTACACACAGTACCCCATAATGACAAAGGGAAAACATGCTTTTAGAAATGTCAGCAAATTTATTGAAAATGAAATATCTTGTTTACATAAGTATTCACACCCCTTAGTCAATACACGTTCAAATTTTTGGCAGAGATTACAGCTGTGAGTCTTTCTGGGTAAGTCTCTAAGAGCTTTGCACACCTGGATTGTACAATATTTGACTATTACTCTTTTCAAAATTCTTCAAGCTCTGTCAAAATGGTTGTTGATCATTTCTAGACAACCATTTTCAAGTCTTGCCATAGATTTGAAATCAGATTTAAGTCAAAATTGTAACTCGGTCACTCAGGAACATTCACTGTCTTCTTGGTAAGCAACTACAGTGTAGATTTGGCCTTGTGTTTTAGTTATTGTCCTTAGTGTCTGGTGGAAAGCAGTCTGAACCAGGTATTCCTCTAGGATTTTGCCTGCGCTTAGCTCCATTCCATTTTTTTTTATCCTGAAAAGCTCCATGGTCCTTAACAATTACAAGCATATCCGTAACATGATGCAGCCACCACTATGCTTAAAAATATAAGGAGCAGTACTCCTTAAATGTGGTGCATTGGATTTGCCACAAACATAACACTTTGCAATCAGGACAAAAAGTGACTTGCTTTGCCACATTTTTTGCAGTTTTACTTCAGTGCCTTACTGCAAACAGGGTGCATGTTTGAAATATTTGCATTCTGTACAGGCTTCTTTCTTCTCACTCTGTCAATTAGGTTAGTATTGTGGAGTAACTACAATGTTGTTGACCCATCCTCAGTTTTCTCCTATCACAGCCATTAAACTCTGTCACTGCTTCAAAGTCACCATTGGCCTCATGGTGAAATCCCTGAACGGTTTCCTTCCTCTCCGGTGACTGAGTTAGGAAGGACGCCTGTATCTTTGTAGTGACTGGGTGTATTGATAGACCATCCAAAGTGTAATTAATAACTTCACCATGCTCAGAGCGATATTCAATGTCTGCTTTTTTAATTTTTACCCATCAGCCAATAGGTGCTCTTCTTTGTGAGGCATTGTAAAACCTCCCTGGTCTTTGTGGTTGAATCTCTGTTTGAAATTCACTGCTCGACTGAGGGACCTTACACATAATTCTATGTGTGGGGTACAGAAATTAGGTAGTCAATCAAAAATCATGTTAAACACTATTATGCTAAGCAACTTATTATGGGACTTGCTAAGCACATGTTTACTCCTGAACTTATTTAAGCATGCCATAGAAAAGGGGTTGAATAATTATTGACTCTAGACATTTCAGCATTTAATTTTTTATTAATTTGTTTTAAAAAACAAAAAAAAAGATAATTCCACTTTATGAGGTAATGTGTGACAAAAACAAATCTACATTTAATAAATTTCAAATTCAGGCTGTAATACAACAAAATGTGGGAAAAGTCAAGGGATGTGGGGAGTTTCTGAAGGCACTGTACATGTGCGTGGGCATATGCACACACTCACACACACATGTTGACGCACACACACACACACACACACACTCAAACACACACACACACACACACACACACACACACACACACTCACACACACATGTTGACGCACACACACACACACACACACACACACTCACACACACATGTTGACGCACACACACACACACACACACACACACACACACACACACACTCTCTCTCTCTCCCCATCTCTTATCCCTGGAGATATCTTCTTGGAGTTCATATTGAAATTCTACTTGATCTACTTGGCATGGAATGCACCCTGGATTGCCAAAGAACATCAATGACAGAAAAACAAAGGGGAAATAAAGAGAGGAATAAAATATACAATGCCATTTTAGGTTTACAACTAAAACCTCAATATTTATTGCTTCCAACAAACTCTATGTGCTCTCTTTTTTATAATTGTGTTTCTCTCTTTCTTTCTCTCTTTCTGATTGTTTTTCTTTGTTTTTCTCTCCATTTGTTTAGCAGGTTGACGTTTATTGTCATGAATCTTGCCCTGGAGGCAGACCTAAGCGATTTCTGATAGAAAGCCAGCTGAAAAGTCAAAATTGGCTATGTCGTAAAGATTCATGAAAACTCAAATTAGCTTTTTTAGACTTAATTTAAAGGTTAGGGTTAGGCATTATGGACTCTGCGGAAATATGTATTTCATATTTATGTATTCTTATTGGTTTGTTGAATTTACATATCAAACAGGTTGTTGCTGCCATGTTATGTGATTGTCTTAGGTCTCTCTTTATGTAGTGTTGTGGTGTCTCTCTTGTCATGATGTGTGTTTTGTCCTACTTTTTTTTTAAATCTCAGCCCCCGTCCCCGCAAGAGGCCTTTTGCCTCTTGGTAGGCCGTCATTGTAAATACAAATGTGTTAGAAAATTGAGAAAAAAAAAGGTCAGATCCTTAAGAGGTTATTAACTGACTTGCCTAGTTAAATAAAGTTTAAATTAAAAATAAAATGAAAAATAAAAGGTGTTATACCATTGGTTACACTTGCAGATAGGGGGAGATTGCGAACGTCAATTCTTCCCAGTCTGATATTGATAAGCGGTAGGTGGCGTTCTGAAACACTAGATTCTATTTTCATATGTATAACATGTACGAGTCGACTATGTACAGTACATGTCCTGATGTGCATATATAGTTGTACGGTACCTGTTAGATATGTGGGGCATCCTGTGATGTGCTTTTGTATGTTCTTGCTGTAAGAGCGAGTTAGCTAGCATGATCTACGTGTAATGGTCGCATTAGCTCCCTGCTAATTCACAGTTATTTCCATTCTAACAGACGAATCTACTAGCCATCAACATACTGTTGTCCTCCACATCTAGTGTGCTTCCTTGTGTCTATCATTAGAATAAACACCAATCAACTGGGACCGCTGGCTGGGTATTCCTTTATTTAAAAACTACGCAAGAGATTTACGAAGTATGATCACATCTGTTACACCAGCTTGTGACAGATTTCTCTGGCAAGATTCATGACAATAAAAGCCAACCTGCATGTGTTTATTCCCTCTCTTATTCTCCTTCCAAGAGAAATCTGCCTTTAATTGTTCTTACTGTTGTTTTTATTACACTCTGTTCGTTCTCAGTTTTGCATCCACCGTTAACGATCAATATTAGCTTCCTCTCTGTCTCTTGCTTTCCTTCCATGTCCACTTATTGGTCCCTCTCGTTCTTTCCCTCTTTGAACCCTCAAACCTCCCTCTTCTATTTCAGTTCTCCTTTCTTCTATACCTAATTGCCTTCCTCTCTTTCGTTCTCTAATTTGCTTCCCTCATCCCTTCCATCTACCTCTTTGCATTCTTCCTTTTTTCAGAGTTTCAGACGTTCAGACTTCGGTTTCTAATTTACCTCCCCCTGCTCCGCCTAACTCCCCACCCCCGGCTTACTCTTAAAAAATAAATAAGCAAAAAAAAAACAACATACAAGAGCCTTCCATTCAATTTATCCGGTCTGTCTCTGCTTTAGAAAATCACAGAAGGGGGAGAGGAGAGGAAGGAGGAGGGATGGGGGGTCCTGAAGGAGACAGTGAGAGACAGACAGACATAAAGAGAGGGAGGTAGAGAGAAACAGAGAGGAAGAGAGGGAGCAAAGGGACTTGGATAAGAGAGAGTATGGGAAAGGCAGAGAGAGAGAGAGAAAGAAAGAAAGAAAGAGAGAGAGAGAGAGAGAGAGAGAGAGATGGTAAGGGCGTTTGGTGAAGCGAGGGGCCATGTTAATTTGGGAAAAATGTAAACAGCATGTGTAACTGTTCAAAGCGTGACCAACTCATTTTATATCATTCCCCCTCTCCCTCGCTCTTTCCCTCTCTCTCTTTCCCTCTGGGTGCTGCTAACTCCTGTCAATAGGGAATCTGTACTGCATTAACCCTGCAACACCACTTTCTCCTTCTCTTACTCAATCTCTTTCAATCTCTTTCCTTCTCTCACTCTCTCTTTATCTCTCCCTCTCTCACACACAAAGAGTCAAGGATGGGGTTGAGTAAAGGATGTTAAGGGTCAATCTCTCTCTCTTTCATCCCTCTTTCCTTCTCTCTTTCTCTCTGCTTTCTCTTGTATTCCTCTGTCTCTTTGCTCTAGATCCAGGCGTGGGTTTGAGCCATTGAAAAGAGTGGCTATGCTCTGGTGTCACAGCGCACGGACACAAACACTGTTATCTAAAGCCCCGACACTAATTGACCCTTACAGCCATAATATGAAGTGTGTGTGTGTCAGAGAGAGAAAAAGGGAGAGAGAGAGAGAGCGAGAGATGATCTATTTCACTTGCTTTGGCAATCTAAATATGTTTCCCATGCCAATAAAGACCCTTAAATTGGAATTGAGAGAGAGAGAGAGAGAGAGAGAGAGAGAGAGAGAGGTCAAAGGCAATATGTTTTGTTTTTTGAAGTTGTGGTTTATATTCTTTGTTTGCTCAAAGTATCTGAGACAACTTGAGTTTGTTTCAAGTGCTTTAGTTATATAAGTGATATTGAATGAGTTGTATGGGGGGGAGTAGTTATTTTAACCACTCTTTATTGAAGACCACCTGAAAGTGTGGGAGGGAGTGAGGGAGGCAGGGAGGGAGGGAGGGAGGGAGGGAGGGAGGGAGGGAGGGAGGGAGAATGAGAGGGAAAGAGGGAGAGAGACAGAGAGAGAAGGGGGGGGTCTTCTTCAGCCTACTATTCTTTTGTTTTAATGCTTATAGCATCATTTCGTCACACAATGTTTCACCTCCCTTTCCATTTCCCCCTTTCACAGACATGGAACAGCAGCCGCACAAGCTGTCCCAAGGGGCAGGTGTGTGTGTGTGTGTGTGTTCTCACACCCTGACTAACGTGAATCATGTACTTTCTCATATCAGTGACAGCTAACTAGACAAGGGCTTTAGCTGCCCCTGACCCCTCTCAACCCAAGCCATTTTTTACAATGAAGGAAACTTTCCATTCACGCACGCACACACACACACACACACACACACACACACACACACACACACACACAGACACACTAGAACTCATTTCTACAAACTTGTAAAAACTTATATTCAGATCAAATTGCCTCCTTAATGTCCTACACTGTAACTTCCTTTTTAAATAGAACAAGGACGTTTTCTAAGCGAAAATGGTATATGTTTTGATATAGATATGTCACGTCTATAAAAGGGGCCACACATTTTATCTCAGTATTTGTTCTTCTTTTTGTATCAAAATGTACAATGTGCCATTATAGCATTTGTTTGGAGGTCATTGTATTTTGTTTGTGATATCTGCAGACAAAAGTTAACCTACTATAATGATTCTGTATTCTCATATAAATGTGTTATAAGTATTTTGTTGTCTTGTGAATATGGTTATGTTATTACAATTTTCTATATTTGAGGAGGGATTTCTACACTTATCTAAAAATATTCACGATTCATATCTATTGAAATTGAATTAGAAGTTTGAGAAAAGTGGTGCAGCAAACGAGGTGCAAATTCCCCTTGTTCATCATATTATTATTATCCAAAATATACAACTAACTGGGAACCTCTACTGTGAATAATCAAAAAATTATCAAATAACAGAAATGCCACTGGTATGCCTTGTAAAATATTAATTTGTAAAACCCATCGGTTCAGGATATTCAAATATTAAATATCCTATAATAATAACCATTACTATACTAATTATAATAATAATCATTATAATAAATAAATACACATTTTTATAAGAATGTTATTGTGGAAAATATTTACCCGTGATAATTTTTACTGGGACTTACCTTCAAAATGCATTTTTAATTTTCGCAATATCCTTTATTTCCTTTCGGCGCGCACTGATTAAATCAGCAAGACTTTCTCCAAAGACTACTGGACTAATTGCGTAATGATGAATTCGTATCTCTTTTGTTGATTTAACCTTTTCAAAACTTTTCTCCATAAACTTAAATTGTTCCTTATTAGTCTAACTTGAAGTATCTTCTCTTGAAAAAAAACATTCTGAATCCTATGTCCATGGAACTTTACACTCTCTCTAATTAAACATTTGTGAATTGATCAAAAACATCGCTAACACCGAATTCTACCCGTGGGTCGCTGTTTATAAAAGCCGAGGTGTGCGCACCAAATCCGCCTGGCTGACTTTGACGGTCCGCAGACTTGACGGGTGTGTGGTCTGTGTGACAGACTGACTGACGGCGGAGGGTTTTTGTAAGGAGGGCGAAAGTTTTTCTGCCCCCCTCCTTTCCCCCCTCCCATCCTTTCCCTCCTTTCTTTAGTTATTCTCCTGGTGATTCACCAAGTTGACGCATCGGCTAAACTTGAAGGAGTCGTTGGAAGCACGAGACTCCAACTTGTCACAACTAATTTCTATCTCTGTGATTCTTCCTTTTCATCAAACATATTGTTATTTCATTCGTTTCATGCTTCATCAGGATATTTGTACATGTTAGCCTATGTCAATGGCATATAGGCTTACCTCAGCGAATTAAAACAGTCTATTTGAATTGAAGTTGAGTGAACAGGCTCTATGAATAGAGCCTGATGCGTTTGTATGTGTGTGGTCATTGTGTATTTAGGTGTGCGTGTGTTAGCCTATGTGAATGTTTGCCTGCCCCACTCCTAACTTTCTCCTTTGTGTTATATTCATTCAATTGGCATTAGCTTTATTGACAGTTAGATTAGTCTGATCTCCTTCTCTCACCTCCACCTGTCAGTCAACATGTGCCATTGTGTACCCATAGTGTGGTCTGCGTTTCATGTGTGTGTGTGTGTGTGTGTGTGTGTGTGTGTGTGTGTGTGTGTGCGAGAGAGAGAGAGAAAGAGAGAGAGAGAATGAATGAATTGAGAGAGAGAGAGAGAGAATGAATTGAGAGAGAGAGAGAGAGAGAGAGAGAGAGAGAGAGAGAGAGAGAGAGAGAGAGAGAAAGAGAGAGAGAGAGGCTAAGTGCACACTGCCCACAACATGAGGTGGAAACTGAGCTGCACTTCCTAACCTCCTGCTAAATGTATGACCATATTAGAGACACATATTTCCCTCAAATTACACAGACCCACAAAGAATTTGAAAACAAATCAATTTTTGATAAACTCCCATATCTATTGGGAGTTTAATGCCACAGTGTGCCAACACAGCAGCAAGATTTGTGACCTGTTGCCACAAGAAAAGGGCAACCAGTGATTATTTTCACATTTTATTTAAATTGTACTTTTATTTAAGTAGGCAAGTCAGTTAAGAACAAATTCTTATTTACAATGACGGCCTACGCTGGGCCAATTGTGCACTGCCCTATGGAACTCCCAATCACGGCCGGTTGTGATACAGCCTAGAATCAAACCAGGGTGTCTGTAGTGACGCCTCTAGCACCAAGATGCACTGCCTTAGACCGCTACGCCACTCGGGAGCCCAAGAACAAAGAACAAACCCCATTGTAAATACAACCTATATTTATGTTGATTTATTTTCCCTTTGGTACATAATATGACATTTGAAATGTGAGTGTAATGTTTACTGTTAATTTTCTATTGTTAATTTAACTTTTGTTTATGATCTATTTCACTTGCTTTGGCAATGTAAACATATGTTTCCCATGCCAATAAAGCCCTTAAATTGAAATTGAATTGAGAGAGAGACAGAGAGAGAATAATATGTTAAATCTAACAATTTCAAAACTAATATTTAATTATTGTCAAAACATTGATGTGCGTCTGCTCATAGTAGTAGCCATGGTATGTTGATATTGGAACAAGGCAACAGGATTTTACAAAGCTTTTTACAGGATTTCAGTAACCTATTAGCGTATTTCCTGTGCCAAAGTAGTACAGTAGGCTATATTGGACAGGACTGGTGGGGTCTTGTAGTTTCATCACCATCCATCGTCACAAACGAGCAATTCAATTGGAGAACCTCTCACGCATCATTTAACAACAGGCTGCTGCGTGCACCCCTTAGTGGGGGTAAGCAGTTATTGCATGCAGTTCTGACAACTATGAGAGGTTTATTTGAATTTCATAACAGCAGACAAGTAGGCCGAGCTAAACTCATTCGTATTAAACAATTCTCACCTACTTCTAGGCCAAGTTGTTTATGTGAGTGTCAGACGAAAGACCTACACGAGTCGGCAGAACACCTTTGAAAAAGTGTTACTTTCTGGAAATTAGAAGGAAACGGAAGTGAATTCAAAAGCAGTACGGATTATTTCCGGTGACGTCGGCTCGTGGGCTGATGCTTCACGCGGGAAACAGCGAGGTCTCCTCATCACGTTGACAGTAAGACATCACGTTTGTTCGTTTTATTCAGGGAGAAAGGTAGCGGATTCTAAGTAGATGTGTATAAAACCAAACAGATGAGACCAGTAACATTGGCCTAGTTACTGTTGACCCATTGGAGTTAAATAGCTAACGAAGAAACGCCACATAATCACTAGCCAGCTAACGTTAACATGCTAGCCATACTGGCATCCATTTACTAGCCACATCGCTAAGAATGGCCAGCAAACTATGGTAGCTAAATAGCTAGTATCGGCATGTTCTTGCCACAAAGAAAGCAGCTAGCTAGCTACAATTTGCATATTGTTGTTCTCTCAATACTAAGCTTTTATACCCGCATTGGAGTTGTCACTTGTTGCTAACTTGGCTAGCTAAATATTTACATGGTTGTTGTTATTGGCTAGCTAGCCTAACTACATGTTTTGACTTTACGCTAAGTTAGCTCTATAGTAAATGAAATGTCAACAGACTCACATGTTGACTGTCAAAGGAATTAGCTTGCTACCTAGCTAGTTAGCTATTACAACTTGGGCTCCTCTGCAAATGAATGACGTCGCTAACAAATTGTTTGACATTGTTTTATTCTGTGTACTCAGTTGAACGTCACTTCTTGTGGAGGCAGAGATGGGAGACACGCTTGAGTTCAACGAGATCTACCAGGAATCCAAGGGGTCCTGGGTCAGTAGCTAGTTTACCTCATCATGCCATCTACCATCAGTGGCTTAACTAACCAGGTCCCGGAGAGCCCCATGCTGTGTGGGCTTTTGTTGTAGCCCAGTACTTAGATGAATCAGGTGTTAGTCCTGTCTAGGATGAAAGTAGAACGCATGCCTGTGGGTCTCCACACCTTGTGGGTCTCCTGGATCAGGATTGAAGTACACATGGGTAGCGTGTATATTAAGGTTGTCATGATACCAGTATCAGATACCAGGAAGGAAGGAAACAAAACATGAAGCAGACTTAATTTCTTATTTTGGCACCCAGTCACATTTGTTAATTTGCAAGCTATAGCACACACTATTTAACAAAGGTAGGCTTTAAAGGACCATAGAGTGAAGTCTTTGCTTTGTGTCTTTGCTTTGAAAACCTGGTAGTGTAAATCAGTGGTTCCCAAACTGTGGGGTGCTTGGGGGTCACCCTCCCGCCTAATTGGGTAGTGCATCATCAGTTCCTCTTGTCCTGTTAGTCATTGCGCATTATAGAGAGCTATATATATATATCTTGTTATAAATGTCCAGGTCAGCTAGCCCATGTCAGCTAATGTTTTTATTGTGTTCCCTAATGCTGGAAGGAACCGTGTTGTAATTGATGTACAAATAAATTACCACAAACGGGAACCAACCGAAACTCAGCATCTAGCTACTATCAAGTTTGGCTGTAACAATAGCCTGAGTGTATTTATGTGTGAGTGGTGACTCCCCGCAGAACGACGGTCGTCTGAGGTTCAGTAAGCAGAACTTGGTGTATAAGAGCAGTAAGACGGGGAAGGTGGACAACATCCCGGCAGCAGAGCTGTCTCAGGCCACGTGGAGGCGTGTATGCCTGGGACACGGCATCAAGCTGGCCACCAGCTCCGGACATGTCTACAAATATGATGGCTTCAGAGACACGGTGAGGCAGTGGTGTGTGTGTGTGTGAACGACTGAGAGAATTTGTTTGTGATTGTCAGTCTGCTGTGGTGGTGTGTTTCTTCGCGAGAGTTCCGTGGGTAGGTGTCGGGTGAGCTTTTAGATACATTTGTCGATCTGTTCCTCAGGTTGTGTGCCCGGGGGAGTGAGTGCAAGAGGGGATGTGTGTGAGTGCGCGTGTATGTGTGTATAATCTAACCTTACCAGTGCTGCAGGAGAGGGAGAGAAGGAAGGCTGGTCTCCTGAGGTTAATCAGTGTGTATTTGAAAATGGTTTCTTCTGACTGTGGTGGTTCAGACAATGATGTCATTGTTTATTATCCTGCACGCTGTCACTGGTGAGGAATTCAAACATAGGTTAGTGGAGCGGCCAGCCTGTCAGTTTGATGTGTTCACCTTCTATATCATGTTCCACTGGTTAAACACCACCTCGGCCCCACTCCCCATGTGTACTCAATGCTTTGAATGCCTGTTCTCAAAAAGTAATGATCATTTATTGGATTTAGGAGTGGCGAAGTGCACTGGCGAGTTGTGAAGTCCACGTATCACGAGCCATCTGTTTGCTAATTTGGTACTACTTGTGAAGCGCACCGCTCTTTAACGGAGTTGGCTTTGTATTGATCAGGACTCGACGGTGTTAGCCATAACTGGGTTGTATTCACTAGGCACAAAACGGAAACAAAGCCGGGGCCAACACGGGGAGGGACGATCTTGTCCAATGAGAAGTGCTTGTTTTTGTTTTCTGTTGCAAAATACTTTGCTATGGTGTCTGCTAATGCATAGCACCCTGGTGGGAAGATCCTATGGCAGCATCATATTCGTTTTTTCTTTTCCTTATTTAACTAGGCAAGTCAGTTAAGAACAAATTCGTATTTACAATGACGGTCTTCCCCGGGCCAAACACTAACCCAGGCACCGCTGGGCAAATGGTGAGCCGCCCTAGTTAGGGGGAGAGGAAGAGGGGTGGTGGAATGGAACAACTATGGGGTGGAGGATTGGGACTGTTTGGTGTTTTGTGCATATGCATATATTGATTGTGTGGATAGTGGATGGGAAGGCAGGGATGTGTGTTATTATGGTTGTGTGAGGTAAGCAACCTGACTCTGCCAAAGCTCTAATGAGAGATGGCGCTCTTAACACAGGGGCTGATGAGGACAGCAGGAACACACACACACACACTGATGTGTTTGTCTTTACACAGTTACAGGCCAGTCATTATACAGACACACAGATTTATATCCAGTATATAGTCTGAAATGGAAACACACTTAGATCTGTATACATGTCCTGTCACATACAAACACAATGCCTTCATACATCTTCACAAACACACGTACAGATGCTGTCAACACACTGATCTGATATTCTATGCACACACAGCTTGGCGTATAGTCTCTCTTTCGCCGTCCAACCAACACACACACACACACACACACACACACACACACACAGACTGTGGGCTCTCACACACTCTAATAACCCAACAGACAAGCTGATACCCAGGTGCATAAACTCTCTTTCCCACACACTCTTTTTTCTCTCTCTCTCTCTCTCTCTCTCTCTCTCTCTCTCTCTCTCTCTCTCATCTCCTCTCATCATCTCTCTCATCTCTCTCTCTCTCTCTCTCTCTCTCTCTCACTCTCACTCTCACTCTCACTCTCACACACACACACACACTCTGTCCTTCACACACATGTGGAAGTGGTTGAGGTGTGTGTGCCCCAGCTCTAATCGGGCCTGCAGGATAAATAAACAGGCTGATTGTAAGCGGCGGAGAGGGAGGGAGTGGACGGATTACATTCACCTCCAGCGTCCCAGGGGGCCGAGCGTCAGGAGGGGCCATAATTGAGCTTTGATGAATTAGCCCCCTCATCAAGGGGGAGGAAGGGAGAGGGGGAGGAAAGGGGGTGTGTTTTTTAGTTTTTCAGACTAGTGGGGCATTAAGGATTTAACTGAGAACATCTTTCTACTCAGTTTTTCTTCTTTCACGTTCTCTCTTCCTCTCTCTCCCCCCCGCCACACATCTCCTCTCTCCCCCCCGCCACACATCTCCTCTCTCCCCCCCGCCACACATCTCCTCTCTCCCCCCCGCCACACATCTCCTCTCTCCCCCCGCCACACATCTCCTCTCTCCCCCCCCGCCACACATCTCCTCTCTCCCCCCCCGCCACACATCTCCTCTCTCTCCCCCCCGCCACACATCTCCTCTCTCCCCCCCCGCCACACATCTCCTCTCTCCCCCCCCGCCACACATCTCCTCTCTCCCCCCCGCCACACATCTCCTCTCTCTCCCCCCCCCGCCACACATCTCCTCTCTCTCCCCCCGCCACACATCTCCTCTCCTCCTCTCACCCCCCGCACACACTCCTCTCTCTCCCCCCCCGCCACACAACTCCTCTCTCCTCCCCCCCCGCCACACAACTCCTCTCTCTCCCCCCCGCCACACAACTCCTCTCTCTCCCCCCCGCCACACATCTCCTCTCTCTCCCCCCCGCCACACAACTCCTCTCTCTCCCCCCGCCACACAACTCCTCTCTCTCCCCCCCGCCACACAACTCCTCTCTCCTCCCCCCCACACCTCCTCGTCTCGTCCCCCCCGCCACACAACTCCTCTCTCCCCCCCCCGCCACACACCTCCCTCTCTCTCCCCCCCGCCACACATCTCCTCTCTCTCCCCCCCCGCCACACATCTCCTCTCTCTCCCCCCCGCCACACATCTCCTCTCTCTCTCCCCCCTGCCACACATCTCTCTCCCCCCCGCCACACATCTCTCTCTCCCCCCCGCCACACATCTCCTCTCTCCTCCCCCCCCGCCACACATCTCCTCTCCTCTCCCCCCGCCACACATCTCCTCTCTCTCCCCCCCGCCACACATCTCCTCTCACCTCTCTCTCCTCCCCCCGCCACACATCTCCTCCCCCCGCCACACATCTCCTCCCCCCGTCACACATCTCCCTCTGCAGGATTATGAGAGGATCTCGGAGTTCTTCAAGGCCAACTACAAGGTGGAGCTGACAGAGAAGGACATGTGTGTGAAGGGCTGGAACTGGGGCACTGCTAAATTCTCTGGTAAACAACACCCTCTACAACTCTAAACGCCGTCACACAACGCCAGCAGAGGATCTAGTCCTTATATAGTTTCCTCTTGGATGTTTTCATAACCATATTTTTAATCTCTCTGGATCTCTCTTGAAGCGTTCGTTGTAGCATTTCTCCAGCTATGTTGAGGTGCGTTGTGGGAGCTGTAGTCTTTAACCCCCCCCCCCGCCCTCCGCAGGTCCGTTGTTGTCGTTCGATGTGAACGACAGCTCCGTGTTTGAGATCCCCCTGGCCAGCGTGTCCCAGTGTGCCACAGGGAAGAACGAGGTGACGCTGGAGTTCCACCAGAACGATGACGCTGAGGTCTCTCTCATGGAGGTCCGTTTCTACGTCCCCCCTGGCCCCGCAGACGAGGGGGCAGACCCCGTGGAGGTAACCCACGCTTTACTACCGGACCTGTACCAGGGAGAGAACTAACTTAACAACCACTCTGTACTGCCACTGGTTGAATGGTGGTCATCGGTGCCTTACTGGCTTTACCCCAGCAGATGGCGCTACCACTACAGCTATTCTGTACTCAGAAACAGTTCTTTTCACAGCAACATCAATGATGCAGTGATTAATGTTATTCCTGTTTAAACCCTCCCTCCCTTCCTTCCTTCCTGTCAGGCGTTTGCCGCGAACGTGCTGTCTAAGGCAGATGTGATCCAGGCTACAGGAGATGCTGTGTGTGTCTTCAAAGAGCTGCAGTGCCTCACACCCAGGGGCAGGTACTGTGACATCAGCACCATGAACCAGCATTCATCAGTATTATCCGTCATTATTTTATATGGCGTTACTCTACGTTTATCAGGTTGATCCGCAAATTGTTCACCTGGCTAATAACTACCACGGACAAGTAGAGCTGAGCGATTCATGCTTTTTGAAGTCGGTTTGTTTGATTTATAACACAATAATCACAGTTTTCGTTTTTTTTATTTAAATGCGTTATGAAATAAGGACATTACAATGATTTTAATGGAAATCCCAAAACCTAAAATAGTGAACAGTCAATTGCCATAACACTTCCATTGTCTCGGTCAAGTCCACTT
Organism: Salmo trutta; assembly: GCF_901001165.1. Taxonomy (NCBI): domain Eukaryota; kingdom Metazoa; phylum Chordata; class Actinopteri; order Salmoniformes; family Salmonidae; genus Salmo; species Salmo trutta. The sequence continues at coordinate 11,700,842 of NC_042969.1, forward strand.
TGGGTGTGAAATGACTATGAAATACAATATTTCAGTTGTGTTTATTACTTAGTTTTATTTGATGACTTTATTATTTCTCATTCCTTGACGTCCTCATCTCTTTCTCTGCTCAGCCAGGAGCAGTCAGCCAGGAGCAGTCAGCCAGGAGCAGTCAGCCAGCCAGGCCATCTAACATTATGTTCTCCTCCATACTGTACTGTCTTCAGTCATCCTACTAGTTCTTCAAAGTAGATAAGATAGAACTTCCTGAACAGTCTGTCTCTCTCCTCATTGTGTTGTGTACATTCCTCTCTCATACGGTCTGTGTATATCGAACATAACGTAGCAGGTGTAAACGTGTATCTGTCCAGAGATCTGAATATAATGAGGAGATACTCATGTCTCTGCCCTAACAATGGGAGTCGTTGTCCCAAAGGCGACAAGCTTGGGTCCAAAACGCATTGGGCTTATTTTGGACAGGTTTTGGCGAGAGTGAAACCTCTCGCTTCTCCTCTTCCTCTCTGGAAAAAACGGGTGCCGTGAGTTATGGCCATTGTAGTTAATTACCACATTTCTGTGCTGAACTAGTTTAAATATTTGCTTAGGGAAAATTAAACTCCCTTCAGCCCAGAGTCCCATACAGTTCTTGAATTGATTTCTCTCGTGAATGATTTGATTTCTCTCTAGAGAAACGGCGAGTTGGAATAAAAAAAATATATATAAAAAAACTTGGAATTCAAGTAATTCAACCAACGTCGGTCGATTCGTTGTTTAATAACCGTCCAAAAAACAAAATGTCACTTAGTCGCTCAGCACTACCACTACAAGACAAACACCTACTTTGATCACAGGTCTTCCTCTCTTTCTTGCCCTCGTTCACCGACTTTCTTCTCTCTCTGTGTGTCAGGTATGATATCCTCATCTACCCCGCCTTCCTCCACCTCCACGGTAAGACGTTTGACTACAAGATCCCCTACACCACCGTGCTGCGTCTCTTCCTGCTACCACACAAGGACCAGAGACAGATGTTCTTTGTGGTAAGTGTTGTGTTTGATTGAGGTGAGTGCTTGACAGTCGACTGTAGACTGTATTAAGTTGTGTCCGGCACCAAACGCGTGGACAATACAGTGTGAATGCAGTCGTGCTCACGTCAAACGGCGTGTCAGTCTCTTCGATTCGTAACCACTCCCTCCGTCTATAGATCAGTCTGGACCCGCCCATCAAGCAGGGACAGACCCGTTACCACTTCCTCATCCTGCTCTTCTCTAAGGAGGAGGAGCTCCGCCTCACCCTCAACATGAGCGAGTGAGTGGGAGAAATAAACGACAGCAGCTCGACAGCACATGGGAGAGGAACAATTAACTCGTATTTACATTTACATTTAAGTCATTTAGCAGACGCTCTTATCCAGAGCGACTTACAAATTGGTGCATTCACCTATAATATCCAGTAGAACAACCACTTTACAATAGTGCATCTAAATCTTTTAAAGGGGGAGGGGGGGGGGGTTAGAAGGATTACTTTATCCTATCCCAGGTATTCCTTAAAGAGGTGGGGTTTCAGGTGTCTCCGGAAGGTGGTGATTGACTCCGCTGTCCTGGTATTGTCCGGTGGTCCAATTTCTGTTTCTCTCCCCCTCTCTCTTTGCGCCCCCCCCCTTCCCTTCTTTCTCCCTCTACCGTCCCTCCTCTCCCTCCTCTTTTTTCCGTAGGGAGGAGGTGGAGAAGCGTTATGAAGGGAAGCTCAGTAAGAACATGTCCGGTTCTCTCTATGAGATGGTCAGCAGAGTGATGAAGGCTCTGGTCAACAGGAAGATCACCGTGCCCGGAAACTTCCAGGGGTAAAAAAAACCACGCGCAAACACACACCAATGTTCCTCCTCTCCCTAAAGTTCAAACCCCGTCGTGCTTCCAGCAGTTCCTCTTTTGTAAGGTCTATGTTCTAAACCCATATTATCACAAAGCGCTTTGTCGTGCGTTTCGTAATTGCGTCTCTCTCCCCCTCCTCTCCCCTGTAGGAACACGCCAGGGGCCCAGTGTATAACATGTTCCTACAAGGCCCAGTCCGGCTTGCTCTACCCGCTGGAGAGGGGTTTCATCTACGTGCACAAGCCGCCTGTCCACCTGCGCTTCGAGGAGATCTCCTGTGTCAATTTCGCCAGAGGAACCACCACGACGCGCTCCTTCGACTTCGAGGTGGAGACCAAGCAGGGGAACCAGTTCACCTTCAGCAGCATAGAGAGGTACGGAGGGGGACTTGGAAACGGACACACAACCGTGTACATTCTTTGCCTGACGGAACAGTTTTTGTTTTTTTCCCCCTCTCTCCGTCCGTCACAGGGAGGAGTACGGGAAGCTGTTTGACTTTGTAAACGCCAAGAAACTCAACATCAAGAACAGAGGATTCAAGGAGGTAACCTTTAGATGTTAACTGTGGTGGAAATACATTCAACTCTCTTCCGAGATGCGTTTTAAGAAATATTGACGGATTTCGCTCTTTTCTTGTGTGTCTGTTGTGTACTCCTGAAGAAGAAGGTTGGTATGGTTACGGGGGTTCGGGAGGGTTGGCTTGGTTTTTTGGTTTGTAGTGGTTACTGCTCGCATGGTGGGCAGGGGGGCGTGTCTGTGTGTTGGATGGGGGAAGAGGAGGGTGCTACCATTCTAATCATGGTGATTGGTTGCTGTGAATGGCCATAAATGATTTACTAATCGGTTTATGATTATGCTGAGACACCTAGAGATGTGTCGGAGAGTGCGTGTGTGTGAAAAAGAGTGTGTGTGTGTGTTTGGTTGGTTGCCTGCGTTGTCTTGACTAATGTATTGCCTGAGGTGTTGCAGTGTGTTAACTGAAGGACGAAACGCGTCCTCTAAACCAAATACAGGAAGTCCTGATTTTTCACCCATAATGTTTTCTGGTAATATAAACTTAGCCCGCTCTGTCCGTCAACGGCCAACTTCGTTTCCCTGGGTGGGAGTTGCCATGGTAACAAAGCGACTACCCTGGGGTCACCCGAATGGTCAAGAACTACAAATGAGCCTGTCCTCCACTTCCTCCTGTTTGTCTAGCTTCTTAGCTTTTCACCTAGGGAGAATCTCAATTGGGTTTCCTTGATTCTTCGCGTCCTCTCTCTTCGCCTCCTCAAAGCCTCTTGGATTAAAAGGTCAGCGGGGAGTGACCTCTGACCTCATCCAGGGGAGAATGACTGAATGACCCTTTCATTGGAGCCGTGGAGTTCAAGGCTGACCGTTGTACTGCAGGCATTGTTTGCAGAAAACACGATCCCCCATTATAGTGAATAAAACAAAAAAACAATCACCAATCATGGTGCCAAAAATGACTTCTAATACACCAGATGTATGTCCTTGAGTCGATTATTTTAAAATCCCACAGAGTAGTTATAAGGATCATTTTAGTAGCTAATGGCAGACTGCAGTACCCCGGGTGGCCTTCAACTGAGAGGGGGCAGCACTGAGCTAGCCTGCAACGTCACTTCCTGGAGTAGCTCAAACTGCGCATGTTATGTCTCTATGAGACGCCATCTTAACACACTCCATTTGGCTTCAATGCACTACTGAGTCTTTACATAGGAACGAATGGTGTCACGTGATCGATGGCTTTTTCCATTCATATATACAGTCATTGTTCTCATCCAATGGGTTTTGAGAGGGAGGCGAAGAGAGGATGTGAGGAAATAAACAAAATGCAATTGAGTTTCTTCCCTGGTCTCACTTTTTCCTAGGAGTAGTCCTAAAGGTAAGGAGGTAAGAAAAAGAAGCCATTGTAAAGTGTTGGAACACAGCCCCTGTAATTTAACCTGCTGTCCATAGGAAGAGATGGATGCAGGGCCTTGCTGGAGCATCATGGGTAGTGTAGTCTGACTCTGCTGCCCCCCCCCCCCCCCCAACAGGGCATGAAGAGTAAGAACAACGAGTACAGTGACTCCGATGAAGACCAGCACGACGCCTACCTGGAGAGGATGAAGGCTGAGGGCAAGATCAGAGAGGAGGGAGACGGCAGCAACGACTCGGACGAAGAGACCGGTGAGTGACGACTCCCGCAGCCAATAGGGTGGCCGGACCGCTGAGTGACAGCTCCCGTTGCCAGTCAGGACCTCGTTAGTAAGAGATCTCAAAGGGACTCGTTCATACGTTAATGGGTTTAAAAAACGTCATGGGGATGTGTGGCTGTTGGGAGAGGTTTCAGTTTCTAACAGAGCAGCTATGTTAGTGATCGTTTTTTTTCTCTTTTTTTACTAGATGAGTCTTTCAACCCTGGGGAGGAGAGTGATGTTGCTGAGGAGTGAGTTTTTACCCCTTCATCCATTGCCCACTTCAGTTCCTCTCTCTCTCTCTCTCTCTCTCTCACAGTATTTCTCTCTCTCTCTAACAGTATTTCTCTCTCTCTCTCTCTAACAGTATTTCTCTCTCTCTCTCAGGTATGACAGTAACGCGTCAGTGAGCGACAGCGGCAGCGGAGGCGATGGCACCGATGACGAGGGAAAGAAGAAGAAACCGGCAAAGAAGGCCAAAGTAGTGAAGGAGAGGAAGCCACGCAAAGAGGTGAGAAGGGGGAGGAGCAAGGGGAATGGGGGCGGAGTAAGTCGTGAACAGTAAAATGCGTGTTTATTGTATCAGAGATAAATATACCTTCGTATTGACCTCTGGAGGCACCTACATAGTGTGTGTGCTCATGTTTCTCTCTCTTCCCCCCTCTCTCTGTATTTTAGAAGAAGCAGAAGGACACCAACGCCCCCAAGAGGCCGATGAGTTCCTACATGCTGTGGCTCAACTCCAGCCGCGAGCGCATCAAGTCGGAAAACCCCGGAATCTCAATCACGGAGATCTCTAAGAAGGCCGGAGAGATGTGGAAACAGATAGGGAAGGAGGACAAAGAGGTGAGGAACTACTTATTACCTTTTAAATGTAGTAGCTGCTTGAGGAACTACTTATTACCTTTTAAATGTAGTAGCTGCTTGAGGAACTACTTATTACCTTTTAAATGTAGTAGCTGCTTGAGGAACTACTTATTACCTTTTAAATGTAGTAGCTGCTTGAGGAACTACTTATTACCTTTTAAATGTAGTAGCTGCTTGAGGAACTACTTATTACCTTTTAAATGTAGTAGCTGCTTGAGGAACTACTTATTACCTTTTTAAATGTAGTAGCTGCTTGAATAAAACAATGTTTTTAATGGTGAGTGAGCGTTGCACCTGGTCTAGTTTTGTGGTTGCATCTCAACTCATGTTGGTTGAGTGCCCTCCGCTGAGCTCCATGTGGGCATTTTGAATACAATAATTGTGATCCTAGCTAACTGTATTTAAACCATTGTTTAGGGAAACAGATTGATAACAAAGGTTCTCTCTCTGCTAGGGGTGGGACAGGAAAGCAGAGGAGGCTAAGAAGAACTATGAGAAAGCCATGAAGGAATACAGAGAGAACGGTGGAGGCTCCTCTACACCCGCCAAGAAGTACGAGACCACACACACACACACCAGGGGAGGCTGGTGGGAGGAGCGGTAGGAGGACGGACTCCTTGTAATAACTGGAATGGAATCAATGGAACGGTTTCAAACATACGGAAACCACCTGTCTTACGCCGTTCCGTTGATTCCATCCGTTACAATGAGTCCGTCCTCCTACCGCTCCTCCCACCAGCCTCCTCTGACACACACACACACACCCGTGAACATCAAATACGCACACGACCGGGTACACTTACAAGCGCTCAAAACACACACTTGTAACCCTGCTTTTAACACGCGCACAAACGTCCGCCCGTCTTTGACCGTACATGTCCCATTTCCGTTTCTCCACCAGGGAGGGCAAGAAGGCAGGAGGCAAGAAGGAGGACAAGAAGGCAGGAGGCAAGAAGAGGAGGTCTGACGGAGGAGAGAAAGAAAAGGAGCAAGGAGGGAACGACAGTTTTAAGAGCCGAGAGTTTATCTCCAGCGAGGAGAGTTCGTCTGAGGGTGAACGGAAGAAGGCCAAGAAAGCCAAAGGCAAACCCAAGGGCAAGGTACTGCACTGTCACTATGACAACAACAGGAATAGCTTTATTTGTGTAGCCGTTTTCATAGATTATGATCAAAGCATTCATTAAAATGAAATTACGGGATTATCATAGTGAAGACTCTTTCTCTCTCGCTCTCTCAGGAGTCTGAGGAAGAGGAGGAAGTGATGACCACGCCCCCCAGCTCTGAGGCGGACTCTGACTAAGGAGAGGGGGAGGGGCCTCTGGAGCTTCTGATGGCATCAGAACGAACAGGGAACATTTGGACAAGTTTACACAGTGACAGGTGCACAAAGACATATGCACATCATACAACGTTCATACACACACACACACACACACACACTAAGTGTTACATGGACCAATAACTTGTACTCTGTGTGGGACATACAGACATTCTTAGAAAGTGAATTATTATGTACTACATTACCCATGATTCTACTGGGTTCTATTCTATTCGCCCCATGGGGTGGTTGTAGTTTAATAGCACTGAGACATGCAGGGGTCATCAGTCTTGAGTTTTTTTTGTTGTTGCTTGTCCTTTTGACCTGTTTAGAGAAATGAAGAACTGCAATTCTGTACTTTTTTTATATTTTAATTTTGTTTAATTACCATGTCATGTTTGTTTCTTTTCTTTTGTTTTCGGACAGAATTAATAAATCTTTTGTAATAAAATCTTTGTGATTGTTTGTGGGAGCTTGAGGAAATGAAGTCCTCAAGGAAATTAAATTATTTAGCAGGCGATAGGACAAAGGACAGGAAGCCATTTAGGAGTACTGGAATGGGGCCATGAATATCTTTAATGAGTAGAGGAGATGTCGGTTTAACCCCCGTGAGACAGGTCTCCTGTTCATATTATAAACCCTGAAAAGACCCTCAAGAACAAACTCGCACATCTAGAATATGTAGTTGAACTAAAATATACATGTAAAGTGTTGGTCCCATGTTTCATGAGCTGAAATAAAAGATCCCAGAAATGTTCCATATGCACAAAAAGCTTACTTCTCAATGTTTTGCACAAATTTGTTTACATCCCTGTTAGTGAGCATTTCTCCTTTGCCAAGACTAATTGATTTATCTTACAGGTGTGGCATATCAAGAAGCTGATTACGCAGCATGATCATTAAGCAGGATGATCACTGCTGTTTGGGGTTTTAGGCTGGGTTTCTGTACAGCTCTTTGTGACATCAGCTGACGTAAGAAGGGCGTTATAAATACATTTGATTGATTGAGCATTACACAGGTGCACCTTGTGCGGGGGACAATAAAAGGCCACAGTAAAATGAGCAGTTTTGTCACAAAACACAATGCACACAGATGTCTCAAGTTTTGAGGGAGTGTGCCATTGGCATGCTGACTGCAGGAATGTCCACCAGAGCTGTTGCCAGAGAATGTGTTAATGTATCTACCATAAACCACCTACAACGTTATTTTAGAGAACTTGTAAGTACATTCAACAGGCTTCACAACCACAGACCACGTGTAACCACGCCAGCCCAGGACCTCCACAATCTGGCTTCTTCACCTGCGGGATTGTCTGAGACCAGTCACCCGGACAGCTGATGAAACTGAGGAGATTTTCTGTCTGTAATAAAGCCCTTTTGTGGTAAATAATGAATTCTGAATGGCTGGGCCTGGCTCTCCAGTGGGTGGACCTATGCCATTCCATACCCATCCATGCCTGCGGCCCTGCCAATTCATGTGAAATCCATAGATTAAGGCGTAACAAGTTTATTTCAATTGACTGATTTTGTTATATGAACTGTACCTCAATAAAATTGTTGCATGTTGAGTTGATATTTTTGTTCAATATACACTGCTCAAAAAATAAAGGGAACACTTAAACAACACAATGTAACTCCAAGTCAATCACACTTCTGTGAAATCAAACTGTCCACTTAGGAAGCAACACTGATTGACAATAAATTTCACATGCTGTTATGCAAATGGAATAGACAACAGCTGGAAATTATAGGCAATTAGCAAGACACCCCCAATAAAGGAGTGGTTCTGCAGGTGGGGACCACAGACCACTTCTCAGTTTCTATGCTTCCTGGCTGATGTTTTGGTCACTTTTGAATGCTGGCGGTGCTTTCACTCTAGTGGTAGCATGAGACGGAGTCTACAACCCACACAAGTGGCTCAGGTAGTGTAGCTCATCCAGGATGGCTCATCAATGCGAGCTGTGGCAAGAAGGTTTGCTGTGTCTGTCAGCGTAGTGTCCAGAGCATGGAGGCGCTACCAGGGGACAGGTCAGTACATCAGGAGACATGGAGGAGGCCGTAGGAGGGCAACAACCCAGCAGCAGGACCGCTACCTCCGCCTTTGTGCAAGGAGGAGCAGGAGAAGCACTGCCAGAGCCCTGCAAAATGACCTCCAGCAGGCCACAAATGTGCATGTGTCTGCTCAAACGGTCAGAAACAGACTCCATGACGGTGGTATGAGGGCCCGACGTCCACAAGTGGGGGTTGTGCTTACAGCCCAACACCGTGCAGGATGTTTGGCATTTGCCAGAGAACACCAACATTGGCAAATTCGTCACTGGCGCCCTGTGCTCTTCACAGATGAAAGCAGGTTCACACTGAGCACGTGACAGACGTGACAGAGTCTGGAGACGCCGTGGAGAACGTTCTGCTGCCTGCAACATCCTCCAGCATGACCGGTTTGGCGGTGGGTCAGTCATGGTGTGGGGTGGCATTTCTTTGGGGGGCCGCACAGCCCTCCATGTGCTCGCCAGAGGTAGCCTGACTGCCATTAGGTACCGAGATGAGATCCTTAGACCCCTTGTGAGACCATACGCTGGTGCGGTTGGCCCTGGGTTCCTCCTAATGCAAGACAATGCTAGACCTCATGTGGCTGGAGTGTGTCAGCAGTTCCTGCAAGAGGAAGGCATTGATGCTATGGACTGGCCCGCCATTCCCCAGACCTAAATCCAATTGAGCACATCTGGGACATCATGTCTCGCTCCATCCACCAACGCCACGTTGCACCACAGACTGTCCAGGAGTTGGTGGATGCTTTAGTCCAGGTCTGGGAGGAGATCCCTCAGGAGACCATCCGCCACCTCATCAGGAGCATGCCCAGGCGTTGTAGGGAGGTCATACAGGCACGTGGAGGCCACACACACTACTTAGCCTCATTTTGACTTGTTTTAAGGACATTACATCAAAGTCGGATCAGCCTGTAGTGTGGTTTTCCACTTTAATTTTGAGTGTGACTCCAAATCCAGACCTCCATGGGTTGATAAATTGGATTTCCATTGATTATTTTTGTGTGATTTTGTTGTCAGCACATTCAACTATGTAAATAAAAAAAGTATTTAATAAGATTATTTCTTTCATTCAGATCTAGGATGTGTTGTTTAAGTGTTCCCTTTATTTTTTTGAGCAGTATATATTAGATGGAACACTACACAGGGGCAGATAAGGATAGCATAAATACTTATTTTGTACCCAAGTATGCACTCTTGCTTTCTAACACAGTTTTTGTGTTTTCAAGAATGTAGTAGCCTTTTCAGAACGTAAATGCGTTCATCAAAACAATTATACTGTCAAAATTGCTAATAGGTTAATCAAAGGAGCCCGACGGCCTGCAAAAAGACTAACTCCGTACTTATCTCTTGAGTCCAAGCGAGTTGGTCTGTCTTCAAGACTAGTAGATCAATACATTTTCTCTGCAGTCATTAAGTCATGTTGATCGAAATTGGAAGTATAGCTATTCAAATGTGCATAATTATGGGCAATTACTCTCCTTTTATGCATATTTCACCAAACAATTTCATACACATCAAATCAAGTACATTATATTTACAAATGTATGTGAACACCCCTTCAAATTAGTGGATTTGGCTATTTCAGCCTCACCCGTTGCTGACAGGTGTATAAAATCGAGCACACAGCCATGCGATCTCCGTAGACAAACATTGGCCTTACTGAAGAGCTCATTGACTTTCAACGTGTCATAGGATGCTAAGTCAGTTAGTGAAATTTCTGCCCTGTTATTGTGAAGTGGAAACATCTAAGAGCAACAACGGCTCAGCCGCAAAGTGGTAGGCCACACAAGCTCACAGAACAGGACCGCTGAAGTGCGTAAAAATCGTCTGTCCTCAGTTGCAACACTCACTACTGAGTTCCAAACTGCCTCTGGAAGCAACGTCAGCTTCATGAAATGGGTTTCCATGGCCGAGCAGCCACAAGAAAGCCTAAGATCACCATGCGCAATGCCAAGCATCGGTTGGAGTGGTGTAAAGCTCGCCGCCTTTGGACTCCGGGGCAGTGGAAACACGTTATCTGGAGTGATGAATCAAGCTTCATCATCTGGCAGTCCGACGGGCAAATCTGGGTTTCACGGATGCCAGGTGAACGCCACCTGACCAATGCATAGTGGTAACTGTAAAGTTTGGTGGAGCAGGAATAATGGTCCAGGGCTGTTTTTCATTGTTGGGCTTGGCCCCTTAGTTCCCGTGAAGGGAAATCTTAACGCTACAGCCCACAATGACAATCTAGACGATTCTGTGCTTCCAACTTTGAGGCAACAGTTTGGGGAAGGCCCTTTCCTGTTTCAGTATGACAATGCCCCCATGCAAAAAGTGAGGTCCATACAGAAATGCTTTGTCGAGATCGGTGAAGAAGAACTTGACTGGCCTGCACAGAGCCCTGACCTCAACCCCATCGAACACCTTTGGGATGAATTGGAACACTGACTGTGAGCCAGGCCTTATCGCCCAACATTAGTGCCCAATCTCACTAATGCTCTTGTGGCTGAATGGAAGCAATGTCCAACATCTAGTGGAAAGCCTTCCCAGAAGAGTGGAGGCTGTTAAAGAAGCAAAGGAAAGGGAAAGGGGGATACCTAGTCAGTTATACAACTGAATGCATTCAACTGAAACGTGTCTTCCGCATTTAACCTCTGAATCAGAGAGGTGCGGAGGGCTGCCTTAATCGACATCCATGTCTTCGGGGGACCAACTCCATGTTAATGTCCATGATTTTGGAATGAGATGTTTGACGTGCAGGTGTCCACATACTTTTGGTCAGGTAGTGTATTATTCCTGGTAAAAAAAATAAAAAATAAGTACATGTGCAGGATTTAATTCCTTCACAATCCAATTCCATGTATTCAATAGAAAGGCTGGTTTGCTCATAGTTTTGTAGACGTTCCATTGCACAGAAACACAATCCACAATAGAAATAAGGAAAGGTCTACACAATGGAGGAACACAACTGATATGAATTTATAGGCCTCAATCAAATCACATTTTACGCGCCGAATAGAACAGGTGTAGACATTAGCGTGAAATGTTTACTTACAAGCAATTTAAATTTAAATTGAAACAATGCAATTTTTTTAAAAATGAGTTAAGAAAATATTTACTAAATAAACTAAAGTTTAAAAAAGTAACACAATAAAATAACAATAACAATGCTATGTATACAGGGGGTACCGGTACCGAGTCAATGCGCGTGGGTACAGGTTAGTCAAGGTCATTTGAGGTAATATGTACATGTAGGTAAGAGTAAAGTGACTATTCATAGATAATAAACAGAGAGCAGCGTAAAAAAATCCACATCGAAGCAACGCTCTATCGTGGAAGGT